>NC_134142.1:120422045-120725075 GCF_033958435.1 Carettochelys insculpta | reverse complement strand
CCCTTCCAGCCCTGGGATTCTATGATCCTATGATTTTGAATGATCATCCTGTCCTCCAAAGCACTTTCAACCTCTTCCTGGTTGGTATCGTCTGCAGACCTTATAACCGTACTCTCAGTTACATTATCTAATGGTTGATGAAGATATTGAACAGAATTGGTCCCAAAACTGATTCCTGCGGAACCCCTCCTTCCAGCATGACTTTGAACCATTGATAACTACTCTCTGGGAATGGGTTATACAAGAATTATCCACCCATCTTATAGTAGCCCCGTCTACATTGTATTTCCCTAGTTTACTTACAAGAAGGTCAGATGAGATGGCATCAAACACTTTACTAAAGTCTGGGTGTACCACATCTAACACTTCCCTCTGATCCCTGAGGCTTGTTATCCAACCAAAGGAAGCCAGCAAGATGGTTCGACAAGATTTGTTCTTTACAGATCCACATTGTTACTTATCACCATATTATCTTCTAGAAGTTTGCAAATGGGTTTAATGATTTGTTCCCTTATGTTTCCCATGGGGCACAGAAGTGAAGCTGGCTCTACTGTAGTATCCTGAGCTGTCTTTATTTCTCGTTTACCTAGATGGGGACTGTTGCAGTCTTCAAGAATTTCTCCAGGATGCCATAACTTTTCAAAGATGATAGCTAATGACTCAGATACCTCCTCAGTCAGCTCCTCAGTTATCTGAGGGCACATCTCATCCCGCTCCAGTGACTTGAAGACTCTTAACTTTCTAAATAATTTTACTTGCTCTTTTCCCATTTTAACGTCCACCCCTACCTCATTTTCCCCAGCATGCGCTGTACCAGGTGTCCAATCACCACCAACTTTCTCGGTGAAGACCAAAACAAAGAAGGCGGTAAGCACCTCTGCCACTTCCAAGTGTTATGTTGTGTTCTGTTATCCCCAGTGTTTTGTGATGGGGGAGTATTGGCTGGGGGCCCCATCCTGAGTGTTGCTGGGGACTGGAGCAGATGCTCTGAATAGTCAGGAACTGGCTGCAGCCAAGCAACTGCCACTCGCCAGTGTGCTGAGGGTCGGGGTCTGGAGAGGAACCTCATACACAAAAAACACATGACAACTCATTTGGACCTGGCCCCACTGAGGATCAATAGAGCAAGAGATGCTCTACAACATCTAGGTTCTGGCCCATTGAGTCCAGGGGAGCTACAGCCATTGACCCCAGCTGGGATCTGGCCCATTGACCCCAGCTGGGAAACTCCCCCAGCAGGGACGGTGACACACAGGTCAGTGGGGCAACACCCTGTCTGGTGCTGGGCAGCAGGGCACAGACTCTGGGCACTGGGCTGGATGGACCCAGCTCACCGACTTCAGGCAACACCTCCGTGCCCAGTGCCACAGGGTGCTGTGTGCGGGGCCTTGGCAGAGCTGTGGGGTGGGGGAGCCCAGGCCTGGGCTTGTAGGGCTGCGGGGTGGGACTGAGGAGCACTGGTCAGTCACAGGGCGCTGGTCTCCCTCCCCACACGCTTCCCCGGCCTCCAGGACCAGCCCGGCGCAGGCTGTGGGCGGCCCTGCAGATAAGCATCTCCCGCCTGCTGGGCAGGTTGCACAAGGGGCATTTCACACAGTAACGGCCGTGCTGGGACCCCGCACCTGGGCCGTCCCGATAACCCCTGGGGCTGTTACACCGCAGGCTGCAGCACTTGGCCCCTGGCCACAGGGAACAGGGCTGGTGCCAGATACCCCCAGTGCCAGGCTTAGGGTCCCTGCCCCTGCCCCTGCCCCTGCCCCTGCCCCTGCCCCTGCCTGGCCTGCACACACGAGGACCCCCCGACACTGCCTTGGACCTGTGTAAAAAGGGGCTGGAACTGGCAGGGGGTCAGACAGAGCCTGGCACATGGCCCTGCCTGGCCTGTGGTGAACAGGGTGGGGAAACTGGCCAGTGCAGAGCCCTTGGGTGCCAAGGGGGTCTCCTGCTTCCCATAGTGCCCCCCCAGCTGGCACTTATGCCCCTTGAAACTGTTCCTTGTCCCCATTGCCCCATTTCCAGCCCCCTGGAGAATGAGGAATGGCCCTGAGGGTGGGCTCAGCAGGGGGCTGTGCCATGACGCTGCCTGGTCCCCCAACGCCTGTAGCCCCCTACTGCCTGTAGTCCCTCACCGCCTGTAATTCCCCACCACCTGTAGCCCCCTACTGCCTGTAGTCCCTCACCGCCTGTAATTCCCCACCACCTGTAGCCCCCTACTGCATGTAGTCCCTCACCGCCTGTAGTCCCCCACCACCTGTAGCCCCCTAGTGCATGTAGTTCCCCACCGCCTGTAGCCCCCTACTGCCTGTAGTCCCTCACCGCCTGTAGCCCCCTACTCCGTGTAGTTCCCCACCACCTGTAGCCCCTTACTGCCTGTAGTCCCCCAACGCCTGTAGTTCCCCACCGCCTGTAGCCCCCGACTGCCTGTAGTCCCCCACTGCTTGTAGTCCCCCACCTCCTGTAGCCCCCACCAGAGCCCTGCACTTACCTGCTGGGCTGCGGCAGTTCTGTCTCTTAGCAGCTCACCCTGAATTGCTAGTCGCTGTTGTGTCCCCTCAGAGCACCGCTTGTTCCACCCGGCACAGCGAGGTGTTGGGAGCGTCCCGGGGCCTACCAGCAGGATGGGGGTTGGGGTTGCCAGGCTTACACAGAGCTGGCCGCGTGGGGCACTCAGAGCTGGGCTAGCAGGGGGCTGTAGGTCCAGGTGGAGGGAAGCCGGCAGACCTCCCAGAAAGGCCTAGCGAGGTGGAGTTCAGTTAGAGGGGAGCTCAGCAGGGGGGCCCTGTAGGGCTCAGGAACCAGCCTGATTAGCACAAGGCTCCCAGACCCAGGGCAGACTCAGCGGTGGCCGATGACGAGGCCTTTCCTGACACTGCAGGCACGTTGCCTTCCCAGCGGCCACGTCCGCCCCACGGCGTGTGCCAGCGAGTTAGACCGCGTGGCCCCCCATTGCCCGACGCGACTGTGCCAGGGGCCTGAGAGGCAAAGGGGCGCAGAGCTGGAGCACAGCGTGGCTGGCTGACGCCCTGGCTGCTGTAGGGCTGACCTCGGTGTCTGTGCCGGGCCAAGGCTGCTGCGAACGCCGGCTGCCGTGCAGGAAAGGCCCCTGCCGGCCAAGGCACCAGCTGGCACTTGCAAGGAGGGCTGGTGCCGTGGGGCCCAGCTGTGGGGGAAAGTACCAGCCCTTGGGGTAGTGGGGCAGGAACAGGCAGCCTCAGGCGACTGGAGACAGGGCATGACCTCGGCCCTGTGGATCTGGCGGGGAGAGGAGGGCTGGGGTCTGCCGGATGGGGGGGACTGGGGGCACCAGCAGAGCTGGGCTTGTGCCTAGGGATGGGGAGCAGGGTCTGCAGGTCGGGGCTGTGGAGAGCGGCTGTTAATCACAGCCCACAGCCCTGTCCCAGCCCCGCTAGGCTGGGCTGGCTCAGGCTGTCCCAGCAGATCAGCAACTCCCGCCTGCTGGGCAGGTGTCACAAGGGGGCATTTCACACAGTAACGGCCGCGCTGGGACCCCGCGCCTGGGCCGTCCCGATAACCCCTGGGGCTGTTACGCCGCAGGCTGCAGCGCTGGACGCCTGGCCACAGGAAACGGGGCTGGTGCCAGCTGCCCCCAGGCTGGAGCCTCCATCTGCTTTCCCCCAGGGGCAGAGTACCCCCCACCCTCACCGCCATGGGGATGGGACTCAGGAGCTGCCAACGTTCCCCTGCAGACGCTGGCTTGTGCTGCCACTTGGACTGGCCTGGCCCCTGCCTGATCCCAGCCCCTGCCACCAGCTCCCAGCCTTCCCTAGCCCTGGCTATGACTCACCTATGCGCCCCCTCTGCCCTGCTCCCTGCCCCGCGCCCTGGCTCCAGCCAGGCACAGAGGAGCTGTGAAAACTGGGGCCAGCAGAGAGCAGGGCCTGGGGAATGGGGGACAGCCCCAAGCAGGGCTCGGGGGCAGTGCGGGGGGACAGTCCCATGCAGAGCTGGGAGGCAGTGGGATGGGGGTGGGGGACAGTCACATGCAGGGCGGGGCCAGTGGGGTGTGGGTGGGAGACAGTCCCACGCAGGGCTGGGGGGCAGTGGGGTGGCTGTGGTGGGGGCGGGGGACAGTCCCATGCAGGGTGGCGGGGCAGTGGGATGGGGGTGGCGACAGTCCCACGCAGGGCGGGGGTGGGGACAGTCCCACGCAGGGCAGGGGGAAGGTGGGCCTGCTGTCGTTAAAACCTGGTTAGCTTTAGTAGCATCATTAGACCCACCAGCTGCTGAACAAAGGCTCAAGCACTGCCCTGTTGCCCACAGTAGGAGCTGGAATCCAGACACTCGACTCCCATCCCCGAGCACCCTGGAGTAGGAGCCCTGAGAGGGGAGCTCGTCTCCTCACAGCCCTGGGGTCTTACATGTCCACTACTGAGATCAGGACCCCATTGTGCCAGACACTGCAGGGACCTCCAGTGAGATCAGGGCCCCATTGTGCCAGGCACCAAATCTGAGCAGAACACAGCAGCACACATGTACCACTTTGAAGACGGCTTATTAAGTATACAGAGAGGTACACATCTCACAGAGCTACAGGGGACCTTGCGACATCATCAAGTGCAGCCCCACCCTCTTGGCAGGCGCAAGCACCAGCCTTTGTCCCCCTTCTATCTGACCCAGAGCCCTAAATGGCCCCCTCACAGATTGAGGTCATAACCCCGTGTTTAGGAGGCTAATGCTCAAACCCAGGAGCCATCCCTCAGCTTGGATAGGACAGGACCACTTTGTCAGCTGTTCTGATGAAGTGGGTCTGTCCCACAAATGCTCATCCCCAAATCAATCATTTCCTTAGTCTCTGAAGTGCTACATTTCTGCTGCTTTGTTTTGATGGAGTACAGACTCACACGGCCACCTCTCTGGTACTATTCAAATTTGAACAGGTTCTTCTGATCCCAAAAGACCAGTCACATTCCCAGAGCAATTTATACCCCAGATCAGACCCAAAAGACCAGCCACACCGATCCCTTCCAATCGAACATGTAAAGGGTTATTAATAGTAAAAGAAAGGAAGAACAGACAGACAGGACAGAAAGAAAGAAAGAAAGGTTAGACAGACAGATGGACAGAAGAAAGAAAGAAAGAAAAGACAGACAGACAGACAGACAGACGAGAGACAATGAAAGAAAGAATAGATGGACAGAAAGAAAGAAAGAAAGGATAGACAGACAGATGGACAGAAGAAAGAACAGATGAAAGACAGAAAGACAGACAGGAGAGACAAAGAAAGAAGAAAGAACAAACAGGCAGACAGACCGACAGACAGGACAGAAAGAACGAAGGAGGTTGGGAGTAAAATTGTTAAAGGACTCCAGTTACATACACCAATATAAAGTCCTTGGTGCAGGCTTGTAGCAGAATACACTGCTGTCTTATAACTCTCTGGAATACATCCTTTGGTAGGTTGGGTCGTCCATCCCATCCAGCTCGAAGATGCCCCTGAAGCGATGAGCTGGAATGATGACAAAGATGAAGGAACCCCAAGAGTCCTCTCTAGACCCCAGGGAATTCCATTGTTCTCTGGGTGTGGAAGTCCGCCCAAGAGGGACTTTGTCGCGTGAACAAGTCCCCTGTCCACGCCTGACGCCGCGGCAGCTGTGGCTGACGTGCTGGTCTGAACGTTCCCAGCAAAGCGTCTCAGATGTGCTTCAGCACCTCTGGAGGCCCACAGTCACCAGAGAGCTCCGATTGTCTCGACTGACAAGACCCGGACAATAGCTTACCCGGCTCCCGTCACGATCTCCCAGAAGCCAATGTCTGAAATACAGGGACACGGCCCCTATCCGCAGCTTCAAGCGCAAAAGCAATACGTGTCTTTGACCTGCAAAAGCCGTCAGCTCTCGACAGACACCTCCCGCAGCCTCCTTTGTCCGAGACAGAACAGGGGTTGCAACAACGTTTTACATGTTCACCCCCAAAATTCACTAATGTCCCAGCCAGGTGCTGCACAGACCCTGACTCGTACTGTGAGCCCGGGGGCACCAGGTGCCGCCCAGAAGTAACGCCCTGGCTACCTGAGCCCTGTCTATATGAGTTGCTGGCAGGTGCCTTGCTCCATTGCTGCACCTCTTGGGGTGGTTGGACGGAAGAGACCCCTAATGGTATTACCAGCCCCAGGGGCTCCTCGACCGAGAGGCCCTTTGAGCAGTGGCTAAGTCAGAGGGGCTTCTGGCCTGCTCAGAAGTAGTCACGCCCATGCGACACAGATCACCATCCGGGCCATGACCCAGAGCCTGGGTAGGGGGCAGTGACTTGGCCCCATCCCATGCGGGTGGATCTGTGAGACGAGAGGGGTCTTGGCTCTGGGGGCCGAAGACCAACCGAGACCCGATGGCCAGAGAGGGAGGCCGGGGAGGTTCGAAGCTGGTTTGAATGATGAAAGAGATTTGCCCTGGGGACAACGTGCCCTGGGTGGGGTGGATGATCCATCAGTCAGAGTCAGGCCAGGCTGGGGTATCTCTCCGATGGATCTGTGGGGGCAGGAGCCCCTGGTTAGGGCTGGTGCCCGGTGTGACAGTGGAGCAGATGGGCCCCCCACATAGTCCAGGGGGTTGGAAACAGGGCTCGGGGGGCAGAGGACAGCTTCAAAAGGGAATGGGGGACTCCAGTGGTGCTCCAGGGCTCACCTCTGGCCAGTCCCCATCACCAGGGTCTCAGAAGGCTGGGCTGGGCCATGCACCCGGCTCTGTCTGATCACCCACTCCAGGCCCTGCACCACTGCAGACAGCCCCATGGCAGTGAGGGGGTCCCTGGCACTGAGGGGCTGCCCTAGGGATTGTCAGCAGGGGAGGGGAGACGACCCCAAGCCTGGCACTGGGGGCAGCTGGCACCAGCCCCATTCCCTGTGGCCAGGCACCCAGTGCTGCAGCCTGCGGTGTAACAGCCCCAGGGGTTATCGGGACGGCCCAGGCGCGGGGTCCCAGCGCGGCCGTTACTGTGTGAAATGCCCCTTGTGCAACCTGCCCGGCAGGCGGGAGATGCTTATCTGCAGGGACGCCCACAGCCTGCGCCGGGCTGGGATGGGAGGGGGAGGCCTGACAGCAGCGTTCCTTGGTCCCAATTCACAGCTCCTGCCCCCCACCCATAGGCCCCTGCACCCCTAGCCCTGCCGGTGCCCCCTTCCTTGGCCCACAGCCCCTGCCAGCCCAGCCTGACACAATGGGCCTGTCTAAAGCAGGTCCTGGATAGCCAGGAGCCCTGCTCTATGCTGCCATTGGGGGGGCGAGTCCAGGCCCCCCCCAGTGATCTGTGGGGTGTCGTCGGGGGCGCTGTAAATTGCTCGGTTGTTAACACCATTGGCCTCGAGGGGGCGACGTGGAGCAGCTGGTGGGTCAGAGCCCAGGCTGGGCGTGGGGGCGTCACACGCTGGGGGGGTGCGGGGGGAGGGAAGGACAAGTCTCGGGCAGCTGATAGCGGCTCTTTCCCCATCCCCAGCTTCCTGCTCCTGCCCCATATAAGGGACCTGGGTGGCTGGAGCCAGCCGAGCTCCCTGAGGACCCGCGTCCGTCACAGAGGTGAGTGGGTGTCTCTGGGTGGCTGCAGGCCTATGGGGGAAGATGATGGGGGGCCTGTCACTCAGGCAGGACCTGGCTCTCAGCTGCCATTGCTGGATGCCCTGGGGGGCGGGGGACTCCTATAATTCATCCCCATGTGGCTGCGGCAGATCCTGGCCTGAGCCCTGAGCCTGCTCAGCTCCTGCCCTTAAGCCTGGGGGCCTGTCACTCACCTGCCCCTGCCCCTGCTCAGCGCGCTCAGGCCCTTATATCCTGCCACAGGGAGTTCCACAGTTTAACAGCAAGTTCTGGGTTCTCCCGGACAGCTGCTGTCCATAGCCCCTGGATGCCCATCCCCCTAGGGCCTGAGCTATGGGGCAGTGAGTGACAGCCCCCCAGCACCTGCCTCTCCCCGATGAGCCAGGGCTCCTTCTCATGGCCCAGCTGTACCTGAGCGGGGAAAGGCTGCCTTGGTGGCCAACAGGCTACAGGAGCTTGGTTGTAGGTTAGGGTGTCGGGGGGGGGGTCCTAAGTAGCGTGGTCACACTGGGCTTATGGGGGGATGAGGCATTGTGGGGGGGTCAGCCTGTGTCTTACAGAAATTCACACCCACAACCCAACTCTGCCGGTGCCCCCTTCCTTGGCCCACAACCCCTGCCCCCCAACCCATAGGCCCCTGCACCCCCAGCCCTGGCGGTGCCCCCTTCCCTGGCCCGCAGCCCCTGCACCCAACCTATAGACCCCTGAGTAGTCACGCTGGGCTTGTGGAGGGTGGGGCGTTGTGGGGGGTCAGCCTGTGTCTCACAGCAATTCACACCCACACCCCAGGTCTGCTCACAATGAAGCTGTCCCTGGTCCTGACACTTGCCCTGCTAGGGGCCATCTCTGCTCACCAGCTTGGTAAGTTCTGGGGCCCAGGTTCCCCCAGATACAGCCCGAGCGTGACCGACAAGCCCCTATCCCCAATGGGAACCTCCACCCCCTCCTCACAGGCACTGGTTGGCCCCCAGGGGCTGGGGTCAGACCCCAGCAAGGACCACACAGGCCCCCTTACCTCAGAGCTGTGCTCTCACTCCTGTCCGGACGCCTGGGTTCCCTAACCTCCCCAGCACACCCCGACCCAGACCCCCAACCCCTCTGCATCCCAGACACACCTGCTCCATCTCCCGCCACCACGGATGGTTGGAGGTCTGGTCTCTCCTGAGGCCGGAAAGGTCACTTGGCGCCTCTCCCCTGCCGCCAGAGGAAGGAGCCCTGGAGCAGGAGGTGCCTGATGACCAGGCTGAGGAGGAGCTCGAGGGACCCGAGCCGTCGTGCCCAGCAGAGAGCAAGAGCTTCCGGGTGGTCGTGCCGAGCAATGGGACCCACACCTGCCGCTATGTGTTTGTGAACAGCTGCCAGACCTTTCGGCAAGCCCAGGTGAGGGGGGCAGGGGGCGAGGTGGGATCATGGGTGGGTCAGGATGTGGGGTGGCAGGGCCAGAGAGGCGGTGGGGCAGCCTGCGGCCGGGGGGCAATGGGGGGGGCAGGGAGCTCGTGGAGAGCGGGGGCGGGATGCATGGGTTGAGGCGGGCTGTGGAGACAATGGGGGGCGGGGCAGTGGGCAGTGCACGAGGCAGTGTGGGGGGGCAGAGGCTGGTGGACGGGCCCTGGCTGCTCCATGCCCACTCGCCCCCATCCCCACAGAGATATTGCGCCCGCTGCTACCGCGGCCGCCTGGCCTCCATCCACAGCCATTCGACCAATGAGCAGCTGCGCCGTGGAGCCCGAGCCCGCACCAACCGGGGCCTGGTCTGGATCGGGGCCATCGCCTACCGCTGGGTAAGGGGAGCGGCTGGCCCTGATTCCCCCCCACCCCCAACCTGGGCCTGCTGCACAGCCCCACCCCCCCCACGTACGCTAGGGCCCACGAACACCCTTATCCCACCCTTTCCCCAAGCCCCCCACCCCTCCAGCCTCCCTCTCTCCACCTCTCGTGCTCCCCCACCCTCTCTCACTTTCACTAGGCTGGGGGTGGGGGTGGGATGCAGCCTGGGGAGACGGGCTAGGGTCGGGGGGGAGGGGAGGGCTTTGGACCCCGACTAGGTGGTGCTCAGTGCATGTGGCCCCCAGTTGGTGGTGCAGCAGTGGTGGAAGGGGGGTGTGGTGGGCAGGGGGCCCCATGCTCCATGCACAGCCCTGCAGGCGCCGGCCCCACAGTTCCCATCGGCTACGGTTCCCAGCCAACAGGATCCACTCACTCCTGGCAGGCCGCTCAGCTCAGCTTGGCTCGGCTCGGCTCAGCTCAGCAGCTCAGGTGTGGGGCCCAGCTGTCCCGCCTGGCCAGCCAATGACTTTCAGAGGCCTGGCGCTGGGGCTGGGGCCTAAGCTAGTGCCAGCACATGCCGGGCCTCTGACCCCCACCCCACACCCCCTGAGCCCTGCCTGGTGGCCCCCAGCCCAGGAGCAGCTCCTGGTCCCAGTCCCAGTGACGGCCCTGGTCCTTGGCGAAGGGGTTCCCCAGGACTCCCTGTGGATGGGACAGCTCTGAGCCGCCCCCTGCTCTGCCCCCCAGTTCTGGCGCGTGTGTGCCCACTGGGTCGACCACAGCACGTGGAACTACGCCAACTGGGCCAGGAGGAACCCTCGGGGCTACTTTAGACGATGTGTCGCCATGTGCACCAACAGTGAGTCACTCCCCGGGCACAGCAGAGAGGGGCCTCTCGTCACTGCTTGTGGGGACAAAAGCCCTGGGGCCTCTCTGGGACTAGGCATCTGGGGCTAGGTGGGGCCAGAGGGTCCAGGGAAGAGGCTCCGAGGGTGGGGGGGGCCTAGGGGTCCGGGGAAGAGGCTCCAGGAGGTGGGGGGGCCCTCGGATTCCGGGGAAGAGTCTCCGGGGGGTGGGGGGATCGTAAGGGTTTGCAGAAGAGGCTCCGAGGGTGGGGGGGCCCTAGGGGTCCGGGGAAGAGGCTCCAAGGGTGGGGGGCCCTAGGGCTCTGGGGTTGCTGGAGCCAAGTGCCAGTCAGGAGGGCACTGACCTCCCCACCTCTCTCTGCCAGATGGTCGTTGGATAGGTGTCACTTGCTGGTCTAGACTGCCCTTCATCTGCCGGTACTGAGGGGCCTGGCTCCCCCCGGAGTCAAGCTGTCCCCATCGCTCTGCCAGTCTGGCACAGCCTGCTCCACCCTGCCAGCGGTGCCCCGACTCCCTGCACCTGGCTCCCCTCCCACCCCTGCCCCGGCTCCCCAGTGGGACGCTGCCCCTTTCCCCTGCCCTCGCCCATTGCCTGTGACTCCCTGCAATAAAACAGCACTTCACTCATCACCCCGGGTGCTGCTCCTTCCTTCGGGCGCCGAGGTCCCTGCATGCTCCATGGGGTTGAGCTGGGGACGGGTAGGGGAGGCCAGGGTCAGGAGAGAAGCTGGGGGTTATCCTCACCTGGGGCTGGAGTAGGGAGGGGCCATTACCCCTGCCCTGGCATGAGAACCGTGTCCAGTTCTGGGGTCCCCCCGGGGATGGGCCAAGCTAAGGGCTCAGAAAAGCTGGACCAGACCGGAGCGAAGGGCTGCAGCCCCTGCCACAGGTGGCTGTCAGAAGAATTAGCCCTTTCGCTCCCCCACAAGCAGCTCTGGGGGGATTTGGCCCCGTTCTGCACTCCCCTCGTGGGAGGAGCCGCCTCAGGGCAGCAGCTCTGCTGTCTAGCCAGATCCCAGCCACAAACAAGGGCAGGTTTCTAACCCAGAGGGTCTCTAGCTCCTGGCTCCTCTCCTGGAGGCGGTGGAGTCCCCAGTTTCTTCTCCCAGAGAACACGCTCAGGATCCTGGAGCAACACAGGAGCCCCTGGGGGAGGTTCAGGGGCTCAAACATGATGGGGACAACCTGGGCTGGGAGGGCCAGGGACCCGCAGGGACCTCTGGAGATGGCTGTGTATGGTGCTAGGTGAGTTGCTTGTTAGCATTTATGTGGCTGTCGGGGTGAAGGTGCCGGGGCAGCCAGCTCCTTCGTGGTGACAGACACACAAAACGAAATCGCTGGCGTAAGAGGGGACAAACGAGGGGGCATTCGTAAACACCCCACCGATGAAGGGAGCTGACTCCTCCCCCCCACACACACACACACCCGTTGGTGCTCCCAGAGAAGGGCTGGGCTTTTACTGGCCGTACCACACCAACACCTAGAAAGTCAAGTGTTTGTAAACAAAACCCCTTGCTGGGCCGCCAGCACACCCCTGTGCGGCTGGAGCCGGCCATGGCAGCGCTGGGGGGAGGCCCACAGCCGGGGATTGGCTCAGCGCTGATTCCCTTTCCTTATTCCCTTTTGGGGAGCACAGCCCCCCAGCCCCGAAGGTCCCTGCTGTGGGGGTCAGACGGAGGACTCTATCCCAGCCTGGGGCAGGGTCAGAGGGGCTGTGGCAGCGTGTGGCTTTTCCAGCTCCTTCTCCCGGCGCTGGCACTCCCGCAGCACCACCAGCGGGCTGACGAAGGCCAGGAGGATGACGAGGATGAGGCCAATGTTCACCTGGGTGGGAGAATCAGGTGCTCAACGACACAGGAAGTGAGGTGTCGATAAAGTTCCCCAAGCCCGGTAGTGGCTCCGCCCCCAGGCTCTGTCACTCATGGTGTGGTGTCAATAAAGTTCCCCAAGCCCAATACTGGCTCCACCCCCTGGCTCTGTCGCTCATGGTGTGGTGGTGATAAAGTTCCCCAAGCCCAGTCGTGGCTCCGCCCCCAGGCTCTGTCACTCACGATGTGGTGTCAGTAAAGTTCCCCAAGCCCGATACCGGCTCCACCCCCTGGCTCTGTCGCTCATGGTGTGGTGTTGATAAAGTTCCCCAAGCTCAGTAGTGGCTCCGCCCCCAGGCTCTGTCACTCACGGTGCAGTGTCGATAAAGTTCCCCAAGCCCAGTACTGGTTCCACCCCAGATTCTGTCACTCACAGTGTGGTGTCAATAAAGTTGCTCAGGATGGTAAAGAGCACCCATCTCTTACAACGGGGTATCGATAAAGTTCCCCAGGATGGTAATGGGCACTGGTCTCTCACAGTGGGGTATCAATAAAGTTCCCCAGGCCCCATATGAGGCACCCATGTCTCTCACTGCAGGGCATCGATAAAGTTCCCTAGGCTGGTATGGGGCTCCCCGTCTTTCATAGCGGGGTGTCAATAAAGTACTCCAGGCTGGTACAGTGCACCTCTGCTCTCACTGCAGGGTGTCAATAAAGTTCCCCCACCCAGTATAGGGCACTCCCTGCCTGTCACTACAGGGTGTCAATAAAGTTCTCCAGGCCTCTACGGGGTACCCCTGTCTCACTGCAGGGTGTCGATAAAGTTCCCCAGGCCCAGGTTGGACAGGACACTCACGTAGAAGGGGTCATTGCCGAGCGGTCCCTTGATGAGCGCGAAGCTGGGGTACTGCAACAGCGACACCACCGCCGATAAGGCCATCAGCAGCCCGTACAGCTTCCCAAAATGCTCCAGAGGGAACCTGTGCAGATGAGCCCCAGGGTGGGGAGGGGTGTTACAGCTGAGATAGGCCAGAGCGAACCCTTCCCCCTGTCCAGTGCTGAATATCTCAATGCCCGGCCAGGCGTCCCTCTCTCTCCTCCGCCCCACCTCTGCTCCCCTGCCCCATTGCTAGCCCCCCACCCCCTCCAGGTCTAGGACCGCCTGTGCCCTGGCCCACGCCCCCTCAGTGACTCACGCGATGGCCAGGAAGGCAGCACTGCCTCCGTACAGGAAGGAGCGGCTCAGCACCTGCAGGATGAAGGTGGCGTACTGAACAGGCAGCACCGGCACAGAGGCGCATACCGAGAAGGCTAAACATTGCAGCACCGTCACGGCCAGGGACAGGATGCAGGAGCGGAGATCTGCCAGGGAGTCCGCACTGCCTGAGACACAGGAGAGACACTGAGCGTGGCTGGGGAGAGGCGCTGGGCACTGCTGTGGGGAAGATTGCAGCAATGGGGTCCCAGAAGGGCACTGCTGAGGGGAAGCTCACAGCAATGGGGTCCCAGGTGGGCACTGCTGTGGGGAAGATCGCAGCAATGGGGTCCCAGGTGGGCACTGCTGTGGGGAAGATCGCAGCAATGGGGTCCCAGAAGGGCACTGCTGTGGGGAAGATCGCAGCAATGGGGTCCCAGAAGGGCACTGCTGAGGGAAAGCTCACAGCAATGGGGTCCCAGAAGGGCACTGCTGTGGGGAAGATCGCAGCAATGGGGTCCCAGGTGGGCACTGCTGTGGGGAAGATCGCAGCAATGGGGTCCCAGGTGGGCACTGCTGTGGGGAAGATCGCAGCAATGGGGTCCCAGAAGGGCACTGCTGTGGGGAAGATCGCAGCAATGGGGTCCCAGGTGGGCACTGCTGTGGGGAAGCTCACAGCAATGGGGTCCCAGAAGGGCACTGCTGTGGGGAAGCTCACAGCACCGGGGTCCCAGAAGGGCACTGCTGTGGGGAAGCTCACAGCAATGGGGTCCCAGGTGGGCACTGCTGTGGGGAAGATCGCAGCAATGGGGTCCCAGAAGGGCACTGCTGTGGGGAAGCTCACAGCAATGGGGTCCCAGAAGGGCACTGCTGTGGGGAAGCTCACAGCAATGGGGTCCCAGGTGGGCACTGCTGTGGGGAAGCTCACAGCACCGGGGTCCCAGAAGGGCACTGCTGTGGGGAAGCTCACAGCACCGGGGTCCCAGAAGGGCACTGCTGTGGGGAAGCTCGCAGCACCGAGAGGCACAGCTGTGGTCAGAGCTGGGCCCAGCCCCTGGCGACCGAGAGGGTGATTACCTTTGGCTCTTTCCTTGCTCTTTCCCCGCTTGTGCCGGTCCAAGATGAGCCCGTTCCAGGGGGCACACAGAACCCCGCACAGCTGGGTGAAGGCGAAGGCATTGGTGTAGGTGCTCACTGGGAAGAGAGACAACCGGCACGAGGCGTGATGGCTTGAGACTCCTACTCTGACATCCCACTCGCTTCCTGAGCCCCTGGCCGGAAGGGCAGCCAGCACTGGCCAGGCAGTGCTGGGTCCCACACCCAAACCTGGGTGACCTTGGCCCAGCCACTCACTGCCCCTCCCTCTGACTCAGCTGACACCGGCACCAACCTCCTGTGATGTCCTTGGACTGAAACACCACCTTACAGATCTATCCTTGCAAGCACGGTTCTAAGTTGGCAACAAACCTTGTACAACGTGTGCCAGGGGAGGGGTCTCTGAGGAGCGGACTACAGGTGTTCCATTTGCACGCGTGGGTCAGTTTTGTACTTGACGTCCCAAGCACGTTTACCTGGTGCTGCTTGGATCTTTGCATCGCTCTAAGTTATGATCAGAGGAAGCTGCATCTAGAATTCGGTGACACTAGCTCTTGCCAGTTAGGAGGAATTCTTGAGCAGACAAACTCTACAGCAGATGACAGGCCCATAGGCAGGAATTTCTGGGAGGAGGTGTGTTTTTTATAAATATGGACCCCCCCGCCCCCAGCAGGCCCTGCCCTTCTCCCTGAACCCTTGAAACTCCAGCTGGTCCTGCACACCAGCCCCACTCCAGCCACCTCCAGTTTATCCAAAGTATTGTGAAGGGAAGTGCATCCTTTGCATTAAGACTTGGTCACAAACAAGGAGCTTTGGAGCAGAGCGGGACAAGAACCACTTGACGTTCAAACCAAGAGAAGAAAGTGGGGATGGCTGGGCCACACTCTCAGAAAACCATCATCCCGCAGAGTCTGGCAAGTTCTCCCATGGAACTCGTAAGGAAAACGTTAGAGAGGAAGACCTCGGACAACGTGAAGATCTACTGAGGCTGAAGGACAACAACCGGGGTACTCCTGGAGTCAGCTAGAAGTTTTGTCCGGAGACAGAGTGGAGTGGAGGAGAGTTGTAGATGACCTGTGTTTCACCCGGAGTACAAGGGTTTAAGTTAAGTTAAGTCATCGTGAAGGCCTTATACGAGTTGATTGGCCCATTGAGGAGTCACTGACCCACAACTGACCTTTGGAAGAGGCCAGTCCACACCTGATGAGCTTTCCCAAAGGGGTCTGTCTGCACAGAACTAAGTCATGCATGAAGGGGTGATTTGCCCATGTGGCTGGACCCCATTTTGGGGACTCAAATTTCCCATAGGAAGAACAATGACCTGGGAGAAGATACAAAAGGCCTTGGGAAAACCTTGATCTAATCGCTCTCTGTCTCAAGCCTCTGGACTATGGCCTTGCACCAATGGGAGGGCTTTTACAAACAGAGCCCTTCCACTGATTTGGCGGTAACCAGAACTTTGCCATCGCTGTTTATGGGATCCCTTTAACAATTTCAACTCCCACCTCTGTTCGGGGTAAGACCTGAGCTGTAAGTTGACCTGGACACGTGCCTGCTCCTTTGCAATGGGAAGGACCTTGTATTTGATGAGGTTGGCTTCCATAGCCTTACACTGGGGGACAGGCTAACTCAGTGCCTTTAGCGTTGGCCTCCTAAACCCAGGGTTGTGAGCTCAACCCTGGAGGGGGCCATTTAGGAATCTGGGGCAAATAGATTTAAAAAGAAAAAAATACTGTCCAGGATGGTGGTGGGTCCTGCCAAGAGCACAGGGGACTGGACTCCCTGGCCTTGGAAGGCCCCTTCCAGTTCCAGGAGATAGGTGTATCTCCATCTATTCAATCCACAGGAGTGCTCCTGGGGTGGAACTGGAGCATGCAAGGGAAAATGTCTTCTTGCTCTCCTTTGGGGCTGAGTGGGGTGTACCTTGTAAGCCGAGGAACCCCAGACTTGGGCTGCTTCTCAAAACACTTTGCCCTGAACTAAACACTCTCAGGAGCATCCCATGTTGACCCCACATCCGGCAGCACAGGTGGAGGCTAGCCAGGGTAAGGCCGTGGAGGCGACTGAAGGCTGCAGCAGATCGGAGACTCCTGATTGTTGTGGATCCCAGGCCATTGGTCCTGGGCCTTTGATCCGTCGAGGATTGTGTGGTTGCTGCAGTGCAACAATCCCCCCACCCCCGCGCAGGAGTCTGCCTCTGTGCACAACTCTCCTAAACATAAGCCCTATGGCGACTGGCGAACAGCGGCGGGAGCAGGATGGGGAAATCTGGAGGCTTTTAGCCATGGACCAGCACGTACATGATGGGTGTTTGTATCAGTCGTTCCGTTTCAAGGACGGAGGCGGTAGAACGGTCCGGCTGCTGCATCCACGACTGAGCAGCCCTATTTAGGATCCGCTCTGCTCCCCCCACACGGCCTAGAAAAGGTGCCCTAAATATGGTAAGAAAAGAGCAGCAAAAACTGCCCTGCACCCCTCCAACAGCTGCCAGCACCGGCCCTTTCTGTGAGGACACCTGCAGCTCCAGAGTCGCGCTGGTCAGCCATCAAGGGGCTCACAAATCGGGGGGGACGTGAAGACGTCGTTCTCAAGTGACCGCCAAGAAGAACACCTCCTCAGCTCACTCGAGAGGCCGGCCAGGCAAGGCCAAGGGTTTGTGCAACTGCTTCCCCTCCCTCCTCCAGAACCTGCCCCAATCCAGCTTCAGGCCCCCTCCAGCCAGTAGAGCCATCCACGCTGCCCAGCTAGTCAGCTCAGCTTGCTCCATGCCTTCCACCCCTCCTGCATCCTCCCTCCCTCCCCGCCTGCCCCGCGCCCTCTGTCCATCCCCAGGGCACCTCTCCCCCTACCTTGCGCCGTGTCCCCGGCGGCCAGGTGCTCCAGCATGGGGTTCAGGGTGCCGATGAAGAGGTAATGCTGCAGCTGCATCACCGACAGCCAGACGAGGTGCCAAAAGAAGAGCTTGGAGAAGACGCAGGCCCAGAAAGACACGGCAGGGAGCTCCCCCTGGCCCGGCCTGGCCTCCGACTCCCCTGGGAATGGGCACAGCACACCTCAGTAGGGCCAGAGGGGAGAGGGAGCCCGCACCCTAAGGGGGAGGAGTTTCAGAGCGGGCGAGCCAGCCCCAGGGGATCCAGAGGGAGGGGGCACTGCAGGGGGCACTGGGCAGCAAGAGGCCTGAGGCTGGGACCTCTGGAACGAGGACGAGGCGGACAGCAGGGAGCAGCCTCGGGCGCTGCTAGTTCATGCCAGGGGGCTGCGGTTGTCCATCCTGAGATCCACCTGGACCTCGGGGGAGTCACACCATCCCCGAGCATCCCCCGCCGCTGGCTGGGGTGCCTGGATGATGCCAGAGAGGCCAGCGAGGCGGCTGGGCCACGGCTCCGCTGCCTTGGGCCCAGCCCTGTGGCATGGGGGAGACAGCTCTGTACCCCCCCAGCACCTCTGGGGGACACTGTCTGCCCAGGAGCGAGGGAGTGTTCCGGGGGCTGGAGGCTGGAGTCTCGGCTGACCTGGGCCAGGCTGGCCCCTCTTGGAACTCTTCTCTGCAGGGAGCGTGGGCAATGGGGCGCTGGCTCTGAGCTTTGGCCCGAGACGCAGGGGAGTCCAGTGACGGAGGGCGAGACGAATGGGGTTTGGCCCTCCAGAGGCTGCCCCACGGTGCCAGATGTGTGGGTCTGGGACAGGGTGATTTGGGGTCTCTCCGTGGCCCACGGGGAGCGGCAGGGGATGGAGGTGGATGGGGGGGCTGCTTAGGGACACTGGGAGCGCTGAGGGCAGAGGAGATCGAGGGAGGGGCCCCTGGGGACAGAGGAGGAATTCAAGGGAGGGGCTGGCTTAGCCCTACCGTTGCCCATGATGGCTTTGCTGGCATCAGCATCTCCTGGGCCTGGCTCCAAGCTTGGGTCGCTGGGCTTCTGACCTCCATCGCCCGGGCCTGGCCACTGCTCCTGGTGGGTGTGGTACGAGCACCCCTGCCTCCCGCACCCCAGCCTGTAGACACAGCACCTGGGGTGACGTTATCTGATTAACATACGACTGGGGCCTGAACCCCCTGCTTGCTATGCCCACCAACCCCCTCTCTTCCCGGGAGGTGGGGAACCACAGAGCCAGCCCCAGCCAGCTCAGGGGAGCCATGCAGCCAGCCCTGGCCTTCCTGGTGGGGTGGGGACCCACATGGCCAGTCCCAGCCCGGTCAGGGAGCCAGCCCCAGCCAGCCCAGGGGGTTAGGGAGCCATGCAGGCAGCCCTGGCCTTCCTGGGGAGTTGGGGACCCACATGGCCAGTCCCAGCCAGCCCAGGGGATTAGGGAGCCAAGCAGCCAGCCCTGGTCTTCCCAGGGCCTCCCCCCTTGCCCTTGCCCCTCGTCTCCCCTCCACCCCAGCCCCTCTCTCCCTGCCTCCACCCTACACCCCCTCCCTGCCCCCAGGCTGGCCGACAGACACATTGTGATGACATCATTCTGTTGCCTGTGAGGAAAAAAACTGTTCTATAGAGAGATAATATTGATCCCGGTTAGATATTTGCAACAAGTGCTGTCCAATGCGTGCCAAGCAAGGCCACTCTGAAAGGCTTATGGTTTGTGGGTTATGATTCTGCTATTTGTAGGCGTGCGGCATTTTTGTATTTGATGGGAGGCGTATCGGCTGTGCACTTGTATTTCAAACACTTGCTTCCGGGAGACACCAACGGACGGCTCGGGCGGCCTGTTGGGAAAGGGCTGTTCAGGATGAAACGACGCACTTGAGAGAGAAGGGCCTTGTAAGGCACTAGGCCCTATCTGAAGGGCCTTCCTGAGAAAATTCAGGTGACTTAGAGGGGAGCAGCAGGGAACAAAGTCATGAACGGACAAGTGATTTGCTCATGTGACTCCATCGCCAACTTGGTGTGGACTTTTCCACACCAAGAACAATGGGATTCCCGCCACAGGGCAGAGGCTGCCACCGGCCCTGGAAATCCCTCTTTTTTCTCTCCCCTCCTGCTTCCCGCCTCTGGAGGATCTTTGTGCAGTACCCAGAGGCAGTGAGACCTCATACTAGGGTGAGTGAAGTCTCTGCTCTATGGCCTTGGCTGACAGCCAGCTGGCCTTTAGCTCGTGTGGTAGAGCACAGGGTTTAGCCCCTATGATTGCAGGCTCAGTCCCTGGTGCAGGCAACCCAGGTCTGTCAGCGTTACAGTTGCTTCACACTGAAACTCTGGATAAAGGACTGAAGGCCCCATGGGGGAGGGATAGCTCAGTGGCTTGAGTATTGGCCCCTTAAACCCAGGGTTTTCAGCTCAATCCTTGAGGAGGCCATTTAGGGATTGGGGCAAGCAGATGCCAGCGATGGCACTTGGCCCTGCCAAGAGGACAGCGGACTGGACTAGATGACCTCCTGAGGCCCCTTCCAGTTCTGGGAGATGCATATCTCCAATGATATATACATCCCAGCTGAAGATGTACTCCAGAGACTGGTCTCAAGCCCACAGTTTGTTCCATCACTAATACAAGCCTTAACCCAGGACTTTGCAATGGTACATATTTGGTTCCTTTAACAATTTTAACTCTCACCTCTTCTCTCCTTTTCTGAGTAAACCTTTAGATTTTCGATTCTAAAGGATTGGCACCGCATGATTTTTGGGTACGATGCTAAGGCATAAAGTGACCAGGGAATGTGGCTGGTCCTTTGGGATCGGAAGAACCTTTTTATTTGATGAGATTGGTTTTAATAACTTCTCATCTGTATATGGAGACCTGCTGGTGGTGACACAGGAGAACTGCAGTGTCTGAGGGAATTATTTACATGATTTCTTGTGAGCAGCCGGGCTCTTTAAAAACAAGCAGTCCTGTAGCACCTTAGAGACTGGCCAATTCATTAGGTCATGAGTTTTGGCGGCTAAAACCCATGTCACTGGATGAGTTGGAGTGGAGATTACGGAATCCAGGGTATGAATAACAGCAAAAAAAAAAAAAAGTCAGCTGTAGGACGAGTGTCAATGAAGCTCATGAAGTCAGGCTGGATGTGTCTCCTTCATAGCGTGCAGCGTGGAATGAGACCATCAAAGGTGGAAAAATTGCCTTTGCGATGCCTTAACCAGGTAAGCGCTGTATTCAAGCCTACGCTGACAGTGTCACCTTTGTAACTTACCCCCCGTTAAGGGGGTTCCCTCTGTAATGGAAGAACGGCTGCTTTTAAATCCATTACTGAACGTGCAGGGAGGTTACCCTGGTCCCCTACACGGTTCCGGGTATTCCGATGCCTGGTGTCGGATTTGTGTCCGTTTAGCCTTTGGCGCAGAGCCGGTCCCGTTTGTCCAACGCACATGGCAGAGGGGCGGGGCTGACACACGACGGCGTATGTCACGTTAGTGACTGTGGGGGTGCATGAGCCCCTGACGGTCTGGCTCATGGGGATAGGTCCTTTGGCAGCGTGTAGACTTGTGTGCTTGTTGGTGCCTTATAGTGGAGGTTTGACCTGTGGCAGTTCTGTCTCTAAGCAGTTTGCCCCTGAATTGATACTCCCGGTAATGTCCCCTTGGAGCAGTCACTTCCCGCCCCGTCCCAGCCACAGACAGCACTCACTCAGCCCCATCGCTAGATCCAGCCCTGCCCCGATGCAGGAGCCAGGGCTCCCCAGCACTCCCCAGCTCCCCTCTGCGAGCAGGAGCAGCCCTGAGGCAGCAGGGGCTGGGGACCGGGGCAGAACCACTCCCAGGGTCTGACTCTGGTAGGACTGGGGGGAATTGCCCCGTCCACCCAGCAGACCCTCTTCCCCGAGGCAAGAGTGCCGAGGGGGGGTTACAAGGTGCACCGTGATGGAGGCAAATGAATGGGGGAGGGGAGAGGGCCCCACAGGAGGGAGAGGGGGTGCGGAAGGGCCCATGAGAGGCGGAGGGGCCCAGCAGAGGCCAACCGGGGACGCAGGGCCCCACTGGTGGCAGACAAGGTTGAGGGGCTCAAAGGAGCTAGACGGGGGTAGGGGACCCATGAGGGGGCAGAAAGGGGAGGTAGATGCGGAACAGGGGTCCCTGGGAGGTAGACGGGGGATGAAGGGACCTATGGGAAGAAGCCGAGGGGGAGTGTGGCTCACCCGTATGTGTACCCCGAGGGCAGCGGGTAGGGGATGTGCCACCGAGGCATCAGGAAGAAGGTGCGGGTGAGGTGCCAGGCGCTGCAGGCTGCGAGGAAGAGGAACATGGCTCGCAGGGTCAGGCCTTGCTCATACAGCAGCTGTGGGTGAAGCGGAGAAGGCAGCTGTCAGCGGTTGCCTGCCAAGCCACCCCAGGCTCAGTGACCTACATTGTTCGTAGGGCTCTGAACAGACCCCCAGCAAGATCAGGGCCCCACTGCACCGGGCACTGCACAGACCTCCAGCCCCCGAGATCTGGGCCCCACTGCACCGGGCACTGCACAGACCTCCAGCCCCCGAGATCTGGGCCCCACTGCACCGGGTACTGCACAGACCTCCAGCCCCTGAGATCAGGGCCCCACTGCACCGGGTACTGCACAGACCTCCAGCCCCTGAGATCAGGGCCCCACTGAACCGGGCACTGCACAGACCTCCAGCCCCCGAGATCTGGGCCCCACTGCACCGGGTACTGCACAGACCTCCAGCCCCTGAGATCCGGGCCCCACTGCACCGGGCACTGCAGAGCAGTGTTCCCTGTATGCTGTGCTCTTGTGCGGCTGCTCAGAGGAGATGCCCGCGCTGCCCCGCCGAGTAGCAGCGTGCCCGCCGCTGGGTCTGTGTTTCTCTTGTGGTGCACTTCAGCGCCTGTCTCGGTGCCCATCGCACAATTTATTCTGCGCATGGATGGAAAAGACGACGGGGGCAATGGCTGTCCAGCCTCCCCCTCCCCAAGAGCAGAGATCCATTCTGACGGGCCCCAGGCAGGCGCATGGTGAGGAACATGCCGTGCCCCGAAAGACGCCGTCTAAAGAGCTACAGGGAAACCGAGGCAGGGAGCTATGCGACTCGGCCCATCCCCCTCCCCACGTCCGCCGTGAGTCATTGCACCTGCGTCGCCGGATTGCCAGAGCCATGGCTAACCACACCCGCACTTCCTCCTTGCGTGAGCCCAACAGCCCCGAGCCTGACTCCTCCCCCGGCGCGAGTTCTCCCAGCTGGCACTCGCTGCAGAGACACGACCCCCACTTGGTGGTTCCCGTGCAGTCAGAGCATGTGCCGCGCGGCCGGCAGGAGGCACCCACAGCCAAATCCAAGGGAAAGCGTCATGGCAGCCGTGGGAACCTTCGCAGCTACCATCTGTGCAGCACCCGGCCCCACGACGCCCTGATCTCAGCTGGGGCAGGGGCCTGTCTCTCTGTGGGTCTGTGCAGCACCCGGCCCCACGGCGCCCTGATCTCAGCTGTGCCAGGGCCTGTCTCTCTGTGGGTCTGTTCAGCACCCAGCCCCACGGGGCCCTGATCTCAGCTGGGGCAGGGCCTGTCTCTCTGTGGGTCTGTGCAGCACCCGGCCCCACAGCGCCCTGATCTCAGCTGGGGCAGGGCCTGTCTCTCTGTGGGTCAGTGCAGCACCCGGCCCCACGGGGCCCTGATCTCAGCTGTGCCAGGGCCTGTCTCTCTGTGGGTCAGTGCAGCACCCAGCCTCACAGGGCCCTGTTCTCAGCGCCGTTCCAGGAGCTACTCAATGTGCCCTACTCAATGTGCCCATGAGAAAACTTGCCCCCAGAGCGCCAGGGCTAAGCCAGCCCCTTACTGCATGTGCCCATCTGGGAGCAGCCTGGCTTTCGGTGGCATGACAGGATGTCAAGCCGGGGAGGGACCCATGGGAGCAGACAGAGAGGGGGAAATTAAGAGGATGCAGGGCCCTGCTGGTGGCAGACAAGGTTGAGAGGCCCAAAGGAGCTGGACGGGGGTAGAAGGCCCATGAGGGGGCAGACAGGGGAATGGGGGGGCTCGCAGGAGGCAGAGAGGGGACTGATGGGGCCCACAGGAGATAGGGAACAGGAACAGAGGGCCCATGGGAGGCAGAGGGGGTTGAGTGGCCCACAGGAGGCAGACGGGTTGAAAGGACCCATGGGAACAAGCAGAGGGGGAGGGCGGCTCACATATAGGTGTACCCCGAGTGCATCCCCGGGCTCTGCCCTCTCCCTCTGGGGGTCCCAGAACACTCCCAGCATTCCCTGGGGCTCTGCCCTCTCCCTTGGGGAATCCCAACACATTCCCAGCATTCCCTGGGGCTCTTCCCTCTCCCTCTGGGGGTCCCAGAACACTCCCAGCATTCCCTGGGGCTCTTCCCTCTCCCTCTGGGGGTCCCAGAACACTCCCAGCATTCCCCAGGCCCTTTGCAGGCGGTCTCTCCTCTCCCCCACCCTCCCCGTTGCTCTATCCCCCTTCCTGCCCTTTCCCCCACTCCCCTGAGATGGGGCTTACCTTGACCACAAGGAAGACGGCGGAGGACGAGTCGAAGGCCCCATTGTAGAGGGTGATGATGGTCGAGCGGTGCTTCCCAAACAGGTTCCCCACCTGGATGAGTGAGACAGGCCACAGCTGATCATCTACACCACCTAGGGCGTCCCAGTCCTGCTGGGCCACCAGGAGCATAGGATGGAGGCTGATTGACCACTACTGAGTCTTGGACCCACAAGGAGTTGGATAGGGCAGGGTGGCACCTTGTGGCCTGGAGTGACAAAGGAGCTGAGCTGTGTGGGGCTAAGGGGCCAGGGTCCCCCAGGGAGCCAGGATGTGGGGTGACACTCTGGGATATGCTGTGCCTGTGGAGTCAGCCTGAAGGGGGCACCATTGGGCTAGAGGTCCTCCAGGGAGCCAACCTGGGGGTAGCTATGGAGACTGGGGTCTCTGAGGAACCAGGCTGAAGGAGGGCAGTTCTCGTTCCCCATTACTCAACCGACAGCAGCCCTGCCAGTGCATTGGAGCTGGTGGAATGTGTTCCCATGTGGACACCCTCCCACTGAATCCTACCATAAATTGGAGAAGGTCCAGGGACGAGCAACAAGAATAATTAAAGGTGTAGAGAACATGAGCTATGGGAGAAGAAGGAACTGGGCTTGTTTAGTTTAGAAAAGAGAAGACAGAGAAGGGGACATGATAGTGGTTTACAACTACCTGAATGAGGGTTACAAGGAGGAGGGAGAAAAATTGTTCTTGTCAGCCTCTAAGGACAGGACAAGGAGCAATGAGCTTAAACTGCAGCAAGGGAGGTTTAGGGTGGATATTAGGAAAAATTTCTTAACTGTCAGGGTGGTTAAACACCAGAATAAATTGCCTGGAGAGGTTGTGGAATCTCCATCACTGGAGATATTTAAGAGCAGGTTAGATAGACACCTCTCAAGGATGGTCTAGGCCAGTGTTTCTGAACCTTTTTTTACGAAGTACCCCACGTTCAAAAAAATGATATGTAGCCCCAGACTTCGCTTGCATACCTCTAGAGTACGCATCCCGCCGGCTGAGAAACCTGGTCCTAAATTAATCTAAGGTCTTGAAACAACTGCCATTCACCCTGTCCAGATTACTGTACCCTTTTCAGGAGCCAGATTTGTTTCGAATGCTGCCACGTTACACCTCACTTAAAAACTACTTACAAAAACATGCAAAACTATCACAGAAGACGACCGCTGAAGCCTTGCTGCCTTTCTGCCAGCTTATTATCAAATGCATGAATTGGGAAAGAAGTATTGCACTGACATTTCTGCGTAAGGCTTACGAAGCAGTAGAAATGAGTCACTGTCTGAATGAACTTTCAGATTGTACTGACTTTGCTTGTGTTTTATATGTAGCCCGGTGTTTCCCAAAGGGTGCTTCCTGGAACCCCGGGGTTCTGCAAGAAAATTCCATTCCAACAGCTGACTCCTCTACAGCTCCCTGCCCTGCCGCCTTTGAGACAGTAGAACTAAATTTAATTGGTTTAACAGCTGGCAGGGCAGCGGGAGGGATCCGGCTGTTAAACCAACTGAATTCAGTTCCATTATTTCAGCAGTGGCAGGGCAGGGAGCCACAGAGAGCCCTTCGCTCACTATGCTATCTGAGCAGCCACACTCATCTGGTGGGCATGGCTCGGCTCACCCCTGCCAGCAGAACACCTCCACACCAGCCTTCCTTCCTCTGGGTGCACATGGCTGCCTGGCGTAGGCCCCCCAGCCAGCGCCATGGATGAGTTAGTCCCGGAGGCCAGTTTGGGACTGAGAGGGGTTAAGCCTGGGGATTGGGAATTAGGTTTGCAAGATGGGAGGTAAAGCTTGGGGATAGGGGGGTTGATCTGGGGGCTAAGGCAGGAAAGTCATGGAGGTGGGGGGCAGGTTTGGGGACTAAGGACAGCAGAGGCTAGGAATGGGGTTTCACAAAATTTTTTTCAAGTTGAAAAGGGTTCTGTGGCCAAATAGAATCAGGAAACACTGATGTAGCTTGTTGTGAAACTAGGCAAATACCTAGATGAGTTGATGAAACCCCTAGAAGACCTCAGCGTATCCCCAAGGGTACACGTACCCCTAGTTGAGGAACACTGGTCCAGACGGTGCTTGGTCCTGCCATGAAGGCAGGGGACTGGATGCACTGACCTCTTGAGGTCTTTTTCAGTCCTAGTGTTCCATGATTCTATGATTCCTGAGGGTGGAGGGGTTCATTCTATACACATGCAGGATTTTGATTGGGTTCTAGCGAACAAGTGAAGCTTTCACCCATCAAGTTTATTGAATTCTTTTCCAAACTTCAGCTGCTGGCGAGAGGGGGGTGAACTGGTGCCTCTAATCACCGGCTCCTGGCTGCTAATGATAGCATGGCCCAGTGCTTCGTTCGTATTGTCTGAACTTCCCTTCCAATGGAGGTCAGGTCACAGCTTTCAAGAGAACAAAAAAGCAGTCAAGTAGCACTTTAAAGACTAACAACATAATTTATTAGGTGAGCTTCCATGGGACAGACCCACTTCTTCAGACCATAGCCAGACCAGAACAGACTCAATATTTAAGACACAGAGAACCAAAAACAGTAAGCAAGGAGGCCAAATCAGAAAAAGATAATCAAGGTGTATATTGGACAGACTTCTAACTCCCTTAGACAAAGGGTCAACGGGCACAAAACAGACATCAAAACACTCCAGATCCACAAAACAGCTAGTCAACATTTTAATGGAATGGGGCATTCTGTCAATAACCTAAAGGTATATGTGTTACTGAAGAGAAATTATCGCTCTGTTTTAGAAAGAGAAGTGGACGAACTGACATTTATATTCAAATTTGGCACATTAACACATGGTTTAAATCGTGATGGGAACTTTCTGAGTCACTATAGGGGCTCGTCTGCATACTTGGCTCAATCTAATTCTTGATCTTCCCCCCCACCCGTCCACTCTCTGATTTGCTCACCTTGATTATCTTTTTCTGATTTGTCCTCCTTGCTTACTGTTTTTGGTTCTCTGTGTCTTAAATATTGAGTCTGTTCTGGTCTGGCTATGAGCTGAAGAAGTGGGTCTGTCCCACGAAAGCTCACCTAATAAACTATTTTGCTAGTCTTTAAAGTGCTACTTGACTGCTTTTTGTTTTGCCTTTGTAAACTACGAGCCACTCCCAGTCTCTGTTTAATCCATGGTTAATGGAGTGAAATTTGCAAATAAATTGCAGCTCAGAGATTTCTCTCTCCATTTGATTTCTGAAATTTTTTTGTTTCAGAACTGTCACCCTTAAATCTGCCACTGAAGCTGCGTCTACACGTGCACGCTACTTCGAAGTAGCGGCACTAACTTCGAAATAGCGCCCGTCACGTCTACACGTGTTGGGCGCTATTTCGAAGTTGAAATCGACGTTAGGCGGCGAGACGTCGAAGTTGCTAACCCCATGAGGGGATGGGAATAGCGCCCTACTTCGACGTTCAACATCGAAGTAGGGACGTGTAGACGATCCGCGTCCTGCAACATCGAAATAGCGGGGTCCTCCATGGCGGCCATCAGCTGGGGGGTTGAGAGATACTCTCTCTCCAGCCCTTGCGGGGCTCTGTGGTCACCGTGGGCAGCAGCCCTTAGCCCAGGGCTTCTGGCTGCTGCTGCTGCAGCTGGGGGTCCGTGCTGCATATACAGGGTCTGCAACTAGTTGTTGGCTCTGTGTATCTTGCACTGTTTAATGAAAGTGTGTCTGGGAGGGGCCCTTTAAGGGAGCGACTTGCTGTTGAGTCCGCCCCGTGACCCTGTCTGCAGCTGTGCCTGGCTCCCTTATTTCGATGTGTGCTACTTTGGCGTGTAGACGTTCCCTCGCTGTGCCTATTTCGATGTTGGGCTGAGCAACGTCGAAGTTGAACATCGACGTTGCCAGCCCTGGAGGACGTGTAGACGTTATTCATCGAAATAGCCTATTTCGATGTCGCAACATCGAAATAAGCTATTTCGAAGTTGGGTGCACGTGTAGACGTAGCCTTAGTGTCCATGGAGATTGAAGTGTTCCCCCTCAGGCTTCTGTACATTACCGTTTCTGATGTCTGATTTATGTCCATTTATTCTTTTACGGAGGGACTGTCCAGTTTGACCAATGTAAATTGCAGTGGGGCATTGCTGGCACATGATGGCATATATTATATTAGTAGATATGCAGGTAAAGCCCCAATGGTATGGTCGATGTTAGGTCCTGTGATGATGTCACTGGTGTAGATATGTGAGCAGAGTTGGCAGCGCGGACCGTTGCAGGGGCTGGTTCCAGGCCTAGAAACACTGGTGTGTGATTTGCAGTGGCTGGTGAGGATTTGTTTAAGGTTGGCAGGCTGTCTGTAGGCGAGGACAGACCTGCCTCCCAAGGTCTGTGAGAGTGAAAGATCATTGTTCAGGATGGGTTGCAGATCACTGATGATGCGCTGGAGAGGCCTTAGGTTGGGGCTGTATGTGATGGTCAGTGGTGTTCTCTTGTTTTCCTTGCGAGGCCTGTCTTGTAGCAGGTGGCTTCTGGGTACCCGTCTGGCTCTATCTATCTGTTTCCTCACTTTCTTAGATGGCTATTGTAGTTTGAGGAAAGCTTGGTAAAGGTCTTGTACATATTTGTCTCTGTCTGATGGATCAGGGCAAATACAGCTGTACTTTAGTGCCTGGATGTAAACAATGGATTGTGTAGTATTAGCCGTTCTTCTTCTATTGTCCTTTAATCTCCTGGGTTCAAACACTGGATCTAAATCAATATGCCGGTGAATTGCCTCCTTGCCAGAGAACCATGCTTCCAGGAATTGTCTTCCCTGCCTAGATTTAGCCTGTCCTAATACCTTCACTCTGGAAGTTCACAACATCCTGTGGTCAAGAATTCCAAAAGGTGACTGGTCCCTGAAAAGGGTGGTCCTTTCAGATTGAATCTTGGAGAGCAATTGTAATGCACCTTGAGGACAGCAATGAGGACACCTTGAGGATGAGCAAGACACAATGCCAAGGGAAATGGAAGAATCTTAAGGGAAGCACAACCATTGCCCAGGACAATCTGCTCTAGGAGTACCCTTTGGGATGTGGTAATAGAAAGCTCAGGCAAAACTAGCATGCAGTTTCAAAAACCAAATCTGGATCTTGGCATCACTGTCCATTTGCTGCCTCCCTTGCAAGAATTTACCACAAACTTCCTGTCTCCATTTAACTATTTTGCAATACAAGCAAAAAGAACGGGCAAGTGAGTGAGATGAGTCCTACGATAAAAACCACAAAACGTACAGTAAAACGAGCATTTCCAGATGGGAAAAGCGAAGGAGAAGATTTGAGGATGAGGTCTTCTCTCTTCTCCTCCCCGAGCAAAGTCGGGCATTAAAAAGAAGAAGTGAAAGTTAGGTGAACCTTTCAAGCATCCCGGCGCTGCATAATGCTGACTCAGATAGTCCAGAGTCTGAGTTTGTCCCCCAGTCAGACCCATTTTCAGTGTTTGTAAGATGCTGCGACATCCAGGATGAACGTGCTCCTGGGCACATTTGTCACAACAAAGATTTAATGACTTCCCGAGTGCTTGCATTGCCTTGGGGCTGCGTGCGGTACTCTTCGTTGCCAGCTGCAGGGCAGAGCCAGAGTTCTCGAAGCTTGCCTTAAAAAAATTGGCTTCCGCAACGATGCCGTTGGAAGGGGACGCCCTTGGCACATGGCTTTGGAGGGCAGAATTGCTCAGTTCTGCTTACGAGGGGCCCACTGAAACATTCAGCCTCTCACTTAGCTCGCACTGCTCTGTTTGTCCAGGCCGTACGTACCCTGTTCAGTGTCCTGGCTTTGCTTTCTGAGGCTTGACCCCGTGGGTCTTTCTCTGGGGCTACACAGGGGCCATGGCAGAGTCCCCTCCTGTGCCAAAGCTCTCTCCTCACTTGGGAACCACACTCCAGCCTTCCTGCCTTCTCCAATGAGGGGAATCCCACTTCAGGGGATGGTGAGTCTTTGAGGCTCCTTATAAGGGTCTGATAATAGAGGCAATCGGGCACAGCTGAGCCCTGCGATGGAGTTAGCTTCAACCCCTGTCCCATGGAGATGAGCCTACTCTGGATCTCCTACCTTCACATGGGTGGTGGAGGCTTGTCAACGCTCCCTTCCTCCCACTCAAGGGCAAGGACCAGCTACTCTGGAGGCCTGCGCCTTTCGTCCTGCCTGCTACCTCATCTCTGCCAGGCTTCCCCGTTTCACCTGGCTGCCTCGGGCTCTGCAGCTGGGCCCCTCTGGAGCTCATGAGGCCAGAGCAGCACCTGTGCCTTGCCCGGGTTGGGGTGGGGGCATGTCCCATCCCAGCTCCTTATTTAGTCATCTCCAGGACTTGTGGGTAGACTCCAAAAACCACTAGTCCTATGCCCCCAGTCTCACGAGTCCAGTCTTGCAGAGGGTCCAAGAAGGGGCAGCAAACCCCTTCCCTCCCCAGACCCCTCCCTTGGTGCCCAGCTAGCGGTCGCTCAGCCCCTGTCTGCGGCAGCCCTGCAGGGCCCGAGAGTCAGACCTGAATGTTGCTCAGGATAAGGAGGATTCCGCCAACGGAGAGCAGACACATAGCCGGGAAAAGGATCAGCGCCGTGGCTGCAGGGGACACAGCAGGGTGTCAAGGAATTGCTCACTACAGAGGCATGTTGCGCATGGTGTAAGGCCCCAGGCACACACGCAGACAGCCATGCCCTTCGCACCAGCGAGTGCAACACACTTACACCAGAGCGTGCACTATCAGGCTTTGGAACAAGCCCCACTGGGTGAAACACGTGCATGTGCACAATCACAGTTTATAACCATTGCTAGCGAGTGTTGCACACACACTGTCAGGCTCCAGCGAGTGTACACACACACACACACACACACACACAGAGTCAGGGCTCATGACAAGACGCAGCAGGGGTAAAACACATTCACACACAAACCTGGGCCTCATAACAAGCCTCAGTGAGTGTGTCCCCTTCACCCCCTGTTGGGCCTGGTAACGTCCCAGCGACTGTCTCACCTACACCCTGCCAGGCCTCGTAACAAGCCCCAGCGAGAGTCCCTTGTCCAGACAGCCAGGGATGTCCACACACACCAGCCCAGAGGGGCCCCTGAGCTGCTCTAGCTCAGCCTGACTCTGCTCAGCAGGAGGCAGAGCTGTGCCCACGCCCCAGTCACAAGTCAAGGCAGACTCGCAGCCCCGTGGGGGGCACCCCCCCTTGCTCAAGGGCTGCATCCCCCCAGTGCTGCTGTGGGGCAGGCTCTGCTTGTTGGCCCAACGTCCTGCCCCGATGTGCCCCGCAGGCAGAGGCCTCACCTGCCGTGGAGAAGGCGATAAGCAGCATGCCGCTGGTGTAGAGGGAGCTGAAACACAGACACAGGGTCTTGCCAGGGGAGCGACCGAGGTTGGGGCCGAGGGCTCCAGTGCCTGTCCCACGCTGGGAAGGCTGCAGCTCCCACCCAAGCACCATGGGGCAGGAGATGCAAGAGGGGGACTGGGCTGAGGGCAGAAGTAAGGCAGCCCATGGGGCAGCTAGACCCTTGGGGTGCAAGGGGGCAGCCGTGGGGAAAAGAGGGGTAGCGTGTGGGGCAGCTAGACCCTTGGGGTGCAAGGGGGCAGCCGTGGGGAAAGGAGGTGCAAGGGAGGAGTGGAAGGGAGGAGGAGGAGGAGAGGAATGAGGGCTGCAGGGAAAGGCCAAGAGTGAGTGGGAGGCAGAGGGGCAGGGCAGGATCGGGGGGCAGGGCAGGATTTAACCCTGCAGTGAGATGGAGCCAGGGCTGGGAGGAGGACCCAGTCAGGAGACACAGGCAGAAGCGATGGATGGAGTACCCCGGGGGATGCTGGGAGTGGTACGAGCGGGTTGGCTGTGCACTTCAAGGCATGTTTGCTAGGGCAGAAGGGCTGGAACAGGCAATGCCACATGGGCACTGGGCAGAGTGGGGAGGGGGAGGGGGCAGGGGGCCATTGGTGGGTGTTGGCAGCTGGGGCACAAGGGGGTGTGGGACTCGATCCAGCCAGCTTTTGCTAGGACACTGAGCCAGGACAGCCCCACTCTGGAAGGTGAAGTCGGCTCTCAGGGACTTATCACAGTCTAAGGACAGCACCAGAAGTAGGGTGTACAGCCTGGCTGGTTAGTATTCCTGGACAGATCTTCCCTCAGCCAGTGTCCATCTGGGATGGGATGGGATGGAGTGTCTGTGAATGGATGGATGAATGGAGTGTTTGGATAGATGGACGGATGGATGGAGCGTTTGGATGGATGGATGGATGGATGGAGTGTTTGGATGGATGGACGGATGGATGGAGCATTTGGATGGATGGAGTGTATGGATGTTTGGATGGATGGAGCATTTGGATGGATGGACGGACGGATGGATGGATGGATGGAGTGTTTGGATGGATGGAGCGTTTGGATGGATGGACGGATGGATAGATGGATGGAGTGTTTGGATGGATGGACGGATGGATGGAGCATTTGGATGGATGGAACATTTGGATGGATGGACGGATGGATGGAGCGTTTGGATGGATGGATGGAACATTTGGATGGATGGACGGAGGGATGGAGCGTTTGGATGGATGGAACATTTGGATGGATGGACGGAGGGATGGAGCGTTTGGATGGATGGATGGAGTGTTTGGATGGATGGACGGATGGATGGAGCATTTGGATGGATGGATGTTTGGATGGATGGAGCATTTGGATGGATGGACGGACGGATGGATGGATGGAGTGTTTGGATGGATGGAGCATTTGGATGGATGGACGGATGGATAGATGGATGGAGTGTTTGGATGGATGGACGGATGGATGGAGCATTTGGATGGATGGAGTGTTTGGATGGATGGATGTTTGGATGGATGGAGCATTTGGATGGATGGACGGACGGATGGATGGATGGAGTGTTTGGATGGATGGAGCATTTGGATGGATGGACAGATGGATAGATGGATGGAGTGTTTGGATGGATGGATGGAGTGTTTGGATGGATGGACGGATGGATGGAGCGTTTGGATGGATGGATGGAGCGTTTGGATGGATGGATGGAGGGATGGAGCGTTTGGATGGATGGATGGACAGATGGATGGAGCTTTTGGATGGATGGATGGAGCGTTTGGATGGATGGACGGACAGATGGAGCGTTTGGATGGATGGATGGAGCGTTTGGATGGATGGACGGATGGATGGAGCGTTTGGATGGATGGACAGACGGATGGAGCGTTTGGATGGATGGATGGAGCGTTTGGATGGATGGACGGACGGATGGAGCGTTTGGATGGATGGACGGTGTACATGAAAATTGAGTGATGGAGAGACAGATCGCATAGCGCAAGACCTTAGGAGGGTAATGATGTGCGTCAGAGGCTCAGCTGGCCGGTGGCTAATCTATGCTGTTCTTCTGGGCCCTGATCCCTTGAAAGTTGTGGGCTGAACTCCCGAGTGCACAGCAGGAGTGGAAGAGCTCCAGTGGGGGCAGGTAGCAAATGAAGGCTTTTGCCTAGGGGCCCGTGTGCCCATTCTGTGCAGTACCCCCACTTTCCCCCAACAGATCCTCCTCCCCAGCCCAGGCCACAGGACTCTGCTTTGGTCGCCACGGTCTGTGGGGCTGGCCCATGAGGCTGCTGCTTGTGTGGGAGCTAATCCAAGTGGGAGAACTGGGAGCTGTGGAGCTCCCTGCAGATTCCCCAGCAGCAGCAGCTCTGCAGCAGGGACCGGTATGGAAACAGCTTATGGGGAAGGAAGCACTGAGCATTTCCCTTCCGGCACTTGTGCAACCTCAGCAGAACGCGACGGCCCTGTTCTGGGGTGCAGGGAAGTCAGCCCCGAGGCAGCTGCACCAGCACCCCAGGCCCTGCCACATGTGGGACCTGCTGACTCCATCCCTGGCCAGTTAACAGACATAAACTTGGCCGAGGAGAGATGAATGTGGTGGGGATGTCCTGGAGCCCTAAGGGGGCAGGACAGTTGGCAGCCCCTGGCCCAGCTGTGGGGAGGGGCCTGAGCTGTGGCAGTGGGGCAGGGGGTGTCTGTGGGGCTGGCTGCTGCTGTGGGCCCAGGCCGGGTGGTGTGAGGGGAAGCAGTTTTGCTCACTGGATAACACAGGCTGGAGGAAGTCCCTGCCCGGTGACCCTGATCACCACATTGTGGGGAGAATGGGGAAGAGAAACACCCACAGAAAAGATGGAGAGGGAGGGGGGGCGCTGTGCCATGGGACCCTCTTTCCCCACCGACTCCATCGGGTGTTCCCCCCCATGCTATCCAGACCCGTGGAGACGAGGCCTGGCTCTGGGGGGAAGGACCCCACTGCCCTGTCCCAGTGCCCAGAGATCCCAGGGGAGGAGTCGTGATGGGGGTACATCTCAGAGGGTGCATGTGAGGGTAGGGCTGGGGTAGGGCCAGGGGGCTGGTCCTGATGGATTGGGGGTAGGGATTGCAGTGGAGGTGAGGCAGGGGCCCAGCAGGAGGGTCCCTCAGCCTCCCGGCCCCCACACTCACATGGCCAGCAGGCGAGCAGGCATCGTGCCAAAGCGGTCGAAGACGTAGCCCGTGGGGAAGGTCATGAAGTTGTTCATGAAGGAGCCGATGGTGAAGACGAGCGACAGCTTCTCGTCCTGCGCCCGGCAGTCTGAGGAGAGCCTCGCCTGAGTCACTGCCCGACCAGCCCATGCACACTGCTCCCACTCGGCCTGCGCAGATCCTGGCGCCCCCCCAGGCCCCCAGTGGGATCCCAACACCCTCACGGGACCCTAAGTCATTTGTATGCACCCCCTCACACAGAGCCCTGCCCTACACAGGGCCTCTATCCGTAAGACCCTCCCTCACATCCTTCACCCATGGCCCTGGCGTGCCCTCTTCTGCCCCACCCACAGCCCGATGGGTTGTCTAGGGGAAATGGACATCACTGGAAGGCAGCAGGAGTTCAAGGCCAGGAACCCGAAAGGGAAGGAACCTTCATTTAAAGGTCTGCAACCCAGACAAGGCATAGTCCTTCATATGCAAATGAAGGTGTGGCCCTATTTGCATATCATAAGAACGGCCATCCAGGGTCAGACCAAAGGTCCATCCAGCCCAGTAGCCTGTCTGCTGACAGTGGCCAGTGCCAGCTGCCCCAGAGGGGGTGGACCGAAGACAACGATCAAGCGATTTGACTCCTGCCATCCACTTCCCGCCTCTGACAATCAGAGGCCAGGGACACCATTCCTACCCTTAGCTAACAGCCTTTTATGGACCTAACCTCCATGAATTTATCTAGCTCTTTCTTAAATTCTGTTACAGTCCCAGCCTTCGCGGTCTCCTGTGGCGAGGAGTTCCACAGGTTAACTGTGCGCTGAGTGAAGAAGAGCTTTATTTTATTAGCCTCAGCCCATCCCTCCCCCGCAGACCCTGGTCCTGCCCCCACCCCTCCAGCGCTGCCCCTGATGCTCTAGTGCTGCCGCCTGCCGTACCTGGGCCTTGTGTGCCGTTGCCCGTCCCGTTAGCCCCTGGCACGCACAACTCCTCAAAGTAGTGCATGTCCTTGAGCACGTACACCAGCGAGGCCCAGCCGAAGATGACGCCGGCAAAGCACATGCATTCCAGCAGGCCGGAGAGCAGCGTGGCCAGCCGCTTGGCCAGCCCCGCTCCCTTCCCCTCCATGGCGCCCTCCATGCTTCCCTTCTGCTCCTGCAAGGGTCCCTTTCCAAGCCTGAAACCACAAAGAGACACCCCGGGAGGTCAACACTTTGTAGAGCCCGGTGCTGGGATGCAGCCGCTTCTGGGGAGGAGCTGTTAAGGTCGGGGTTCCCCACCCAAACCTGAGATGCAGCCACCTCTGGGGAGCCATAATATGGAGGCTAAGAAAGAAGTCGGTAAGGAACAGTCAAATGTAAGCAAATGGGTACTGGCAAGACGCAGAAGTGCACAAATGCAAGGGGTCTAACTCCTGACTTCTTTTCTCCTCTCTTGATGCTCACAGCTCCACATTAACTGCTGATAATGGGCCACTTCCACCCTGACTGAACAGACCTTGTCAGCTCTGGCCCTCCCCTTGACTGAGACCCCCTCTTTAAATCCTCCTCTGAACCCCCCCCCCCCCCCCCCGACTCATGCATCTGATGAAGCAGGTCTTTGCCCATGAAAGCTGATGCTCCAAAATATCTGTTAGCCTATAAGGTGCCACAAGACACCTTGTTGTCTCCCAAGCTGGGTGAACCTGAGTTCCCAGAGGACGTTAATATAACAGGCAACACAGACACAACACAAGGATAATCAATGGGACCCAGAAATAGCAGGGTTCAAAATAGACAGGAAAGAGAGAACAGGTCATACTGGTGGAGGAGTAGCCCTGCCTGGGAAAGTAAATCACAGTGAGTAGAACTCTTCAGTGACTCAAAGGGGGCGTCTACACAGCAAAGGAACCAGGAGGTTGCCGGATATCCAAACGTGCCGCTTAACGGAGAGCTGCTAGGGAGGCACAGGCAGGGCTCAGGAGAGACAAAGTTGCCGGATCCCCGAACGGGGCTGGGGGAACGCTGGAAGCTCTGGGACCAGGAAGAACTCTGGCAGTGACGGGGCTGGGGGAATGCGGCACGTTTGTGCCCGTTTTACGAGCTTTCCAGCCGAATGAGTACCGGACACAAGAGAGTTTACTGGTATCAGAGGGGTAGCTGAGTTAGTCTGTATCTTCAAAAACAACACGATGCCCTGCAGCATCTTATAAACTAACACAAAAGCCGATGCTCCAAAATATCTGTTAGTCTGTAAGAGAGTTTACTGTAATTTTATGAGCCTCTAAACAACACAACCGCAATTTCAAAGTGATTTCAAAATAGCAGCCAGCTTAGTTCAAACTCGGTAAACCTCATTCTCCAAAGAACAGTGCCTATTCCAACAAAGATAGTTCCGAATAGGGGCTGTGGGGAAAGTGAATGGAGGCTTATTCGAAATAGGTCTAATCCGGAATAGGCTCTGTTGTGTGTGGACCCTATTTCGGAATCAGTTTTGTTTATTCCGGGGCTTCCCTGTAGTGCAGATGTGTTATTCTGGAATAAATTATTCCAGATTAATTTTTACTCAGACTGTCCCATGGAACCCCTACACGTAAAAACTCCATTCTTGAGCAAAGACAGTGTAGCAGTAGGGTTCTGCTTCCAACCGCCTGACCAGGATGAGAATGGTGACTGTGAAATCCTTGAGCACAACAAGGAAGCCACAAAAACAGAAAACCCAGTGATCGTGGGGATTTCAACTGTCCCCATAGTGACTGGGTACACATCACCTCAGACCGGGACGCAGAGAGAGAATTTCTAGACACCACATGTGACAGCTTCTTGGAGCAGCTAGTCTTGGCACCCACAAGGCAAGAAGCTATAGTCCTCAGTGGTGCGCCGAATCTGGCCTCAGTGGTGAATACAGCTGAACCACTGGGTAATAGTGACAGTAATGTGCTTAAATTTAGCAGCCTCATAGGGGAACAAATACCAGACAAGCCACCGTGCTCATAAGTAACTTCACAAAGGGGAACTGCACAAAAACGAGGGTGGTAGAGAAACAGGAATTAAAAAGAGCAGGTCCCAAGGGGAAAAGGCCCACAAGAGGCCAAAGTAATCACCATAGACCCATACAACGCTAGAACTGGAAGGGTCCTTGTGAGGCCATTGACTCCAGCCCCCTGCCCTGAGGGCCGGATCAAACACCATTTAGACCATCCCTGATAGACACATATCTAACCTGCTCTTAAAGATCTCCAGCGATGGAGACTCCCCAACCTCCCCAGGCAATTTATTCCAGTGTTTGACCACCCTGACACTTGGGAAGTTTTCCCTAATGTCCAACCAAAACCTCCCTTGCTGCATTGCTCCTTGTCCTATCTTCAGAGGAGCACTTGGTGAGTGAAATGGGAAAGCTGAAGACAGAGCAGCTTCCTAAAGATGCAAAAACCAACAGTGAAGAGTTTTGTTCAATCCCTTGAAAGCAGGACGCCTGCTAGACAGTCAGTGGGGCCACTGGACAAAAGAGGTGTTGGGGAGGAGTCAAAGAAGACAAGGCCGTTGCAGGGAAGCTAAATGACTTCACTGCAGGTGATGTGAGGGGAGACTCGCACACCCAAGACATGCTATTGAGGTGATACATCTGAGGAACTGCCCCAAAGGGAAGTGTGAATAAAGGAAATTCCAGCACAAAAACTGATACATTAAAATATATTGGCCCCGGGATCAGAGGCCGTTCGTCCGAAAGTTGTGAAGGAACTTACATGTGAAACTGCAGAACTACTACAGGGTATGTAACCTATCCCAGAAATCAGCCACTGGACCAGAGCACTGGAAGGCAGCTAATGTAGCACTGATTTTTCAAAGGGGCTCCAGGGGGGATCATGGGAATTACAAGCCACCAAGTATAACTTCAGCTCCAGGCAAATTGGTTGAAACTTGACTTGTCAGATGCACAGATGAACACGACTTGTTGGGGAAGAGTCAGCTTAGTTTTTGTAAAGGAAAATCATGCCTCGCCAATCTATTAAAACTCTTTGAGGGGATCAACAAATATGGGTGTGTCCAATGGTTACCCAGGCAATACAGAGTACAAATTGGACCTGTCTAGTCCAGAACCCTCCAACCTGACCAGTGTCAAACCAGAGACTTTCCTGGACCCTGCGAGGTCAATATTGTCCAGCACATCACCAGCACTTCCACTGCTCACTGGGCTCTTAGAAGACATTTAGGGGTAGATTACAGCTAAATAACAGCACAGAACACGAAAAGCCAGGACTGGTGGCTGGAAACTAAATTTATGAGACCACAGGAAACTTGGCTGCCCCCATGATACATGGGCATCTGGCTAACTCAAATCAGGCTGGATTATGGATGTTGTCAGCCCAGAGAGTGCCGGACTATGGAGGTTCAGCCTAAGTGTGGATTGGCAGGGAATCTTTGATAAGATAGCCAGGGGCTAGGAGAGAAGGCCCCCTTATGGATCGGTAACTGGTTCAAAGGGGAGGAACGGGTAGGCAGTTCCTGCAGTGGCGAGAGGTAAATAGCCAGAAGGTCCCACCAGGGTCTTTCCCTGGACCTGTGCTGGTGCACATACCCATAAATGTTCTGGGAAAAGGGTGACCACTGAAGTGGCAATGTTGGCTTTGGTTTGCTATAAAATATTCCAGAGAGTTACGTCTCACACCGAATGGGAGACGTTATCGAGGGAGCCCCCAGACCTGGGTGACTGGGCAATAAAATGGCAGCTCATCAAACACTAGAACTGGAAGGGTCCTCAAGGGGTCTTCGAGTCCAGTCCCCTGCCCTCCTGGCAGGACCAAGCACCGTTTAGACCATCCCCAAGAAGTGTCTGCCTCACCTGCTCTGATATATCTCCAGTGATGGAGATTCCACAGCCTCCCCAGGCAATTTATTCCAGTGTTTGACCTCCCTGGCAGTTAGGAACTTTTTCCCAATGTCCAACCGAAACCTCCCTTGCTGCAGTTTAAGCCCATTGCTTCTCGTCCTGTCCTCAGAGGCCCAGGAGAACAATTTTTCTCTCTCCTCCTTGTAACCCTCTTTTAAGTACTTGCAAACCGCTATCATGTCCCCTCTCAGCCTTCTCTGTTCTGAACAAAACAAGCCCGGTTCTCCTGCATCTTAGCTAGAAGAGACAACAGAGAGGGGTTACTGCAGGGGCTCTAGAGTCGTGAATGGTGCAGAGGAAGTGAACAGGGGGAGCTATTTGCCCTTGTCCTTGTACTGAATGGGGATCAGCCAGTGAAATGATCAGGCTACAGTTTAACACAAGAAAAAGGCGCTACTTTCTCCACGCAAGGCACAACTAACCTGTGGGGTGCAGCAAAGACCAATGATAGACGTGGATTCAGAAAAGGACAAAGTTCACAGAGGGTAAATCCATCAAGGGCTATTTGCCAAGATGCTCAAAAACAACAGCCCATGCTCAGGCTGTCCCCAGACCTCTGCCAGCTGGAGTCTGGCTGTGGAAAACAGGGGTGGATCACTCACCCTTTGCTACTTGCTGCAGTTCTGGTGTAGGCCACTGTCAGAGACAGGACAGAAGGCAATGTCCCGCCGGGGCTGAGCCAGTATAGAAGCACTGGGGCTCTCTTAGGGACCAGAGCAGCTGTTTATAGATGGGTCTATCACCCAGCATTGAGATGCAGCTACTACTGGTGAATTCGAGGGGGTATGTCGGCTCCAGGAGCAGCTCAGCAGTGTGAGCATTGGCCCTGCTAAACTAAGTGCTGTGAGCTCAATCCTCCCATTTAGGGGTCTGGAGCAATAGATTGCAGAGGAACTGTCAGGGAGGGTGGTTGGTCCTGCCAAGAGGGCAGGGGACTGGACTTGAGGCCCTCCCAAGACCCCTTCCAGCTTTATGAGATGTGAATAGCCCTGTCCCAAGGCCCAGCTCCAGCAAAGGTAGGAGGTGGGTCTTTCCCCACCACCTGCCTCAGAGTCTTCCCTGGTGCCACCCACCGCCCCTGGGTGATTTAAAAGGCCCTGGCAATGCAGTGGGGCTAAAGTGGCTTGCAGCTGGCTCTTGCTCCAGGCATGGCTGCTGGGATGCCCCTGCAGTCAATGGGCAGTGCCTACAGGTAGCAGTTCACAGAGACACCCCCCCGGCCAAGCCAAGCCCCAGCCTGGGAGCATCTGCCAGAGGGGAGGCTTGCCAGGAGCCGGGGAAGGTGGGAGGCCGTGGCTTCAGGTGGAAGGGTGGGGCTGGGGCAGCCCAGAGTGTGCCATGCAAAGGCAATTTAAAGGCCAGTGGCTCTGGCCACCCCTGCTCCTGTGGTAGTGGAGGTGGTGGCTGGGAGCCATGAGCCCTTTTGAAGTGCTGGGCCCCAGGGCAACCGCCCCACATATGTGGGCCTGGGAGCGCCACAGGGAAGTGCTGCAGCAGAGCCAGAATCCCAGACCCTCTCCTGCACCCAACCCCCTCCCAGAGCCTGAACGTCCTGCTCCCCCTCCCCTGCCCCAGCCCACAGCTGCACCCAGCACCCAAACGCCCCCCCAGTGCCCTCAGCAGGCGGGGGAGGAGGGATTTGGACCCATTCTAGGCACCACAATCTTTCTACCACTCGGGCTGGAGTGCCCCAGCTGTTTGTAGATGACTTTCTCCACCTGCACTAAGCAGCAGCTGCCTCTGGGGTGAGCTGTGGCAGCTGTTTCACAGCCGCACTTCACCGCCACTCAGGAATCACCCACCCAGCACTGAACAGCAGCCACCTCTGGGGTGAGACATAGCAGCTGCTTACACAGGCAGCCCTCACTCATCGCTGCAGGGAACCCACGCCGGGGCGGGGCGCAGCTGCTGGTTAGACGGGATTCCTCGCCCCGGGCTGCGGTGCGGCTGCCTCTGGGGTGGGATGCAGAAATGGCACAGAAGCAGTACACAAAAGGGGAGATGACATACCCAGCAGGAACCACAGGGAAACAGCCTGGCAAATGAATTAAGCTGGTGGGTGCGTCGGGGGAAGGGGTGCAAAGATCAGCCCCGGCCCTGCTGAGCCCCTGGACTCTCCCTGCAGCCCAGCATCGGGGCCTGGGATGAGGGGCCTTGGACATGTGCTGAGCTCAATGCAGATGAATGGGGAGGCGGCGAAATGTGGGACCCAGATCAGAAAACCGGTGACCCCCCCACCCATCTCCCATGCTCCTGCCACTTCCCCACACCCCTTTGCCCAGCCTGGCGATGGTGGGCATCTGGCACAGTGCCCAGGCTGAGAGGAGGACAGCTGGGTTACTCCCTGCCCCACCAGTGCCAGGAAGCAGCTCCGCACCCTGGCCAGGCTGTGCTCAGGGGCTGGGCACAGAAGCCAGATCCTTGGGGACTAACAAGGACAACCCCGTCAGCAGGATTTTAACGCTGAGCTAGGAAGGACGTGGGGATGAGTCAGCGACAGGGCCATGGGCAGTGATTTATCACCTCCCCAGAGACTGGCTCCCACTGCTGTGGCAGACCTAGGGCCCCATGGCAGGGTGACCTGGGCAGAGGAGGCCAGGGCCCTGTGGGAGCATAGAGAGAGCTGTGCCTTTGAGGCAGCACGGCCCGGGGTCTCAGTCACCAGCCTGCCCCTCAGGAAGCTGAGTGCTAGTCCTGCCTCTGCTGAGCTACCGTGAGCAAGTCACGGCCCCGCACTGTGCCTCAGTTTCCCCACCCGCCTTGGCTATTTGGAGTGTGAGCTCTTTGGGGCACGGCTTGTCTCCCCCTGTGCCGGAGCAGTACAGGACCCTGATCTCAGCTGGGGCAGGGCCTGTCTCTCTCTGTGTGTGTCTGTGCAGCCCCCGGCCCACAGGGCCCTGAGCTCTGGGTGCTACTGAAATAAAAACAGCCGCCAAGTGTTAGAAGCCCTGCGAACCCCACAAAGTGTTCCTCCTGCACGGTTCAGTCTGAGCCCTTCCAGCAGCGCTACCCAGGCGGGGCCGCCCCACAGTTTGTGATCCCTGCTGGGGACGCGTGTGACGTAGCAACATGGTACAAACCCATGGTCAGCCAGGCGCCCCTTGGGAAACCAGCTGTCTGTGCCGGCAGAGCTCCCAGGCAGGGCACAGGGAACTCAAAGGCCAAAATTGGGGTGGGGCTGAAATAAGCTGTCCTAGTCCCAGGGAGAGGGGCGAGAAGATGCCCTGTTATGGACACACCCTCAATCTCTCCCATATTCACCCACTACCTTCCCCCAGCCTTGTATTCGTCTCTCCCGCCCACACCTTCCAACCCCAGCTCTTACCCTGTGCCTATCTACCCTGCCCCATGCGCCCCTCTGGCTTCCCATCCAGCTCCCTCCCTTCATCCCTCACTGCCCTACTGTCGTCAGACTGTAGCCACACCATGAGGGAAGAAGAGACGGGTGTATGACAGAAAGAAAGGGGTTAGGTAGACAGATAGATACAGTCTATGGGGATGGATAGATAGATAGATAGATGTCCCAGCCCCTAGGTGACAGCCTTCCCCAGCTCTGGCCCCAGGCTGGGGTGCATGGTGACTCACTAATGGTACATTGCTGTACAAGCCTGTTCCTCTCAGCTGTGGGTGGTGGGAAATGTTATAAATAATCATCTGCATTTCTATGGTAGCACCACATGCCACCCGCCAGGCACTCCCCCTCCCCCAGAGCATGGAGCCCCATCCCTGGGGACATGCTGCTCGCTGGTTCCCTGAAGGGGAAACTGAGGCACAATCCAGGGCTGTCTCACACCAGGCTGTGCTCCTGGTAATGAAGGCCAGCGCCGCCTCAGCCCTGATCCCCGTGCGTCCTGTGTGCATTGTCATGCAGGTGTTTGGTGCCATGCAGCAAGTGGGAGGCGTCACGCATGTGTGTGATACACCTGCTGTGCGGTGTCATGCGTGTGTCAGACACAACAGCTCTGCAGCAACTGCCCAGGGTCAAACATGTCCGAGGTCGCTGCCACGCAGCCTGCGGACTGTCGCACGTGCCGGACAAGACGGCCACACGATGCGTGTAAGGCCTCGCGCCCGTGCAATGAAATCCCGCGTAGCCTGCGCACCACACGACAATCACGCTGCGTGTCTGCAACATGCCGCAGGGATGTGTGTGACCTGCCAGCCAGGCAGTGTGTGCAAGACCTACCCCAGCAGTGCAGTACATGCAACACGCACCCAGGAAATGGGCGGGGGATGTCGGACGCGTGGAGCATGGCAACTGTGTGGCCTGTGTGTGACACAACAGCTGTGCAATGCAGAGGGACAGATAGACACATACATAGATAGAGTGGGTGGAGATAGGTAGATAGATAGATACATAGATAGATAGCTCATGTATCTATCCATCCAGAACATCTGCCTAGCCATCCATCCCCACACACACCTATGAATGGGTTTACACACACCCCATCTATCTATCTAGCCCATGAACACCCCCTTCTTTCTTTCTTTCTTTCTCTCTTGCCCAGTTCTCCCCCTCCCTCGCCCCGGCCCCATCCCCACACTCTCTGGTCGCCGCCTGAGTAGGGACACCACCTGCTTTTGCCCCTTTCGTCCCCTCCAGCCCCCCACCCTCCCACCCCGCTGCCTGAGTCACTCATTCTTCGCAGCAGCCAAAGCCACCCACCCCTCCCCCTGCCTCGCTCACGCTGCATCTGTTTTCTCGTAGGCAGTCTGCACTGGCACTTTGCTCCATCAAAAGTCTGCGGCTCAGGGTTGCAACACCGCCCCCCCCCCACCCCCGACGGGTGGCCTCACTGGTGTGGGCAGGTTACTGGCGGGAGACGCTCTCTGGCTGACGCAGCTCCTGCCGCGGGTCGGGGGCGTTCGTTCGAGCACTGTCCCAGGGGCGCAGAGCGGCCACACAGGAGACGTTACCTGGCCCAGCTGCGGCGGTGCTGCCGGCAGGGCTGCAGCGTAGACAAAGCCTGAGCTGCAATACCAGGAAAGTATTCCTTTCGCCCCTGTCCTCTGTGCCTCCCAGCCTGCATTGTCCCCCCAGGGGCCTGGCTGGGAGATCTGGCAAGCGGGTGGAGGGTTCCAAGCAATGGAGGGGCAGAAAGCGGGAGCTGCGGTGCCAGAGGGGCACAGCCTACCTGGGCAGCCGGCAGCCCCCTGGTCTGGACCTTCTCCCCACAAATCTCCCGCAGGCAGGGGTGCTCAGAGCATGTGGACGGGGAGACTCACGGCAGGTCACCAGTTCAGGAGCGGGGCTGCTGGCACCAGACCATCAGCAGAGTGAGGGCATAGGCTGGGAACTCCAGGGCACTCCCCGCCCACCCCCCGCCCCTGCCCACCCCCTCCCGCCCTCTGGCTTGCCCCACCCACCTCTGCTCCCCTCCAGGAAATAGATGGTGGAATGAGCACTTGCAGCTCACACACACCCAGGTTCCTGCCTGCCTGCACAGCGCACACACGACAGTCACGAGCACTCACACATATACACACAATGTACAAACATGGCACGCGTGCTCGTGAAAACTCACAACAGGCACACAAAGAACATCAATGTGCAGACACTCATATGTACACCCCTTGCACACGTGGTGTGCAAGCCTATGCACACACAAGACGCACATGCTGACATTCATTTATACACACCAGGCACACACACTGTGCACACTCAAGCACACACACAGCATGCACATGCACACACACATACACATGACGTGCAAACACAGGGCACGTGCTTATGCACACTCAGCACACACGTGCACACGCTCATATATACACAACTGTCACACCCACAGCATGCATGCTCAGGCACACACACAACGTTCACATTCACACACTCCTATGTAAGCAGCATGCACACACAGCTTGCACAGGCATGCACACACAACATGCACACGTGCACGCACTTATGTACGCAGCATGCACACAACACACAAACAACACGAACACACAGCACATGCACGTGCCTATACACTCATATATACACAACATGCACACACATGCTTAGACATACACACAACCTGCACAAACACGTGCACACGGATACATGCACGTAGCAAACACACTCAGACACACAACATGCACACACCCACTCATACACACACAGGAACGCACAACGAGCACACACACACACACACAAACACACATGGGTGCGCTGTTGCAGCCCCCTGCTCCCCAACCCTGGCCCCCCTTGCCTCATTACTCTCAGGGGCTCTCACCAGGGTGCTGAGTGAAAAAGGAGCTGCCACTTTTGCACGTCAAAACGTCGCACCAGGGCGTTTCCCCCACCCCTGCCACCCCCACCCCCACCCCCACCAAGTCACATCTTCTTACCAGGCCACTGGGCAGCAAAAAGCCCTCAGTGCCGGCCTTGTTCTCCTGCTGCACCTTTGGGCCCCACCCCCCGGGCAAGGCCCTCGCCTCCTGGCTGGGGCTGACACTAGCAGGCTGGGGCTCCAGCCCTCTGGGTAAAGCCAACGTCCACAGCAATGATCGCTGGCTGCAATGCCCAGTTGAATGGCAAGTGCTGAGTAAGGGTGGGGGGAACCCGAGCCAGCCCCTCTCCACTGGGCTCTGACCAGTGCTTAATCTGTGCTGGGCTTGGCGAGTTCGCAGCCTGGGCGCCCCTGGGCTTGCAGGTGACAGTTAGGAAGGCCAGAAATATTGCCTGAGCCTCAGAGCCTTGTTTATAGAATCCCAGAGCTGGAAGGGACCTCAGGAGGGCATCGAGTCCAGCCCCCTGCCTAAAGCAGGATCAACCCCAACTAAATCATCCCAGGCAGGACTACGTCAAGCCAGGACTTAAAAACCTCTAGGGATGGAGATTCCACCAGCTCTCTCGGTAACACATTCCAGGGCTTCACCGCCCTCCTGGGAAAATAGTAACAAATAGTTTTTCCTTATATCCAATCCAACCTACACCTCTCCCTCTGTAAGTTCAGACCATTGCGCCTTGTTCTGCCATCTGTCACCCCTGAGAACAGCCTTTCTCCATCCTCTTTAGAGCCCCCTTTCAGGAAGTTGAAGGCTGCTACCAAATCACCCTGCAGGCTTCTCTTCTGCAAACTAAATAAGCCCAAATCTCTCAGCCTCTCCACACAGGTAATGTGCTCCATCTCCTTAATCATTTTCGTTGCCCTCCGCTGAACCCACTCCAGTGCGTCCACGTCCTTTCTATACTGGGGGGCCCAGAACTGGATGCAATACTCCAGATGTGGCCTCACCAGTGCCGAGTAGAGGGGAATAATCACTTCTCCAGCTCTGCTGGAAATGCTCCTCCTAATGCACCTCAATCTTGGCTACAAGGGCACACTGTTGACTCATATCCAGCCTCTCATTCACTATAATCCCCAGGCCCTTTTCTGCAGCACTGCTACTTAATGCTACTTCATTACAAATTCAGCACTGGATCTGGCCCAGGGCCTGTTAAACCCATAATCTCCTTATTAAGGATACAAATGTTGGCTCCCAACACATTCCCAGGGTTCCTTCTTACCAGTGAGCCTCCCATGGGCTGCTCCCTCCTGGGTAATGCCTTGGCGTGTCTGCACAACCTTCGTAGCCGATGGGGCCTCGGTAGCGTAGTCTGAGATTCCCACTTCGGCGCTCTGGAGAGCTGACGATCCTTCAGCAGGAGCCTGAGGTGCACATCCACGTTCCCCCTCTGCCAGCCTCAACTAAACCAACCAGCAGCCTCTTAGCTATTTCTTCCACTGGGAGAATGTGAAGCAAGGACAAGAGGGCGTGGGCTCCCCTGATTCTCTGGGTTCCTCTGCCCCTCCCTCCTGACCATTTCTGCATCTATACGCCCCATTGCATACCCTCCCCCACAAGACAGGGCCAATATTGCCTCTTTTTTTTATCTGTGGGCAGAATAAAGTTTGTCCTGTGCATCGAGGCATGTGTGGATGTGCACCACCCATAGACACATGCTGCCAGCTGTGGGTGCTTTGGTAATCAGCTGACTCTTTCCTGGGCAGTCACACAGGGGGAACATGGGAGAGTCAAAGTCACCCCCGCCCACTCAGGAGGAGAAGTCAGCGTTCACATGACCCTTACCCAGATAATAAGACACATAGGCCATGTCTACACTAGCCAAAAACTTCGAAATGTCCGTGCAAATGGCCATTTCGAAGTTTACTAATGAAGTGCTGAAATGCATATTCAGCGCCTCATTAGCATGCGGGTGGCCACGGCACTTTGAAATTGACGCGGCTCACTGCCGCGCGGCTCATCCAGACAGGACTCCTTTTGGAAAGGACCCCACCTACGTCGAAGTCCCCTTATTCCTATGCGCAGATGGGAATAAGGGGACTTCGAAGTCAGCGGGGTCCTTTTGAAGAGGATCCCCGTCTGGACAAGCCGCGCAGCGGCAAGCCGCGTCAATTTCGAAGTGCCGCAGCTCCCCGCATGCTAATGAGGTGCTGAATATGTATTTCAGCGCTTCATTAGTAAACTTTGAAATGGCCATTTGAATGGCCATTTCGAAGTTTTTGGCAAGTGTAGACACAGCCATAGGGTGCTTCTACACTTGCATTCCTCTTTCGAAAGAGTCATGCAAATGAGGTAAATTGAAAATGCAAATTAGGTATAAATCTGCATATTTGGGACCTCATTTGCATATTCTAATTTCAAAAGAACTTCTTTCGAAAGAAGAAAGCCAGTGTAGACGCTGCTCTTTTGAAAGTAAACCCCATCTTTGAAAGAATCTTTCTTCCTTTTATTTAATGGGAAGGATTTTTTCGAAGATGGGGTTTACTTTTGAAAGAGCAGCATCTACACTGGCTTTCTTCTTTCAAAAGAAGCTCTTTTGAAATTAGAATATGCAAATGAGGTCCCAAATATGCAAATTTATAACTTATTTGCATTTTCAATTTACCTCAGTTGCATGCCTCTTTTGAAAGAGGAATGCAAGTGTAGACACACCCATAATGTATGGTGATATACCTATCTCATACAGCTGGAAGGAACCTTCAAAGATCGCCATCTCTACTTGTCCTTACAACTAGGCCTCTTACCGTACCTAACAGATTTTTCCAACTCTGTTTGCCCCAGCTCCTGAAACAGCTCTCTCAAGAGTTGAACTCACAACCCTGTGTTTAGCAGGCCAATGCTCAAACCAGTGAATTACCCCACTCTGTGATGTGGAAGAGGCTTGAATTTGTAGGGCTGGAAGGAGAGGTACCACCTTACACTTCTGATGTTGGTGTGGTTTGTGAATGGTGGCACCACAGGGGTGTCTGATCGGTGATCAGCTGGAAAGGACTTCCTAGCAGATAACGCCACATGGCTTCGACTGCCAGCTTGGCAGCCTCTTTTTTTTGATTATTGAATTTCATTTCTGGGGTGGGGCGGGAAATAACTTCCTGGTTAAGTAACACATGGAGCACACCTCCCCATCCCGCCTCTGGGATAGCGCCGCCTGTGGGACCCACCTCCGAGATGTCGGTCTGGAATATAAATCATCTGGAGGAGTCCAGATGGCACAAGGGTTCCCCGACCCTGTTGAACTTCAGGAGCTCTTCACTCTTGTCCCACCACTGTATTTTCCACAGCCAGGATTTCTTTGGGACATCCGTAAGGGACACAGCCAGGGTGAGGCTAATGTCCCACGAAGCACCTATGGTAGGAACTGCCTCACCTGCTTCTCAGTCATAGGGGCCAGAAGGTGTCTCAGGATTTGGTTCCACTGAGTACTGTAGGTACCTCACGTCCCTTTGCCTTAGATAATATCTAGCCAGGTTCATGGTGAGCCTGGCTTCCCCGAGTGTTTGCAGCACTGTGGTGAGGTAGCACAGATGATCTGCCCAGCTACGACAGCAAATGACAATGCCAACAACATAAACCACCACATACTCATTATGAGGTCACAGCAGCAGGTCCATTAGCTGCTGAAAAGTTGCTGTGGCCCCCTTTAGTTCAAACGGCATGGTACTAGGCATCCTTCGATCCCGAGGGATCATGGGTTTGTGCCCCATATGGACTGATTCGAGCAGCATCTCCTGTGGCTGTGCAATCCAATGCAGGAGTGGCAGTCCCTTCCGCCCTGTGAGCAGCAGGAGGCAGATGTCGCTCTGGTATCATGGGCACGGGTCTTCCTGAGGGCTCTCCTGTCTTCCGCTTCCTTCACCAAGGTAGTTTCATACATAGCAAGAGCTTCCTTCACTCCCTGTTTCCAGGCGTGCCTGTCTAAGGCGAGCGAATGCCAGGTGTTCACACTGATAGAGAGTGTGCTGAGGTTATGCTTGCATGTGTCCTTGTAGCGCAATTTAGGTCGCCTTTTTGGCCTCTTTCCAGACGCCAGTTTGCCGAAGAGGACGTCCTTCGGTATTCAGCCATCCGTCGTGCGTGAGACATGGCCCAGCCAGCGCATACGCCTCTGTTTGGGAATGGTATTAAAAGGAAAAAGGCACGGCACCGGGTCAGGGGAATTTGCCAGTAGTCCTCAGTCCAGTCCAATGTGGATGTAAACCTCCTGGACATCTGGGCAGCTCATCTACTCGGGGCATCAGGTAAGCATGGAAGCATGAGACAGCTCTGACTTTCCAAAAGTCGACGCAGAATCTCCTTGACAGGTTGAGCCTTTGGATAAGGACATTGGGCCCCTCCGCTCCCTCTGAGATGCTTTCAGGCCCAGTATTGCTTTGAGTTCCTCTCAGACAAATCCTCATGTGATCTGGGGTAGTGACAGATGACGGCTTTGGACCCTCCACCCCAGGCTGGTGCCTATGTGATGGTGGGTTAGGTTCATGCAGGGTAGGATGATCACGTGGCTGGAAAGGACTAGACCAGTGATTGCAGCTACTGCTCCGGCTCGTCCCCAGGAGCTCATGTCCGATTGACATGGGAGTTGTATCTGATGGGCTTAACACGAGCAACCCCAGTTCTGATTTGGAGAGAAGAGGGATGAGCAAGAAGGCCTTCAAGAAGTTAGCAGGATACACTTGGGTCTCTGGTCACTGCAACCAGACTTCATAGTTTACCAGCCGCACCCTTCAGGTCACTTCTCATGGTCCTAACGACTTGGACTTGGACAAGGGCTGTAATAATGGGACGCAGCCCCTGGTTTGAAGGCCTGTAGTTTGGTCCCATGGCTGTATCCATGCTCCTGGGTCTGCTGGGCTCAGAATAGTTTCTCCCAGGCAAATCCCCTGAGCTTCTCAAGGAACTTCTCAAAGGTGTAAGATGTACAGAACTGACCTCCTGGCTCGGGCTTCCTGGGTCCTCCCAGGTCATACAGAGGAAGTCCACAGTTCTCCTGGGCTGCGTCCCATAGAATGGTGTGAATGGGGAGAATCCCACAAAGGCCTGGCTCTCCTCTTGTGCAGTGAACAGTAATGCGGTAATAGTTTATCCCAGTGTCACAAATCTTTGCCAACGAACTACCTGAGCCTTAAACTTCAGGGTCCTGTTAAGCCCTTCTTCTAGGCCTTCTTCTTATGGGACGACAGATACATGTCTCAAAGGAATGGGTGTCCAATAGGCTGCTCAATTCTGCCATGAACTGGGAAGAAAAGATAGTCGTCTGCCATTGGTACCTCTGTCCGTGTCCCCACCCAAGTTCTGCCACTACCACAGATGCTGTAGTCATTGGCCACAGGATAGCTTTGGTGTACCAGGCTAAAACCCCAACCTGCTTCTTTCCAGGGGCCCACTAGATGTGCTGATCCTTTCACAGGGCTCTCCAACCACAAGGAAGGGGATGGGAGCCTTGGAGATTCCCTTAGGGACCAGTATGTTCCCATGTTGAGCAAGAGCTGCAAAAATCATTCACCTTCTCATGAGTGCCAGGCCAGAAGAACCTGTTACCCACTGTGAAGTCTTCTGTCACCCACCATATCCAGCTCAGGGCAGAGAGTGAGCGAGATGCAGCAGATTCGGTCTGAATCTCTGGGGCACCGGCAGCTGTTGGTGCATCTTTTGGGTTTGCGGGTTCCTGGTTACATAGTATAATTGGTTGTTGTGGACCTCAAAGTGGAGCTGTGGTATAGCTGACCAGTGGTGTTCCCCTCATCCTGGAGGTCAGTCTCTTGTTCCCAGACACCCCATAATGTCGGGTCTGCCTTCTGCTCCCTCAAAAAGTCCCCATCGGCCACTAGATTATCTCTTTCTTGTTGGGAGGTGGCTCGGGATCTTCCAGCTGGCCGTAGGAGTTCTCCCTCCATTCCTTCATCTCCTGCTTGCCCAAAGCCCTCCTCAGACATGGGCTCAGATTTGTTTCTACCACCAGTCGGCTTCCCCATTCACACAAAGCCTCTTCAAACCATCTCCAGTTGCGTCCCAGGACCATAGGTACCCAAGTGCCACGCCCAAGCCAACCTGGCACATTTCCTTATGATGTCCTTCCTCCAGCTGCACCCTGGTGGCTGAATGGTGTCTGAGGTCCCCACAGAAGTTAGAAATATGAAGTGTGGATCTGTTTATAATTCTAAATGTGCTAATGGGGCCCATTATTGATACTCCAGAAACATAATGGTCAGGTGCTCAAGGTAACAACCTGTGAATGGTTTTGGTTTTCTTGTGATCCTGGTTGGGGTTGGTCCTGCCAGGACATGTGACGAGGCCACCTGATGCTGGAACCCATTTTGGATCTGGTACTTTTCCACTCAAGGTGAGAAGAAATTGAACTGAGCAAAAAGAAATCCCACCTTGGCAAAAAGGATGTTAAAGGGGAAACAAACCCTCCACACTCAGCCTTTGCTGCCCATCTCAGGCCCAGCTTCCCCATCCCCCCTCCTCTGTCAAATCCCCGACCGCATGGCCCCATCCTGCCCTCTCTGCCAGGCTCACCCACCTGCCCTGGCACTGTCCTCCTTGCCTCAGCTAAACCACTACCTGATCCCCTTGCCACCTCCACCCCTGAGAGCCCACCTCTGCAGGTCCCTGTCCTTGGTATCAGCCTGGCCATCACTCCCCGCACACACACCCACATGCACTCCTGTTTGCTCTGCTGTCCCCCGACCTGCCCACGACTGTGGGAATCCACAGTGACGTGCCCCTGCTCAGCATCTCCAAGGGGTAATCCCCCTCTCTCCCCAGTCCCGCTGTCTGGTGGGGCCCTGATCAGCTACCCCAGAAAGGGACCTTCCTCATTCTCATGCCATCAGAGAAGCCATGTAGCCTAGTGGACATAGCACTGGACTGGGACGTGCATGACCTGGGTCTGCTGTGCCAGTGCCTCACTCCTGCCCCATGCCTCAGTTTCCCTGCCTGCAGGGCTAATGGCAGTGCCCATTGCAAGGCATTCAGAGGTATGCGGATGGAAGCACTGCAGAGGAGCTGTGGAGTCTTACAACCTACCTACGTATCTGCCCCCTCCCACACACTCCCCTAGCTCCATTTTCATGCTGTGCCCCTCCCCAGGGCTTCCGGGTACTGCGGCCCCTAGAAGTTGCATCCCTGAAGATTCTCCCAGGCTCAGAACCTCCCCTCCACCACCCATTGCTTGGGGTAGCTGGCACTTCCCAAGGCCAATGTCGGTGGTGCTCCCCATCAGGTCGAGACTAGCTGGCTGCCCCCTTCTCCCAGGTCACCGCTCCCCATCTGTGCCCTGAGAGCAGAGTGCAGCCCTGCTGCCCGCTGTTAGGCAAGAGCTGAAATCCTGGGCAAGCTTCTGGACCTCAGCCCATGTGTATTTCTGCCCATTAACAACCCTCCGTGAGGGCTCCTTTCCTCTGGGGTTGGAATACGGCCAATCATCAGCATCCCCAGGGTGCTGGGAGCTGCCAGATATGTGCTCCTGCCAGAAGCCTGCAAGCTTTTGAGATGGGTAGAGAATAGCACCGTCTACGGCTCATGGGCCTGCAGCAACCCTGGAGAGAAGCGTATCTTTTTATATCAGAGGGGTAGCCAGGTTAGTCTTTACCTTCAAAAACAACTAGAGTCCTGTGGCACTTTATAGCACATTTGGGAGCTTAAGCTTTCATGGGCAAAGACCCGCTTCATCAGATGCATGAGTGGGGAGTGTCAGAGGAAGGTTTAAATTTATAGGCTGATGAAAAAGGAGTCCCAGACAAAAGAAAGGCCAGAGCTGACAAGGTCAATTCAGTGACAGAGGATGTGGCCCATTATCAGCAGCTAATGTGGAGGGGTGAACACCAAGAGAGGAGAAACTGCTATTGTAATTGGCCAGCCATTCCCTGGCTCTGTTCAGTCCTTGGTTGATGGTGTCGAATTTGCGAATGGATTGTGGCTCTGCAGTTTCCCTTGGAAGGTTGTTTTTGAAGGTTTTTTTGTTGTAGGACTGCTACTTTTAAATCTGTTCCTGAGGGTCCAGGGAGACTGAAGTGCTGTCCTACAGCTTTTTGTATGTTATCATTCCTGATGTCTGATTTATGTCCATTTATTCTTTTACATAGAGACTGTCCAGTGTGGCCAATGTAAATTGCAGTGGGGCATTGATGGCACATGATGGCATATATTATTTTCGTAGATGTGCAGGTGAAGAGGCCCTAATGGTATGGTTGGTGTTAGGTCGTGTGAAGATGTCGCTGGTGTAGATATGTGAGCAGAGTTGGCAGCGAGGTTAGTTGCAGGGATTGGTTCCAGGTTTAGAGTGACTGTGGTGTGGTCTGTAGTGGCCGGTGAGGATTTGTTTAAGGTTGGCAGGCTGTCTGTAGGCGAGGACAGACCTGCCTCCCAAGGTCTGTGAGAGTGAAGGATCATTGTCCAGGATGGGTTGTACATCACTGATGATGCGCTGGAGAGGCTTTAGCTGGGGGCTGTGTGTGATGGTCAGTGGTGTTCTCTTGTTTTCCTTGTTGGACCTGTCTTGTAGCAGGTGGCTTCTGAGTACCCGTCTGGCTCTGCCAATCTGTTTCTTCGCTTCCTTAGCTGGGTATTGTAGTTTCAGGAGATCTCGGTAAAGGTCTTGTAGGTGTTTGTCTGAGGGATTGGAGAAAATGTGGTTGTACCTAAGTGCTTGGCTGCATTCAATGGATCATGTGGTGCACCCTGGGTGGAAGCTGGACACATGTGGGTAAGCGTAGAAACTTTGTATTACCCTGTGTCTTTTGATAGGAGCTTCGTACTACTTTTCCCCCTTGCATTCCGCTTTACATTGTTATTTTGTACTACTTCGCACCTTTGTACTATTCTTTATATTTGTTATTTTGGATTCCTAGACACTTTGTATCTGACTCCATATGGCATCTAAGACTCCATCTTGAGGGATATATTCTGCTGTGTCAGCCTGGTGCTGTCTCTGTGTGAGGTTGGGTGTGTGTGAGATCCATCGGGAAGTGTACATGTGGATGTGTACTGCGGTAGCCTCTGGAGCCAGCCTGTCTGGACAACAAAGACTTGATGGCTGAAGGACAAGGGGAACTGGATCCTATAGCAATGACCCACCCAGAGAGGAAGTCCCATCTGTAGGTGAGGAGTCACACAGAATCCTGGAGCAGTGGGGTACGACCAACCCCATCTGCTGTTGACTAGTGACTCAAGGGCTGGGTCTACACAAGCCCCTTCCCTTCAAAAGGGGCGCGTTAATGAGCGGGTTCGAAAGATGCTAATGAGGTGCTGCAATGAATATGCAGCGCCTCATTAGCATAATGGCAGCCGCAGCCATTGGAAAGTGCGGCTTTTCGAATCACACGCCGCCCGTGGAGACGGGACCCTCTGAAAGGACCTCCCAGTTTTCAAAAGCCCGTCTTCTAATCACCAGATAGGAAGAAGGGCTTTCAAAAACTGGGGGGGTCCTTTTGGAAGGTCCCATCTTCACAGGCGGCAGGCGATTCGAAAAGCCGCACTTTCGAATGGCCGGGGCCGCCATTATGCTAATGAGGCGCTGCATGTTCATTGCAGCACCTCATTAGCATCTTTCAAACCCGCTCATTAACACGCCCCTTTCGAACAGAAGGGACTCGTGTAGACCCAGCCATGGTGCCTGCCTGGGGCAGTGGGACAGAACCAGAACTATGGTCTAAACCATGTAAAGGATTACAGAGTTGGGTCCTTTTCACCTTGTCAGCATCAGAGGATTGCTCCAGATCAACAGAACCTGGCTCCACAGTCCGGTCTAATCCCTCTGGCCAGTGGATTAGAGTAAGCAACTTTTGGTAACTATAAGCAACCACAAGATGTGTGTGTGTGTGTGTTTAGTTAGTGTTATTTAGTTTACAGAAGAGAAGACTGAGGGGCGATTTGATAGCATCCTTCAACTTCCTGAAGGGGGGCTTTAAAGAGGATGGAGAGAGGCTGTTCTCAGGGGTGACGCATGGCAGAACAAGGTCTGAAGTTACAGAGGGAGAGGTGTAGGTTGCATATTAGGAAAAACTATTTCCCCAGGAGGGTGGTGAAGCACTGGAATGTGTCACTGAGAGAGGTGGTGGAATCTCCATCCCTAGGGGTTTTTAAGTCCCAGCTTGACAAAGCCCTGGCTGGGATGATTTAGTTGGGGTTGATCCTGCTTTGGGCAGGAGGCTGGACTAGATGACCTCCTGAGATCCCTTCCAGCCCTGGGTTTCTATGATTCTGTGCCTCTGGCTGTGTCTAGACTAGCTCCCAACTTCGAAGGGGGCCTGCTAATTAGGGTGATGGGAGATTACTGATGAAGTGCTGAGGTGCACGTGCAGCTTTAGGCTAAATCTCCCCCACGGCAACTTCAAAGTGTGAAGCTTCAAAGTGCCGGCGTAAAGGGACTTTGGAGTAGCACAGGCACTTTGAAGTACCCGCGGCTACACACAAGCCGGCACTTTGAAGCTTCACACATCAGATTTAGCCGAATGAAATGCTGCATATGCGCTGCAGCACTTCATTAGTAATCTCCCGTCACCCTAATTACCAGGCCCCCTTCGAAGCTGGGGGTTAGTCTAGACACAGCCGAGGATATAATATGACGGTGTCGTAGTCTCAATGAATACAGCGTTCTTGCCTTATCCCTCCAAAAGATCCCACAGTGCTTCTTCTCAGCATAACAGGCCCCAGCCCCTCCTGTTTTCAGGCAGCTCAGCAGGGGACACAGAGACACCAGCCATATGCCAGAGTGAAAGCGGCTGCTGGAAGTAATTGGGACTCAGGCTGTGAGAGAGACAAGAGGCGGTAGCTAAAGAGGAAAGAGGGCCATTTCCGCTCCCAAAGAGAGGCCGTGTGGCCCAGTGAGTAGGGTGGTGGGCTCTGACTCCAAACCTGTGGCCATAATCCTCTTCTCCCAGTGAGCAAGTCGCTACCCCGGCTGTGTGCCTCAGTTTCCCCAGCTGCACTTTGGAAAGTGCAGTGAGATGGAGGTTTGATGCTTGTACAGAGGGTAGCGACTCCAGGCCCTTGCAGGGGCTGAGCTCGGTGAGTAACAGCCTCGGCCTGGCTAGTGTCAGCATGCTGGCATGGGCCTGCCTTACCCCGGCTGGGAGGGGACTTCCCACTGCAGCCCTTGGACGGCGATGCAATGGGTTTGGTTACAGAGAAGGTCCCTATGGAGTCACACTGTGTCCCTTTTCCTCCTCCGGAGGGATAGTCCTGAGCCAAGCTGGTCTCAGAGTAACTCCCCTCTTGCTAACGAGGGCTGGTTTGTCCCTGCAGCCTCTGGGTTGGATCCTGTGTCACACACGTGCTATCCCAGGAGGCATCACTAGAAAGTTCCCATCCCTGCCCCGCCCCCCCCAGACCAGCCCCTTGGGACTCTGCAGAGCCTGGATCCCTGGCCAGGACCCGGCTGCCATCTGCCCTCCCCACCTGCTGCGCCCCCCACCCCGACCCCAGACCGAGGCTTGCAGCCCTCTTCCCTCGCAGCCAAACCCTTCCAGCCTGCCTTGCCTGGGGTGCTTTGTGGAGCCTGCTCTGGAGGGGGCTGAAGCCCGGCAGAGTGGCCGGGGAGATGGGCAGTACACCAGAGCAGGCTGCAGAGTTGCTCCAGCTCCTGTCACTGTGTGGAGTGCAGGAGAACTGCCCCCTGCTGCCACCCGGCTGGGTCCCCCGTTACTTGCTCGTCTTGCTTTGTTCGGGGAGGGGGCCTTGGACAAGGCGCGCAAGGGGGTGGGGCAGAGCGGGGGTGGGGCTGCAGCAGAAGGGGTTGCCCCAGGCCCCCTAGGAATGGCCATGTCTGTATGTGTGCATTTGGGGCTGTAAAGGCACGTCCATTGTATACACCCATCTCCCCCTGGCCCTGACCCACTGAACCCAGGGGAAAGGTTCCTCCTGACATCACCCCGGTCCCTAGCCACCCGCCTCTCCTCCAGCCACCAGCCTGGGACTGACGCCCCTCCAGCACCACAGCGTCCGAGCGCCTCCCTGCTCTCCCGGACTGACCATCCCAAGGCCCTGGGGGGCCGGGCAGGGCTGCAGTCACGGCCATCCTACCGATATGCAGAATATGCCACCACACCGGGTAGCACGCTCCAGCACGCCCCTGCCCTGCTCCTGCCCCCTTCTGAGCAGACCCCCCCACTCACCAGGGCACCAAGAGTGCTGGGGGTGGAGCTGGCCTGATCCCCTTTGCACGGAGGGGGAACTGAGGCCATGCAACTTGCCAGGGTCCCACAGGCCATCTGGGGGACAGCAGGGAATGGAACAGGTCCCAGGCAAGAGCCCACAGGACTATCCTGTGTATCAAAACGTAACACGCACACATCTCACCAAGGTTCCCCTCTAGAGCTTCAGCTCTCATTCTCGGTGGGCCAGACCCCAGCTGGTGTCAATCGGCTGTAGCTCCCTTGCGATCTGTCACTGAGACCAACTGTCACCAGCGGAGATGCTCTTTCAGTGCCGTGCGTGACATCATGAGAACAAGCGGCTGTTGTCTGGGCTGTGAGCCCAGAGAAGCACTGACGCCTGAGATGCCTCGTTTATCAATTAGCCCTTTGATGCCTACGGGACACATGCATGTCTCTCGCTGTAGGATGTCAAGTTTCTGGGTCACCAAGCCACTGCTCTCACACACAAAGCGCTCGCTGTTCTGCAGTGCATCGTCCCCTGAAGCCTCGTCCATCAGCAGGCTCCCCCCCCAGAGATCCCCTCCTCAAGGGGGTTCGGCTCACAGCTCCCCACTCCCACCCCCACCGATCCTGCTCTCTGGAGTAGCGCCGCCCACCTGTCTCAGCTCCAGCCACTTCCATTTAAGCATCTTTGCCCCCAGTTCATGCATTTAGGCTCCTGCAAGTGGAGATCTGTCCGCTCACCCATCCAAGCTGGCCTGGCCCAGCCAAGCTGTGCCTGTGCCACTGAGGCTGGGATTAAAGGAAGACATTGACCAAGCAGGATTCAGCTCCCACTGCGGATGCTCTGTGTTATGCTTATAAGAAGCACAGGGGATCTTTTCAGAGGCACAAAGCAAGAACACCATGTTTATTGAGAACACAGCACCATTATATTATATGCATATAATATACATAGTCTGCTCAGTGGCATAACAACACACACAGACACACACACACAGACACACATGCACACGCAGCCCCCTGCACACACCGTCTTGTGGTTGCTCATAGTTGTCAAAGGTTGCTCACTCTAATCCCTTGGCCAGCTGGATTAGAGGTGAGGGTGGAGCCAGGTTCTGTTGATTCGAATCAAGGCTCCAGTGTTGACAAGATGAGAAGAGGAACCCAATTCTGTAGAGATGCACACATCTTTTAGAGCTCTTAGTCCACAGTCCTGGTTCTGTCCCACTGCCCCAGGCACCACGAGTCACCAGTCAATGGCAGATAGCTTTGACCCTTTCCCACTGCCTCAGGTTTCTGTGCAACTCATCCCCTACAGATGGGACTTAATCTTCCTCCCTGGGTGGGTCACTGCTGTAGACTCCGGTTCTTATTGTTCTTCAGCCTCTAAGTCTTTGTTGTCCACACAGGCTGGCTCCAGAGGGTAACTCTCTAAGCATCCACATTCACACTGCCGGGTGGCTCTCACACACCCCCATTCTCACACAGAGACAGCACAAGGTTTACTGGCTAATGCAGAAGAGCATATCTCTTAAAATGGCATCTTAGGTACAATCTGGAGTTAGATACAAAGTGGTACAAACCTCCTATTAAAAGATACGGGATAATACAGGGAAACACCAAGATACATGGTAACGCAAAGGTCCTATTAAAATCCCCTATTTACTTAGGGTTGCTACGTGTGTCCCAGAATCCATGTTCCAGGTTATTTTCTCCTCTTCCTGAGCAAAGTCTCTTTTCTTCTGGGCTCGGGAGTCCAGACTGGGGCAGGTTCTCCGGCACAGCTCACACTGCTTCACTTCCCCCGGAGAAATGGCTGCAGTGAAGGATGCTATCAAGTCACATTGTTCCATTTTCACTCCTCCAGTGGGAAATTCCTGAGCCAAGCTCATCCCTGGGGCAACACCCCTATTATTAACAAGGGATGGTTTGCCCCTGCGGGCCTGATTCTGTCCCACACACACACATGCTGTTCCATGAGTCATCACTAGAAAGCCCCAGTGCTCCCGAGCCAGGCCCTTGGGACTCTGGAGAGCCCGGACACACAGCTAGGACCCAACCCCCACCCATTGTCCCACCTGCTCCACACCCACCCCTGTCCCAGACCAAGGACTGCAGCCGTCTGCCCTCTTAGCCGAATTCCTCCAGCCCTCCTTGCCCTGGGGTCTTTGTGGAGCCCGCTCTGGAGAAAGGCTCCATCCACCGATAGGCCAGGTGGACATCCAGCCTCATCCAGGGCAGAGCACTGCTTGGCTTCACTCGGCAGCGGATTGATAGGGAATAACCCAGAGCTCCTGGGAGAAGGGACTCGAGCCAGAGGGGATACTGCCCGGGATGGGCTTCTCATTGGCGGAGGAGCTGACTGGAAGTGTGAGGACAGTGGGGAAGGCAGGCGTCTGCCAGGTGCAACAGAGAGCGGTCGACCACCTCTGTGTTAAAACCCAGCAGAGGGGATGGGGCAGGCTGGGGGGACAGAGGTGGTGAGGGGGAGCTCTAGACCCAGGCTCCAGGGATCTTTGAAGCCAGGGTCAGAGCAGGCCCTGGGGGGGAGCTGAGTGGTGGCTGGGGGCCCTGCACAGGGCTGAACTCCAGTGAGATGATCAGGCCTTGTAGCAGGCCTGTAGGGGACTGATAAGGGCAGCAGAGATAAGAGCGGGTGTAAGAACCAAGGTCCACAGGGGGTCAAGGCAAGTGTCACTTCCTCAGCACTCCCAGGGGGGCCAGGCTGGCCGTCCCCCAAGACAAATGGAGAGGCTCAGGCCCACCCCAACAGGCATGAGTGACAGCCCTCTGCAAGTCTCTCATTGGCTGCCACTCCACACTTAAGCCAATCGCAGGAGTCCGGCCTTAGTCCCACACTGGCCTGGAGCCCTGGTGTCCTGCTTTTGGCGGCCCGGCCTGGACGCCCTCACGCCACTTGGCTGTGGCAGATCTCTGACCTTCAGCACCCCCACTGCTGCAGGCTGGCCCCGCCCCAGCACCGCTCGCAGCCATGTTGATTATTTCTAGTAGCATCGGGTCCCAGATCCCCAGCCATGGGCCAAGACCTGGCTGTGCCAGGCGCAGGGGCACCACAATGGAGGGAGTGGGCCTTGGACCCTTCACTTTTTGTCTGCCTTAAGGGGGAGCGATGGGGGAGGGAGCAGAGAGGAGCAAGCAGTGGGCGGGGCCTCAGGGGAGGGGGTGTGGTGAGGGCGGAACCTCAGAGGAAGAGGGGGAGGGGCCTGAGAGGAAGAAGCAGAGTGGGGGTGTGACCTGTGAGGGAAGAGGCAGTGTGGGGGTGGGGCTTCAGAAAGAGGGGGAGGGGCCTGAGAGGAAGAAGCGGAGTGGGGGTGTGACCTGTGAGGGAAGAGGCAGTGTGGGGGTGGGGCTTCAGAAAGAGGGGGAGGGGCCTGAGAGGAAGAAGCGGAGTGGGGGTGTGACCTGTGAGGGAAGAGGCAGTGTGGGGGTGGGGCTTCAGAAAGAGGGGGAGGGGCCTGAGAGGAAGAAGCAGGATTGGGGGTGGGGCCTGAGAGGCAAGAGGCAGTGTGGGGGCAGGGCCTCAGGAAGAGCGGGAGGGGCCGGAGAGGAAGAAGCAGAATTGGGGGCAGGGTTTCAGGCACTAGAGGTGGGCATGGGGTGAAGTGGAGCAAGGTGGGGCCATCGTCTGTCACCCATGCCCCCACCCCCCCCACCGCACTTCTAAGGTGCTTCCGACACTCCTGGTGAGGCACTGGACGGACACAGAACCGCAGGCTGGGCCCTGCCCCAGAAGCTCACGGTCCAGCAGAAGACGAGAGACAACAGTGGGACGCGGACGGACGGACACGGACCGCGGCCAAGGAGAGTTTCCCGGGGAGAGCTGAAGGTGGAGAATGAGAAAACCTGAGGGTGAGTCTTTGCAAATGGAACAAATGGGCAGTGGAGGCTGGCCCCACAGGCCAACCCGAGGTGAGCATCAACAGCTTGCCAGCGAATGAGAGGTGACAGGCTGGGTGGGGACAGATCACAAGGGGCTTAAAACGTCAAGCCAATGCGTTGGCCATGAAAGGGAAGGGGGAACCCGCCGGAGACGTGCAAAGAAAGGGGTAATGTGGTCAGAGCGACGGGCAAGGAAACTGAATGGATATCAGCTGGGCAGGAGTCTTAGTGTCTCTGTCACCGCGAAGGCGGGTGCCACTGGGACACAAGATAATGAGACCGTGGCTGTGAGGTGGAGCATTGTGGATGGCTAGGAAGGCTGGATCTCAGAGTGGTCATATGGAAGGGATCTGCAAGACAGCTCCCAGCCAGGCTGTGGCTGACCAGAAGAGACGTCTGAGTCAAAGACGATAGCCAGGTTCGGTCCGCATGCCAGGCAGCAGATCACCACGAAGCAGGTGGGAGATGGCAAGGAGGGCCGATTAAGAGCTCTGTGTTAGTCAGGTAGAGCTGGAGCAAGCGGCTGGAGATCCAGAAATGACATCAGGCCGGGGCTGAGATTCTAGTATGGCAGAACGCACGAGGTCGGGAGCAGAGAGGTAGCTCTGAGCACCAGCAGGTGGGAGTTCGATTTGTGTGGGCAGGTGAGATTACCACCATGGTGTGGAGGGAGAAGAGAAGAGGACTGTGGACACTGCCTTGTGGACCCCCCCACAGAAGGCAGGAGGGGGACCTCACCAAAGGACATACTGAAGGAATGACTAGCGAGGAAGGAGGAGACCCAGAAGAAGACAAGGCCAAGGAAGCCTGAGGAACAGAAGACCTCAAGGAGGAGAGAGGGGCAGGCCCATGCACCAGAAGCCAGAACTTAATGACACGATCCCCTGCTATTCTTTTTCCCCACGGGATCCCTGGCACTCTAGACCGTAAGAAGGAAATAGCGACTAGAATAGCGAAAGCAAGAGCGAGTTTGAAGGCGATGGGTAAGATCTGGAAAAGCAAAGCAATTAGCTTAGAAACGAAGCTGAGCATCTTGAAAATGTGCATATGGATATGAGACACGGGTGATGATGAAAGATTCAAAGAGAAGAATATTGGCATTCGAGTGGATTTGTTACAGAAAGATCCTGAGAATAGGATGGATGCAGAAGGTCACCAACGAGGAATTCTACAGGAAGACACAGCCGAAAGAGAACCTGCTGCAGAAGGTTTTACAACGCAAATTACAACTATTCAGGCATATCTGCAGAATGAATGACAAGGGAAAAGTCAAGACCCTGGGATCTGGCATAATGGACAGTTGGAAGAGGAGAGGTGGACCCCACAGGGAATGGTTAGATGTTATAGTAGATTGGTGGGGAGCTGGTCTACAGAAACTAAGCCACTCTGCACTGGACAGGGAAAGATAGAAGAAAATAGTGAGGGAGGCATCAGACACTGATGGGCGCTGAGCCCGTGGTTGGTGATGGTGATGATCCCCGGCACTGGCGATGAAGCTGGGCTGGGCCAGGAAGGGGGCGGTTGTCTCTTAGGGCCCCGGCTCATTTGTTGCAGAAGTTGGAAGGTGTGTTGTATACCAGGCTGGGATGGTGGCAGGGGCAAAGTGACGGCCTCATTGTCAGGGCATCTCAGCCCCACCCTGGAGACCTGGATTCCAGCCTCATTTCTGCAGGGCATGTAAATCATGCTGAGCACTCCCAGCTGCACTGGGCGTCAACGGGGGCAGCTCCCTGAACACCCACAGTGATGACCGAAAGCTAGGCATGCAGGGAGGTCAGAGCCAGGCCTCTCAAACTGGCACCTGCCTTTAGTGGCAAGTGGGGACAACTTTGGCTTTGATCTCTGTGCCTTAGTGACTCTCCTGCAAAGTGAGGAAATGCCCCATTGTCTCCTCCCGGATGAGCTGGTCACTCGAGAAGGAGAAAATCTCAGATGCTCTAGCAGGTGCCATAGAAGTGCCCAGGAGGAAATTGAGAAGTGTGTCATAGAATCGTAGAACACTACACTGGAAGGGACCTCAAGAGGTCATCAAGTTCCGTCCCCTGCCCTCATGGCAGGACCAAGCACCTTCTAGAACATCCCTGATAGGTGTCTGTCTAACCTGCTCTTAAATATCTCCAGCGATGGAGATTCTACAACCTCCCCAGGCAATTTATTCCAGTGTTTAATCACCCTGACAGTTCAGGAGTTTTTCCTAATGTCCAACCTAAACCTCCCTTGCGGCAGTTTAAGCCCATTGCTTCTTGTCCTGTCCTAACACACCAAGGAGGACAATTTTTCCCCCTCCTCCTTGTAACCCTCTTTAAGATCCTTGAAAATTGCTCTCATGTTCCCTTTAAGGCTGCGTCTACACTGAGAGCTAAAATTGACGATTAAAATCAATTAATGCTGGGGTTTATTAATTCAATTTGAGCATCCTCGCCTTCCCATGTGCTCACCACAAAATCAACTTACTGCCGCCACACACGAGTCACCAAAATCGACTGTTAGAGCAGGGTTTTGTAGGAGCCTATCCCACAGGTCCCTGAGCACGGTAGCATTCTGGCTGTTTGCACTGGTGCAGCATGGGAAAAAGGTGCCCCACAAGTGGCTGGAGGTATCTGACGGCATCTTCCCGCCTTTCATTTCCTACAAGCTGCTGTGCAAACACCCTTGTGCCTGTTCCTTCCCAGCCAGCGTTCTACATGGCGTACCAGGAGGGAACCCAAGACTACCTGGGCCCTTGCGAAATAATCCAGAGAAATCCCAGGAGCCAGCCGGGGGCACCAAGAGGTAGGTTCCTCCCAGACTGGGCCACAGATGCAGACCGTCCTGAAACTGTCTGGCAAGGAGGGTATACTCCAAGCCCCCAAGGTGAAGTGCCGTAATACCCAAGCCTACACTGGATGGACACCACCCTGGCTGTCAGCAGAGCCCGCTTGGCAGACAGGGCTGTCAATCCGACCCAGGGCCCACGCGCTAACCAATAGGGAAATAAAGAGAGTGAACCGCTGCTCAGTGAACAAGGCCCACCCATCCTGTGTGCTGAATGAGGCAGGGGCCCTGGGAAGGAACCTGAGATCGTGTCATTAAAGACCTGGTGTACTTAGGCTGCTCGTGCATCCTGGACACTGGCAATTCCTGACCTGCTGGTGCCTGACACTAACAGATTTTTGGGGAAGGCTTGTGGGACAGGCAGCCCCAGCTTCAGGATCGCCATCTGTGGGGGTGGGGGGACCCCACCAGCCCCATGCTGGGAGGCTGCTGCCAGTCTGGGGCACGCGCACGCCAGCCAGCTCCCAAACATGGGACTACGAGGGTCCCCCCAACGAATTCCCACAGCTGGGAACCAGCTGGGGCACAGGGTCCCACAGACAGCCCCACCCGGAAGCTGCTGGGGTCTCCTACCCCACAGCTGGCGTTCCCACGGCTGGGAGCTGGCTGTGGCGCTGAGCCCCTCTGGCAGCCCCAGCTGTGGGAACCCCAGGCAGGGCTGAGAATTTCCACTACAAGTCCGGCATTTATGCAAAAACGTCCCTGCATGTCCATCCATGGGGGCTGTGGGACTTTTCATGCAAATTCAGGGCTGTCCCACAGATTGTGGGATGTCTGGCCACCCTACCTGACATCGCCACCTCCGCCTTGTTCTTTTAAAGTAGCTCTTTCAGATTGTGATGGTGGGGGGTGAGAGTCGGGCTGGATGTGTGTGCGTGTGACAGGCACAGCAGCTCACAGGGGCTAAGGACGACCCACTGGGGCTGTAGCCTAAGGTGGCAGGTAACACCCCTGACCTGAACAAAGAGCAGGGAGGAGCCGAGCAGGGTTTGAATGGGAGGCAGCAGTTAGAAGCTGTGGGGGAGAGAGAGAGGAGGCAGCCAGCCTGGCTGAGGGGGAAGCTACACCCCAGATGGGGCAACCCTCAGGCTCCTCTCCCCAGGATGGGTTGGAATGACTGTCTCTGCCGGCTGTACCGACACCTCTGCGCTGAGCTGTGCCTCTGTCAACTAATAATTCTTCCCATTCTACCTGCTGAGTGAGAGTCACCCCTGCCTGCCGATGAGGTGCAGAGCCTGGGGACCCCTGAACCCCATCACACAGATGAAACAGCTAGAGCAGCAGTTCCCAAGCTTTGCCAGCCAGAGACCCATTTTGACAATTGAAGAAGACTTGGTGGCCCAAGGCAATTCAAAACTGGGGGAGCCGGGTAGAGCCAGTGATGTGAGTATCTAAATTTGCACCCGAGGCAGGAATATAAAATTAAATATAAAATTGCGTCCCCTCATGTTAGTTATTTCATGGAAAAAAGGGAAAATACATTAATAATAATACAGTAACACAACATTTATTATAGTTAATTATTATTTTATTAGTGTAGTTGATCTGAGTTGTGATGTGGGGAAGACCTTCATCCCCAGACTGCTCCCTCCACTGCCCCTCCAGCTTAAACCCACACTCAGAGGCTGGGGGGAGTCACACTCAGGAGCTGGGGGGAGTCACTCATGGGCTGGGAGGGTCACATTTGGAAGCCAGAGGGGCTGGGTAAGTCAGTCACACTCAGGCTGGGGGGAGATACAAACCAAAAATGAAAACTGACAAATCAGCTACATAGAACACAAGGGGGTCAAAAAGGGGGAAAGGAGGAGGGGAGTGAAAATTACTTACTGCAAGTGTATATTGAGTGACTTGCCTGGGATGGCTACGAATATCAGGGGTGGAGAGGCTGTCTTTGTAATGTGTAACTGCTGCTCTATTGATAGAGCTGCTGGATGTGGGAGCGTTAAGGAGCCACAAATGGCTTCTTTAAGAGCCACATGCAGCTCTGAGCCCTGACGACCCTTAGCAAATCTAACCCCGACCCACGTTTGGGTCCCAACCCAGAGGCTGAGAATCCCTGAGCTAGGAGGAGACTTTTCCCATTCAAGAGAATGTGGTGATGTAGAAAATAACACCCATCTTGTCCGAGAACCTGAGCAGGACATACACAATTTTGTTTCGTATATGAAATATTAGATTTTCTCTTTGCTCAGGGGGCAGCCGAGTTAGTCTGTATCTTCAAAAACAGCTAGTCCTCTGCCACCTTATAGACTAATAGATATTTTGGAGCATCAGCTTTCATGGGCAAACACCCGCTTCGTCAGCTGCATTGATGAAGCGGGTCTTTGCCCACAAAAGCTGATGCTCCAAAATATCTGTTAGTCTACAAGGTGCCACACGACTTCTTGTTCTTTTTGCTTATGCAAACACAAGCTGTTAGCTGAATCACACGGTGTGCAGATCCGATACCACTAGCATAACCCCCAGCCACCTCACAATTGCTGTTCTCTCTAAGCTGAGCTCTGGGGTGGAGAGAGAATCAAGAGAAACTCAGGTGCTGCCCAGCTGGCTGCATGTGTTTCTATGGGTGGTGCATGTCCACACATGCCTTGGTGCATATAACAAAATTTATTCCACCCAGAGACTGGGGGGGAAAAGATAGCGGGAGCCCTGCTCACCGTTCCCTCTCTGCTTCGAGAAGCTGCATTCATGTGAAGTAACCGCGAGATATACAAATGCCCAAAAAAGACAATATTCGCTCCCGTTCATCAGACTGCACTGAGGCAACCTCGGGTGGAATTTACAGGGGGAAAAACTAGCGCAAAGCAGATGGACCTTTACCCAGGTGAAAACCGGTACTATGAAAGTTCTGGGTAGCAATGAATAACAGAGAAGAAGGCAGCTGTGGTGGCTTGCAATAAAGCGGAATAACAGGAACAACAGGCCAGGAGATCTGAGGCGTGTCTTTGGCTGTTTATACATCTCACCAACAGGCTTTCTTGGCCAAATAAGCAGCCTTCCCCCCATCCCCTCCTGCCCTGCCCCGCCCCGCCCCGCCCCAGAAGGACAAGGATTATTATGGTTCCAACACACAGTCATGGAACATACCGGGCTTATCCAATCAAATTCACGCACAGCGCTGGGGCCACCACGCAAAGTCCCGTTAGAATCTATCTGTTGGCTAAATCTCCACTCTTCAGCCAGCGCAAAGCACAACTGTCATTGACAAGGAAGATCTAGGCCCCTGCCAACTTGGCAGAGTGGGAAACATTCACAGGTTTCTCTTCCAGCAGCAGGAGACACCAGCGTGTTGGGGCCAGCAGATTCAGATCAATGTGCCCATCATTTCCTATTTCAGAGTGCTTTGAGAAATAAACGGCTCGCTCCAGTCTCGGTCCTTTCACCTCATTGGCTCAAAAAGGCAAATATTTGTGCAACTGTTGATAGGTTGCAAGGCCAGAAGGCCCCAGGGAGGGCGACATTGGCTGGTGTGGTTTTATGCCTATCTGCTCCTCGGTGAGTGCCAAAAGGGTTTAACACAGTGGCTCTTAACTTTTACCGCAGCCTGCACCCCGTTGGTTCTCCAAATATGTTCTCGCACCCCTTATCAAAAATCAAAAACAGAGACACAGGGCCCATACGCTTTTAAATGCATATTAAACATATGTAAATTACTTTTATGTTATGACTCACCACAAATCGTAGTACAGCAGGCCTACAAAAATGCACAAGTACAACCCAAAGAGGTTGCGGAGTTTTGCTGCGGAAGTCAACTCTAACCGACGCGCTCATTAGTGGCCAACTGAATTCAAGCAAAACCACTGCACTGCCATAGCATCATCTGCGCGTGCGTCAAGAAATACCCTGCCATGGGGCGGTAGACTGGATTTTGTAGCAAGATAATTTCACTACGATTAGCTTAAAAACTTGAAAATAATGTTTTCGTTTGTATATTTCAGCCATAGTTAAAAATGTAGAATGTTGATAAATACATCGGTTTGACGGAACAAAGTAGTCGTACTTACGGGCCTGTGCTTGGTTTGCGATTTTGATGGTTTATCTTCTAAAAAAATCTGGCATGTCTCACACCCCCAGACAGGGCACCATGCACCCGCAGCGTGCGTGTGCACCCCAAGTTAAGAATCACTAGTTTAACAGCTGCTCCTGGGACAGGAAGTGTGAGTGCCACCAGCCAGGGGCCGCAAATGGGAGCGCTATGAATGGGTCCTTTCAGGGCAGCTGAAACTGAGATGTATCAATGAAACCAAACAGAGCTGACGCATCTCTTCCAGCAACTGGCAGCCAAGAAGAAGCAGATTTCTCCTCACTTCTCTGCACAGGAGCAAAGCAAGAGCCTGGGAATGGAGAGAGAAAGGAAACTCAAATGGATTCACCAGTAGCTCGGCTGGGGTGTTACCCAGGCAAATTTCTTTATCCCTTCCGCACTCAGGGACACACACACCTTTACCCAAGTCCAAGGACTGACCCTGTGAATTTAAACTCCCACCTCCATCCAACTCCTAGGGCGCAGGGCATAGCGTGCTGTGTGACTGTGGATCTGTGCCACTGAAAAAGCTTTACACAGTAATATTCTTATTCTCTATGTAACGCTGCCAGACCTGGGTCACCAGCACCAAGGAGAGAGCCTGCGAGCATAGGGTCTAAAGCCCCACATTTTGGCTCTTAGCTGAGGCTGTAGAACAGAGACTTTGCTCACCCTAGGTGAGGTCTCGGTACCTCTGGGCACTACAGCTATTTATTGACAATTCCCAAGCAAGCAGAATACAAGCCAAGTGCTCAGCGTCATGCTCACCAGACCTGATAGAGGCAGGCAGACTTCAAATTAAGAGGCTCCTCCCTGCAGCCATAGGAACTGGGTAAGGTGCGTGTTCCTGAAGTGCAAAAGAGAAAGAAACTCGTGTGAGTGAGAAAGGAGGAGCCACACACTGTCAGGTTTGAATCCCAGGTTGCCCTTTGTTTCTCTCTGCTTACCCAAGGGCATGCAAAGCTCTGCGCATAGCACAGACCCACGTCTGGCTTGCAAAGGCCTCCCTGCCCAAGGCTCAGCAGTCCAGAGCTTTGGGGAGGACAAGGGGTTGGACAGGCTGAGCAGAGCTCATGGCGTGACGGTGGAGGGCTGTGTACTTACAGACTGGGAGTGGGTCACCTCTGAACCATTGAGATGTCCTATTCATTGGGTCGGTGGCAAAACTAGGAAAGGGAGAGTGTAAAACCAAGAGGATCCTATTATTATTAGTCTGAAAGAACTGGGCTTGTTTAGTTTGGGAAAAAGAAGATTAAGGGGGGACACGATAGCGGTTTTCAGGTCTCTAAAAGGGTGTCATAAGGAGGAGGGAGAAAACTTGTTCCTCTTGGCCTCTGAGGATAGAACAAGAGGCAATGGACTTAAACTGCAGCAAGGGAGGTTTAGGTTGGACCCTAACTGTCAGGGTGGTCAAACAGTGGAATAAATTGCCTGAGGAGGTTGTGGAATCTCCATCGCTGGAGATATTTAAGAACAGGTTAGATAGATGTCTATCAGGGATGGTTTAGACAGTGCTTGGTCCTGCCATTGGGGCAGGGGGCTGGACTCGATGGCCTCTCAAGATCCCCTCCAGTCCTAGCATTCTATGATTCTATTATTATTATTATTATTATTATTATTACTACTGCTGCACTGGAGAACACGGGAATAAATTGCGTAGGAAGGGTGTGGAATCTCCATCACTGGAGACATTGAAGAGCAGGTTCGATAAACACTTATCAGGGATGGTCGAGATTCGGGGGCAGGCCCCCTCAGGTGGGCAGTGAAATTCTGTACGGGGGTGCAGCACAATCAGCTGCTGGGTCTAAGGCTCATCCATCTGATTAAAAATGTTCAACTCAGTTCCTGTTTTTATGTCCATGTATTCACATTTATGTACCGAGTCATGAAGCTTTTACACTCCACAGACTTTTTTCCTTACATGTGCCAAAAGGTTTGTGGGTTTGGGTTTTTTTTCATCTGAACTTGACGGAAATTTCCACCAGTTTGGATTAGACAGGTTGGCGGGGGGCCGAATAATGAGGAAAAGTGGGGCTTGCCCCTGGTCTAGATGGTGGTTGGTCCTCCTGTGCAGGCAGGGGGCTTGACTTGCGGACCTCTCGAGGTCCCTTCCAGTTCTGTAAGTCTATGAGTCCTCATTTCATCTGGACATGCTGCTGTGCTGGGCTGTGTTTGACGTGTCCGTGCAATTCCAAAGGTGGAAACAATGTTTTTTTCCATTTCTTAGAGCCTGAGGATTCTCCCCTGGGAATTTGGCTTGTTGGGCAGCAGTGGGGGCTGCTCAGATGAATGGGGCTTTGAGTGACAACTCCTCCAGGTGGCTGGAGCCTGCGTGGATACTTAGACAGGCAGGAATCCACACCCCAGCAATGTGATTACCAGCAGAGGAGACTCACGGTAGCGCTCAGGGGGTGCACCGCCCCCCAGGCCTCTGCCCACATGTTAATTGCTAAATGGGGTGCCCACGTGCTCCCTTCCCCTGCAGGCACCCCTTGCCCCTGATTCTCAAGAGGGTGGAAATACGTACGTGGTGGAACGAGGACAGAAAGGGCGAGAAACAGACACCAGTGCAAAGGGGATGGCAGTTCACACCTGTGCAAGATGAGTGTGACACCCAGTGTAGGGGCAGCGCAAGCTGCTGCCCATTGGGTTCAGCAGCTTTCCAGCCCATCTCATGCCAGCGTAAGGAGGAGGGGGGAGCAAGCCATGGCAAGCTAGGTGCAGGGAGCCCCTCAGCCAGGGCTCTCCCTGGTCCCTGTGGATTTTGGGGGGCTTCCCTGGGGCCCTTCTAGATTTACACCCCCAGATCCTGGATCAGGATCTCCCTCTGGCAGGTGCAAGTTACTTCTGGGACAGCCCTGGGAGCCAGGCAGCGACCCCAGGCCAGTCGATCTGTAGTTGTTTCGAACTCACCAAATGCATTGCTGCCACCTACCCAGAGGTCACCACTCGGCCAGATCAGAGACAGGAGCAAAGCAGAGAAGAATTCTTCAGATCCAGAAGCAGGCCGGAGGCCGCCTCTGAGAATGCAGCCACACCCTGCCTGGACCCAGCCTCCCCACCCTCTTGCCCAGTCCCCGCCTCCCACCAAAGGTGCTGGGATCCCAGTTAGAGAGACCTCTGGTGTAACCACCTGCAAGCAGGCTCAAACCAGGGCCCTTTGGGGCTCAGTGCAGGTGCCTCTACAAGTTGAGCTAAGATCTCACTGCCTCTCAGCTAAGGCTGTAGAGCAAACTCAGTCTCTCGTTGTAGGTGGTCTAGGTGCCGCGACATGGGACAGTGACCCACCCCTAGGCGTGTGGGTCATACTGGCACCCCCTATTGGCACCAAACCAGGGGGCATATAGCTCCAAGGGCGGGCAGGGACCGGCCTGGCTGGGCGGCTTTCCCCTGTGAGAGCCACATCCCCAGTGTTTCACCCAAAGGGGCTGAGCCGCAAGGAACAGACCGAGTGGGTCAGCGTAACAGGCAACGGAGCGCTGCCCGATGCCAGAGGCGTCTGAGGCCATGCACAGAACAGGGCAGTTATCCGGGATCTCTGCCCTGGCTTCCACCCTCTGCATCTGACAGCCAGACAGTGAGGGACCCCGGAGCCTGGGGTTGTGTCCCGAACCGGAGGGGCTAATAGCTACCGAGGGACTCGTCCTCCAGGACTTTTGGCCTGTGCAGCATCAGCTGGCGTTGGGCTGTGGCACTGCTGCCGGCCGGTTGTTCCAGCCCCGCTGGGGGATTGGCATGGTTATCGTGGGCGGCACAGGCGAGAAACAGGCAAAGGGCTGCCACCAGGGGGCGCCCCTGTGCTGCCATTGGCCAGCACCCCGCAGGGAGACGGGGCTGAGTCTGGCCTACAAGGGCGCAGGGGTCACGGCGAGGGGTGGGTCCCCCACCCCCCTCACCACAGACCTGGGCAGCCCAGAGCATCACCTGCCCCCTGCCTTCTGCTGGCTGCGACCCCAGGCCCCTTGCTAGCCACCCCCTGAGCCTCTCGCTAGCCACCCCGAGCCCCTTGCTAGTCACCCCAGTGCCCCCTCACTGACCATCCAGTGTCTCTTGCTAGTCATCTTGCCTTGTCTCTGTGACTTCCCTGTCTACTAAGGCCCTTATCCCGCCCCCACACCAAACTCTGACCTCAGCCCCCCCACCCGCTGCCCTAACTCCGCTATCTTCCACCCCACCCTGGCCCCCCCCAGGAAAACCCCACTCAGACATCTGCGTCCCTGTGCCCTGACCCCCCCAACACATACCTGCCCTCACCACACCCACCCCACCTTTTCACCAAGCCCCCCACCCTCCACCCCTGGCCACAGCCACCCCCACCCTCCACCCCCGGCAACAGCCACCCCCAGCCTCCATGCTGCTCCTACACACCCCCCACCAAACCCTCCGTCCTCAAGCTCCCACCCCTCCACCCTCACCCTACCATGCTCCCCCCGCCCCAGGCCACCCCCACACCAATACCTGGCTGTGACACCAGCACCCCAGCCCCTGCCCAGCTCCCTGTCTAATATCAAGCACTACGCTCTGAGTCCCCACCACCCTGCCCTTGCTCCAGCACCCCCCCATGCCCAAACCCTCCCTTCACTTCTCCACCCACACCCCTAGCCTCACCCCAGTATACAACCCACTGCCCTTACCCCACACTGTGCCCCCCCGCAGCACCCTCCACCCCCTGACTCTCCCAGCCCCCTGCGCTCACTCCTACACCCCCCACCCCACCACCAGCCCTCCCACACCCCAACACCCTCTATTTATTCTCGCTGAAGACAGAAAGGCTGCAACTGTTGTCTACCAAGAAGCTCTATGTAATCTTTGAATCACGCTCAGACTTTTATTAATACAAATGTCTTTTTTCCTCCTTTTCCAAAAATACAGTCATTTGCATAAACCAGATACATTTTCCTTTTATTTTCCAAACAGCAGGGGGAAGAAAAGTCTTCACTTAAATACCCGAGCAACACCGGATCAGTATTTAATAAATGGGCTCTTTGGGGCAGGAAGAGGCAGGAGTTTAACCACCTTCCTCTGCTGGACACCAGCAGCCCTGCACGCAGTAGAGACATTGGCCTGATGGTTCCTTATAGTGATCTGCAGCCCACTAACCTTCGTCCACTTCACTTCTGCCACTTGTATGAGCTCCTTATTGCCCACTCCTGTCTAGTGCGACACCCTAAGCACCTTTCCCAGCCCTGAAGGTGCAGTTTGATGGCGTTTGAAAGGTTGTCTTTCTCACCACCAGAAGTTGGCCCAATAAAAGATCTCGCCTGCCTTGTCTCTGTGACTTTCCTGTCTCTGAGGCCCATTCTCAACCAGTGCTTAGTTCTGGCCATGCTCAATCTGTCCCAAAAGCAGGGACCTACTTTGCGTGAGCCACCTTTGCTGGCAGAGATGCCTCCAGGAAGAGATCACCACCTGGGCCAACCTTCTGCTTCTGCGCAACTCTTGGATTTGGGTTTGCACCTCTCCCACTTGCAGCTACTCCAGACAGTGAACAGCCGCTGTCTCCAGGGGTGTCCCTTGTTCTCACCGTGGTGGGCTCGACTCTTAAACCTCCTGCCTTCAGGTGCTGGGTGCCCAGATTCGGAACACGAGGCACTACGTGGTCCAGAACGCGACAGCTGTGTTCCCAGACAACTGTCTCACCATCGCCGTGGCAATCAGCTCAACTGTTGCTGCCCACACAACATCTCTGGGGTAATGGGGAAAAAATGGCCCAGGTTAGGTATGATATGTGCCGGCACATGCCTGGCATAACAAGGCAAGCACTGGGAGAAGAAGCTACTGAGATTACCAATTCAGGGATCACATCCACAATGCTTCCTTCCCCGAAAAGGGTGCTTTTGAAACTGGGGTTTCCTTTCGAAGGATCCCCATCGACACGGCCAGTTTTCCATTCGAAAGCAGCACTTTCGGCGCGCCGGATGCTGTTGCTATGCAAATGAGGCGCTGAATATTCATATCGACACCTTATTAGGATTTCCAATCCGTGGTTTTTACATTCCCTTTCCAAAAGGGAGGGGTAGATTAGAGGCGGCCCCGTGAATTGCTTTGGAACAGGACTGCTTACAGCCTGAGACTGGAGGCCTTCTGCTCTAAGGCACCAGACCAGCCAAAAGGAGAATCTGTCTCACCCAACCGGCTAGCAAGAAGTCAAGTCGTACAAGCAATTTGTTCAGGCACTCCAGTTACCCTGTGTCAACTCCAGCAGCATGCATTAGACGGACGAATGGTTGTGAAAACCAACCTCATCCAATAAAAGGTTTTTCTGATCCTAATGGGCTAGTGACATGCTCAGGTCAATTTCTAACTCCGATCTTACCCCAAAATCCTGCGGCTGCCAATGCTTTAGTATCTAAAAGCTAAAGGGAAGGAAGGAACCAAAGAAGGAAGGAAGGGTTAAAATTGTTAAAGGAATCAAAAACATGCTCACAATCGCGCAGTTCTTGATTCAAGCTTATAGCAGAGATGGACTAAATTGATAACTCAAGCCAATTCTCTGGCGTACACCCGCAGCCTGGATGGGCCGTCCAGTCCATTTTTTAAGAGCTTCAGCCTGTAGCCAAGATCCTCCAGAGGTAGGAAGCTGGACTGAACACAAAATGGAGGGTTTCCAGGGCCCTTTATATCTCCTGCCATTACAGCTGCGGAACAGCACAGCAACAAGATGGCAGCCAGTCGTATGGCCAAACCGCCTGCCCATGCATGACTCTCGCGTTCTTTGCAGGTAGCTGCCACTGTCCACGCTCCAGTTCGAATGCTTGCAGGAAAGCCCATTCAGTGTCGCTGGGCACCTCCCAGGCTTCTTTGTCCGGTGAATGTTTCTTGATGAGCCAAGCAACTCGGCTCATCTTTTCCCCAAACATTGGCCAAACCTCCTACGGGAGTCACCCAGGAGCAAACATTTGAAATATGGGTACATAGCCAGTACTCCTAACGTCCAGTACAAAAGTGCCACTTGCCTACGAAGCGCATAGCCATAAACAGCAAACCATAAGCCTTCCGTAGACACTGCGCTTGGCGTACTTTGTACAAGATCTGTGGCATACGAAGAACAGTGGTTGCAATGGTGATCTATGCGGTTGCATTTTAATCAGATAACTTCGCACCTGGGAACCCTTATGTCACAGTCAGTACCTGGGGAGAGCCCAGTCTGCTTCATTTCCCTGTTCAGTTGTATGTGGTGCATCGGGAAAGGAGACAGGGGCTTCTTGACCTGGGAGTGAGGCGGCAGCTGAGGTGGAGTTAGTGAAGGTATGGTGATAGCATGGTGGGCATAGGGCCAGTAAATGGGTTTGAAAGGGTTATGCAGCTATGGAATTCTTTCTGTGGTGTAGGCTCAGGATTTGAGTGTATGAGGCTCCTCTCAGTACACAAGATCAAACCAATGGTCCATCTTACCCAGCCTTCTGTATCCTGACAGGGGCCAGTGCTGGGGGCTTCCGTGGAATGGGCAGAACAGGACAGTTATCTAGGGATCTAGTCCCAGGTCCTGGAAGTTGGAGATTTAGGGACACTCAGGGATATGGGGTAGCATCTCTGTCCATCTTGGCTACCAGCTATTGGTGAACCTATCTTCCATACGCTTATCTAGTTCCTTTTCAAATCTTGTTCTACTTTTGGTTTTCTTACTATCCCCCAGCAGTGAGTTCCACAGGCTGACAGCTTGTTTTGCAGTGTTTCCTTTTTGTTTGTTTTAAACTTGCTGCCTGCTAAGTTCATCAGATAACCCTTGGCTCCTGTGTCAGGAGATACTAGCACCCAACTTTCGAGATAGCTCAGTAGTCAGTACCTTGCTCTTAAAAACTGGAGGTAGGGAGCCCAATTCTTGATGGGGCATGTCAAGACTCCAGATCATATTAGCTTGAGGGAGGAAGGCATAGCTTAGAGCCTGGTCCTTGTAAACCCAGCCTTTAGGAATTTAGGCCTTCACGTAGGGGTCTGGGGCAAATAGACTTCATTAGGGAGGAGGATAGGTCCTGCTGTGAGCACAGGGGAATGGACTTGATGACCTCTCAAGGTCCCTTCCAGCTCTATGAGATATGTAGATCTCCATGTTTCTACCACTTCCCTATTCACTTTGTTCACACCATTTGTGTTTCCACCAATCATCTCTTTTCTGAGCAAAGCAGAGTTAGAATACACATGACGGGTGTTCTGGGGCATCATGCGATACTAGGCTTACGAGGACATGTACCTTAACGCTGGTAGTCCTCTTCTTCAGAGGCTGGAGTTTTGCTAAACTCACAATTCTAGAAGGGCAGAAGACACCCACAGGCAGCGTGAGCCAAGCTTTCTGCCATTCCATTCTCTAGTCTTCTGAGCAGAAGATGGATGTGTTGTCAGAGACCGTGGTTCTGGCAGTGGCTGTAATGATTGTGTTGCTGTGCAATTCAGGCATGCCCATGACCGTGTCGTGACAATAACACAAGACTCTGACACGGCATTTTTCATCAGGAGTCCTCAAGGAGGGGAACATCAATAACTCCATGGAACAGGTGGGGAAACTGAGCCATCAAGAGGCAAAGTGCTTTGGCATGATAGGCAGAGTCCCACTCCTGTCTCTTTTTAATCAACAAGCTGCTCGGAGACCTTCTGGGCAAACACCTCATGTTCTCCTCTCAGTCTTACACAAACTGGTGCAGCAAGGTCTGTATTTACAATCTCATCTGATCCAGAGTTTACTTAGCCAAAGATGGGGGAGACAGCAGATATCTTCCCTGGAACGTCTCTCTGAGCTCTGCAAAACCTGCCAGGCTCTCCCTTCCCAAGCCTTTCCCACCTCTCAGGCAATAGGTTAATTTAGCCTCTCCTCAGCCCAGAAGAGTCCTCTAGTCGGGCACAGTTCCCCCAGAACACGGCTTCTCCAGACCCGAGGTGTTCAATACAGTCACCACTCACCGCATGTGGCGAACAAGACTCCACAGTGTGGTGATGCGGCTTGGAAGCTGCACGTGGCTCATGGAGCCTTTAAATGTGGCTCCTCCTAGAGCCGCACATGAGTGCCGCCTGCCCATGAACGCGCTCACCCCGGTGGGAGAAGCACATGGTGGCCCCAGTTGCTTCTCTGGCTTCAGCCGCTGTGGCAGCTCTGGGAGCTCTTCTGGCCCCTGCAGCAGCTCTGGCTTTGGAGGCTCTGGTGAGTCACCGGCATTTATTGGGGGTGCTGGGGGAGCCTGGCTGGGGGGAACTGTGGCAAGTATAGAAAGACAACAACCACAAATGTGGTGATCTTTCAGTTGCCATTGGACACCACTGACTTAGGGCTGCATTGTCCAGAGTGCAGCATTGCCGTCTGAAGCCCAGTTGTCCATCCCATATGGCCAAAGCCGCCCCCCGGATCAGTGGCAGAGTTGGGAAGGGAGCCCAGCTTTCCTACCGCCCTGGCAGCCCTGGTCCCCACTAGGCCGTGCAGTTGCTATGTGACTGCACTTCTCCACCCACACTCGCATTCCCTCTGTACATGTTTTTGTGGTGGGATGGGAATAGTCGCCGTGCCTGGAAATGTGAGTGAGGAGCATGTAGCTGCTAAAAGGCTAGTGAGAGAAATTTCAAGTCTGGTCCATGACCCAAGATCTTAACGGCCTGAGGACATGGTGGTTACAGGAACTTTAAGCTTGTGAGAGAAAACTGATGCGGCCCTAGTCCATCGCCGCAATCCCTCACAACATGAGCCCCCTCCCTCTCCTTTGCCCATCCAATTAAGCCGCAGACATGTGTGCACCAATGTTGGTAGAACTTTGTGGAAGGCGTTTTTGGGGAGCTTCTTGGGAACGCCTAGGTCAAAAGCCCCCAGATTCCACTCACTAACCCCAGCCCTTTTCCACAGGAGGCCAACCAAAGGTCAAGGCAATCTGAATAGCTGGGCCTGCTTTAGACCACTTTCCAGAGTCGAGTTTTCAACTGAAAGCTGATCGAGAACTTAACAGTAGTAGACCGGGCAAGTCACTCTACCAGCAGGAGCTCCGAGGTAAAGAGCTGCATGCAGCTAGCCACAACACAGCAAACTCAAGGGGTGGGAGGGGACCCATTCCTTGAGCATGAGGCTCTCAGCTGAAGGGGGACACCTCTGGAAATGAAATTCACTCGAAACACTAGCTTGGAGAGGTTCCCGCTGCTGCCTGCATGCTGGGAAGAGTTCCTCTACCCCATCACGCATGTCCGGTCTCAGCTTTTCAGCACTATGACCTTAGGACATGCTGCTGGTTTGCCTGTTCTCAGTTTCACACCAGAGGAGCAGGGCTTCCCCTGAGCCTGGCATGTTCCAGGGAGTAGGGAGACAGGTTCAGATGCCCCTAAAAGGACAAAGGCCCCCAGACCCTAGCTGGCATGGAGGAGTAGGAGAGGGACTTCAACACCCCCACAGGAGCAGATAATGCTAGAAGCCACAGAGAGACAATGGCTCAGACACCCCAAGAGGGTCAAGTTCCCCTTATCCTAACTTATCAGGCAGGCATGGATGGAGGTTCAGACCTTTTCATAGGGGCTGAAATCCTCCGATTCTGGGTTTCACACAAAAATATGGACACCTTCTCAGACCCCCAAATGAGATGTAGCCCCAAGATCCTGGCACCCACCAGAGGTAATTGGAGAGTTGGCAGCTGCCCTATTCTCCTCCACTCCCCTATCCCTCACCCCATGACTCCTCCCTTTTAGCTCCTCTTAACTCCTCTTCTCTCCCCTCCTAGATCCACCAACTCTGTCCTACCCACTAAGCCCGGGTATCCCCCTCCTCAAAGTCACCCTCCTTTCACTGAAGCCCAAACCGTCACCCCTTATTTGCACCTCTTCTTCCACCTCAAATCCCCAAACAAACAATATCTGCATGGGTTTCTGTGGAGGCATATGTCCCACAACACCACCATCACACTAGGAGAAGGTGACCTGGAAGATGTGGAGCAGTTCACCTACCTGGGGAGTATTATGGGCAGAGCTCTTGTATGGATGTGAGACCTGGCGTACTAAAAAGTCTTCAAATCACAAGCCACAGATATTCATAAACAGATACCTGAGGTCCATCCTTCGAATCAAATGGCAAAACCTGGTCACAAAGGAGCTTTGGAACAGAGCAGGACAAGAACCACTTGATGTTCAAACCAAGAGAAGAAGGAGGGGATGGCTGGGCCACACTCTTAGAAAACCAATATCCCACACCGTCCGTCAAGCTCTCCCATGGAACCCACAAGGAAACCACCAAAGAGGAAGCCCTCGGATAACGTGGAGAAGATCTACTGAGGCTGAAGGACAGCAACGGGCGCACTCCTGGAGTCAGCTAGAAGTTTTGTCTCAAGACAGAGTGAAGTGGAGGAGATGTGTAGATGATCCCTGCTCCACTCAGAGTTCAAGGACTTAAGTCAAATATCGAAAGTAGTTCCAAAGCCCCATCTGCCCCCAGATCAAATCCCCTTTGGAGCAAGGGGCCTTTGTTCTCCATTTCCAGTTGCTGCCCTGGGGCAGATTTGAACATTCAACTCCTAGGTGACCCACAGATCTTGACAGTCCCCCTTCAGTCACTCAGAACAACTCAGGCTGCCCCTAGCCTCCCTCTGCACCCTTGCATGACAGTCTCCATTTAGCCCATGCCTACATGAGCATTCGTGTTGGCAAAACTTTTGTCACTCAGGAGTGTGAAAAGAAAACCACACGCCCCGAGTGACTTAAGTGTTGCCAACATATGCACTTTTGTGCACCGCGTGGTGTCAGTGGGAGACACACTTCCAGCCGTGCAGCTACCACCACTCCTTGAGCTGGTTGTATGAGGTGGATGGGAGAGGTCTCCACCATGGGCATAACACAGCTTCCAGTGGCACGATTGCTTTGGCTTACACATTGGTACCTGCACACGTGGCCTGGTGCCTTAGGGGGACACCAAACGCTTTGGCCCATCACCCTGCAATTTGATTTCCCCCAAGGGCTGGGGGGACCGTGGGCTCGGCTACGGTCACTCTAGAAGGTTTCAGATGCACGTGGGAGGATTTCCACCCTTCTTTGACCTCCAGCTATGAGGAATGGGGGGAATTGACCAAACACACCAACTTTAAGACAAGATTTTCCAAGGGGGCTGTATCTCAAGACCCCCCCAGGCTCATTCTGCAGCCATGTGGCCTTGTGCTTTCCTCAGAGCTACAAACTAACCAGGCATGGAGTTGCCCATCCTGGCACGGAAAACCTCCAAGGGTTGCTGGTGGTAGTGAGGTCTGGGAGGTGCATACATGGTCACATGCCCCTCCCTAAACTGCCGCAGGGGGCCCAGGGGCCAGCAGCAGAGCTGGAAGGGCCAGAGCCTTTCCTCTTCTGGTCCCAGCTACACAGTCTACCAGGGACACTGCCCCATGCAGTGCCGTGGCTGCATCAGAGTAAGCACAAGCACAGATCCAGGGAAGTTATTGTCCCCTCTGTTCTGCACTGGAGAGGCCACATCTGGCGTATCGCTCCCACCCCTCACCCTGCTGGAGAAATGAGGTGGAGGCATTGGAGAGAGTCCAGCAAAGGGTGACAAAAAGGATTCGAGGGCTGGAGCACATGACCTATGAGGAGAGGGTGAGGGACTTGGGCTTGTTTAGTTTGCAGAAGAGAAGAGCGAGGGGCAATTTGATAGCAGCCTTCACCTTCTTGCAGGGAGGGGGCTCTAACCAGGCTGGAGAGAGGCTATTCTCAGGGGTGACCGATGGCAGAACAAGGAGCAATGGTCTGAAGTTGCAGTGGGGAAGGTCTAAGTTAGGTAACAGGAAAAATGGCTTCCTCAGGAGGGTGGTGAAGCCCAGGAATGGGTTACCTAGAGAGGTGGTGAAATCTCTATCACTGGAGGTTTTTAGGTCCTGACAAAACCTTGGCTGGGATGATTTACTTGGGGCTGATCCTGCTTGGAGCATGGGATTGGACTGATGACCTCCTGAGGTCTCTTCAAACTTTAATCTTCTGTGATCATCTCTACCCCACACATGGCTACCTGAAAACCAAGGGGATTTTACCCCTCACAGACAGTTAACCCCTTGGAGCAAATATGGAAGGGGAGTACCTCTGAATCGGGTGGGCACAGTGGGGATTGTGTGTGCTGCGGGGGGGGTAGCTCTGGGAGTGGGCACAACGGGGGTTGGGTGTGCTGGGGTGAGTAGCTCTGGGGGTGGGCACAACAGGGGTTGGGTGTGCTGGGGTGGGTAGCTCTGGGGGTGGGCACAGCGGGGCTTGGGTGTGCTGGGGTGGGTAGCTCTGGGGGTGGTAACAACAGGAGTTGGGTGTGCTGGGGTGGGTAACTCTGGGGTTGGGCACAGCGGGGGTTGGGTGTGCTGGGGTGGGTAGCTCTGGGGGTGGGCACAGTGGGCATTGTGTGTGCTGGGGGGTAACTCTGGGGGTGGGCACAGTGGGGGTTGGGCGTACTGGGGTGGGTAGCTCTGGAGGTGGGCACAACGGGGGTTGGGTGTGCTGGGGTGGGTAGCTCTGGGATGGGCACAGCAGGGGGTGGGTGTGCTGGAGGGGTGGGTAGCTCGGGGGTGGGCACAGTGGGGGTTGGGTGTGCTGGGGTGGGTAACTCTGGGGTGGGTAACTCTAGGTTGGGCACAGCGGGGGTTGGGTGTGCTGGGGTGGGTAACTCTGGGGTGGGCACAGCGGGGGTTGGGTGTGCTGGGGTGGGTAACTCTGGGGTGGGCACAGCGGGGGTTGGGTGTGCTGTGGGCGGATAGCTCTGGGGTGGGGGTTGGGTGTGCTGGGAAAATTGGTGGCTCAGTGAAGGAGGCATGGAGGGTGCGGGACAGCAGCCATCTCTGCTTGGCCTGGCCTGGCCTGGGCTAGCCTGGCCCTCCTTGGGCCCCCAGTGCATTGTGGGCCAGCTCAGGCCTGGAGCACATGGGCAGCAGCGGATGACAGCCCCTGAGTCAGCGCCCACCGCCCACCCGCACCCGCAGCGTCTGTCTCTCCATCTTGTGATATTTCACTCCCCGGGAGCCGTGCCGGAGGCAGTGCAGAAAACAAACCCCGCGCCAGCTTGTGCCGCAGCAGCCTGGCACTGCCGCCCAGCCAGCTCCTCTCCCCAGCCCAGCCCTGGGAAACACGGCCACCGGGCGCACATGCCCACTGGCAGGCTACAGGGCTGCTCAGCGCCTGCCCCTCGCCCAGCACAGACCCTGCTGGAGACTGGGCATGCAACTCCTTGCACTAGTGCCCCTGGGCACGGACCCTGCTGGAGACTGGGCGTGTGACTCCTTGCACTAGTGCCCCAGGGCACGGACCCTGCTGGGGACTGGGCATGTGACTCCTGGCACTAGTGCCCCTGGGGACAGACCCTGCTGCAGGCTGGGCGTGTGACTCCTGGCACTAGTGCCCCTGGGCACAGACCCTGCTGGGGGCTGGGCATGTGACTCCTCTCACTAGTACCTCAGGGCACAGACTCTGCTGGGGGCTGGGCATGTGACTCCTGGTGACCCCAGGTGTGGATCCCTCTACGTTCGGCTGGGCACATGGCTCGAGCTGCCCGGGTGGTGGCTAGCTGCATGGAGAAGGGGGCAGGGTGGGCACAAGGCCAGAGTTGCTGGTTGGTTTCCTGGCTGTGTGTTTGCTGGCAGAGGAGCCCCTGGCAATGCCAGCACCAGCTGGTGCCTATTCCCAGCTCTCCCGCACCAGCTCCTCTTCCCCTCCCACCTGGCTCTGCTCCCAGATGTGCCCACAGAGCCCCAGAGCTGGGGAGGGCCGGGATGGGGAGGAGGGAATCCCTCCGTTGGCTCCTCCTATTTCCCACCTTAAGCCCGCCCACAGCCACCCGCTCCCTTACTCCTGCCACACTGTGGGCCAGCCCCAGGATGGCAGGCTGGGAACAGGGCGGGGGAGCAGGGAATGGGGCACGGGGCCTTTCCCCGCTAGGGGGCGCTGGCTCTGATCCAGCCGGGGATGGGGGGGCTGGCTGGGGTGGGGGGCAAGGAATGGGGCACGGGACATTTCCCCCCAGGGGGCTCTGGCTCTGATCCAGCCCTGGGGCGGGGTCCGGCTGGGGTAGGGGGCAGGGAATGGGGCACGGGGCCTTTCCCCGGAAGGGGGCGCTGGCTCTGACCCAGCCGGGCGGGGGGGTCAGGGAATGGGGCTCGGGGCCTTTCCCCGCTAGGGGGCGCTGGCTCTGATCCAGCCTGGGGGCGGGGGCCGGCTGGGGTGGGGGGCGGGGAATGGGGCACGGGACATTTCCCCCCAGGGGGCGCTGGCTCTGATCCAGCCCGGGGGCGGGGGCCGGCTGGGGTGGGGGGCGGGGAATGGGGCACGGGACATTTCCCCCCAGGGGGCGCTGGCTCTGATCCAGCCCGGGGGCGGGGGCCGGCTGGGGTGGGGAGCGGGGAATGGGGCACGGGACATTTCCCCCCAGGGGGCGCTGGCTCTGATCCAGCCCAGGGGCGGGGGCCGGCTGGGGTGGGGGGCGGGGAATGGGGCACGGGACATTTCCCCCCAGGGGGCGCTGGCTCTGATCCAGCCCGGGGGCGGGGGCCGGCTGGGGTGGGGGGCGGGGAATGGGGCACGGGGCCTTTCCTCCCAGGGGGCGCTGGCTCCAACCCGCCTCGCGGTGCTGCCTCCCCGGCAGGCTATTGCGGGGCCGAGGGGGGCTGGGCCTGGGCCCCACCCACCGCGCTCTGCCGCTCCCCGCCCTGTGCTGGCACCCGCGGCCCGGCCCTGCAGGGGTTAAGCGGCGGCTCCGCGGCGAGGGGCGGAGCCGCCCGGCCGGGATAAGGCTCCGCTGCCCGCCCGGCTCATTTCTCCCGGCGAGCGAGCGGGAGGGCAGCGCAGGGATCCCGGAGCGCAGCCGCGCCCGCCCCACCGGCATGAGGCCGCCGTGCGCTCGCTGTCGTCGGCGCAGCGGGGGTTAAGGCGGACGGTGCCGTCCGGGGGCGCAACGAGAACCCCGTGCTGCCGGGCACTGGAAGTGACTTCCTCCCCGGGCACTGGAGAGCACTGGCCGGGCACTGACTTCCTCCCTGGGCACTGGAACTGACTTCCTCGCCGGGCGCTGGAGAGCACTGGCCGGGCACTGGAACTGACTTCCTCGCCGGGCGCTGGAGAGCACTGGCCGGGCACTGGAACTGACTTCCTCGCCGGGCACTGGAACTGACTTCCTGTCTGGACACGGGAAAACACTGGCCGGGCATTGACTTCCTCCCCGGGCACTGGAGAACACTGTCTGGGTACTGACTTCCCCTGGCCACTGGAGACCACTGGACACTGTTGCTGACTTCCTACCTTGGCCCTGGAGATCACTGGCTGGGCTCTGACTTTCTCCCCAGGTACTCAAGAGCACTGGAGCACACTGGGCACTGGCACTGACTTCTTCCCTAGGCACTGGAAAGCCCTGGCACTGCCTTCCTCACTGGGGCTCTGGCCAGGCTCTGACTTCCTCCCCAGACCCTGGAAAGCCTGGGCCACTGGCACTGCTGACTTCCTCCTCCTGCCTGGAAAGTACCGGCCGGGACTCAGTAACCCTTCTGTGGACACAGGCAGTGCCCCGAGCCTCATGATCTTGGCCTTGTGAACTGAGAACCCAACACCCAGGTGCCAGTGAGCCCTGTGGGTGTTGGCACAGGACTGTCCCTGGGGACTCTCCAGTCCAGGGCTTTAGCAACCCCCCTCCTCTGCCTGGATCGCACCCAGTGCTGCTGCCCAGACATCACCAAGGCTTGGCGCTGCCCCAGCCCTGCTCTGTCCTTCTAGGCTCACCTTGGCATCATGCTGCCCCGGCTGGGATGTATCCTGCATGGTAAGAGCCTTTGCCAGCTGTCAGGGTGGCTGGTGGGACCAGATGGGCAGCTTGGGGAGCCATGGGATGGTGCTGAAGGGTAGTGCCAAGTGGGGGGTGTAGCAGGCTGGGGGGCACAGATAGGGTGTTGCTGGGTAAGGGAGGATACAATGCCCGGGGATGGGCGACACAGACAGGGCAGCCCCAGTGGGGAGCGTGGGCCAGTGCTGTGGGGCGGGGGGAAGAGACCCAGCCCCCTGGGGAGGGGGACATGTGAGGGGGCAGTGGGCACAGTGCCAGGGCTACTGGCAGTGCAGCTCCCTGGGGTGAGGGCTATGGGCAGTGCAGAATGGCACAGCACCTGTCAATGTGGAAGGGCGTAGCAGGGTGCTGCGGCAGCTGTGGACAGGAGGGTGCTGGGGGTGGGCAGCAGGACACAGGTTTGGGGGTATGAGTCCCTCAGGGGGTGGGGGACAGGGGGAGTTGGCCCTGCACCTCCCTCAGGCCAGGGCATGGATGTGTGGTGGGGGAGGGGGAGCCCCCCCTTCTCTCTGTGTCCCTCCCCACACACCCAGCTGTTTAGGTACCTGCAGGCCAGGGAATGGGACATGGGCACTTCCCCTCTTGGGAGGTGCCGGCTCTGGGCCTGGCAGGCAGGGCCAGGGCAGGGGAATGGGACACTGCCCCTTTATGGGGTGCTGGCTCTGGACCCAGGGGTGGGGGGTTGGCTGGCTGGGGGCTGTCCTCAGACCCCCCCCCCCCCCCGCCAATGTACGAGTCTGATGGGGGTGAGGGGTGGAATTCCTGCTGTTCCCTGCAAGCCAGGGCTGGGGTGGTGAGGGGACCCACTGGGTACCGAGGGGCTGGTGACTCCAGTGCTGACTCAGCTCACGAGTGGGGGGTGAGCAGATGGGTGAGGGAGGGGGCAGATGGGGAGGAACTGGTGCGGGATGCAAGGGGGTGAAGTGGCCCCCAGAGGAGCTGGGCACCGGAGGGGTGTCCCCAACCCCGGGAGGGGCAGTGCTGCCCCCTGCTGGCTGGAGCCTGGCACCCTGGCGACTGGAGCTGTTTACAGCTGTTAGGCATGTGCCTGGCGCAGTGGTGGCTTATTTCGGGGGCCTTAAATTATGGACGAGCAGGGAGTGGTTCCCAGCAGCACGGGGCCCCCCCTCGCCTGCCTCGCTGGCTGCTGCACCAGCCCAAGGCCTCCCTGCCAGCCTGCGCCCCAAAGCCTTCGTCCTCCCCACCACCCTCTTCCTCAGGGCCCCCCTCCGCAGCGGTGCCTGCCTAGGAGGTGGCGCTGGGCTGGCCAGGGCTCCTCACTCCGTCTGGCTGAGCCGCATGCCAGGGGCAGCAGCCCTGGCCCCCATCAGCAGCCACCTCTGCACTGCTCCTGCCCTCTTCCTCTGGGGGAGGCCCCTGGGCTTTAGAGCTGGAGTTTCTCTCCCCCTCTGATTTCCCCTTCACCCCCCACACCCGCCAGACTCACTGCCTGGCATGGGACTCCCCATGGTGGATTTTGCCACCTCATGCCCACTGGATGCTATACACCTCCTTGCCACCCGCTTTCCACGGCCAAGGGCCGGGTCCTGGCGAGCCCCTTTCCCCAGCGTGCTGCCTGGACCAGTGGTGCCCCTCTTGGCTGGTCAAACGGGCAACCAGGGGTGAGCTGGGGGGACAAAGGCCCCCCAGCTCCGGACGAGGGGCTAGAACAGCCCCAGGGAGCGGCCAATGGCTGGTGCTTAGGAAAAAAAACAAGAGCTCTAGAAAGGGAGGAGCTGCCCTGGTCCCAGGGCCAGGCAAGGGGTATATGCCCAGGTGGGCATCTGGGGTGCTGGCATGGGGCCTACCAGGTAAGCAAGAGGGGAGGGGGTAGCTGGGCAAACCTTCTACCACTAGGGCCAGGTGCTGATGAGGTGGGAGGGCTGGTGAGGGGTGTGTTTTCCTGCTCCTCCCCCAGCCTCCCTTTGAGTGGTGCTTGGCCCCAGCCGGGGACCCTGGGCAGTGGCTGGGAGTGGGGACCCACTGCCTGGGGCTTGCCGGGGGTGGGGAGAGAGAAAAGGGGACAGGCCTGGAGGGAGGGGAGCCTGGGGTGGGAGGGGGCACAGCCCGAGCTGGTGGCTTTGGAAGGGGGAGGCTGAACCCGTCCCAGCCCTCCCCCTCCCTCCCGCCAGCTGCACTTAGAGAGCCACAGGCCTGAATTATGGATGAGGCTCCTTGGGTTACAGCCGTCCGGGCGGGGGCCGGAGCAGCCCCACAGGCATTAGGCCCTTCTGGACGCCTGCCCGGGCCTGGCGAGGGGGGCGGGGCGAAGGGGGCCCTGCTGGACCCATGCTAAGGGGACACCTGCCGAGCCCTCTAAGCAGGTTAGGGCTCCTCTCATAGCCCCTGAGCTGGGGAGCGCCCTGTCTGGGGCTGGGGGACTTCCCCCACCCCATGGGGAGAGGCAGGGTGTGGAGCTGGCTGGGAGGCTCCTAGGGGTGTCTGGCCCCATAGCCTGCCTGCCTGCAGGGGTCGAGGCCCACCGCTTCCCAGGGCGTGACCAGGCCCAATAGAGATGTGCGTCCCCTGCCCTACCTCCAGCTGGGGCTGCTTGAGGGCTGCCTGTGGAGCTGGGAGCCTGTCCAGTACCTGGCTGGGGGGCGCTGCCCATGTGAGTGGGGATCTCCCTAAGTCAAGCCTCAGCCTGGCAAGGTGGCCCCCATCCCAGGCTGCCCTCCCAGCCGGTCAGCCCGGTGGGCGTGCGGCCGGAGCCGCGTCGGGAGAGGGGCACGTGCGGCCAAAGTGGGGAAGGAGAGAGGAGGCGGCGGAGGTGGTGTGAACAGGAACGGCAGCAGCTTGTCACTCGCTCTGGCGTCAGCCGCCCACCCACACACGCTCTGGGCACATGGGCCGCACGCTCGCTCACTCACGGGGAGCCCACGCCGCACGAGAGCGTGCGCTGCCCTGCGCACGAGGGCGCCACCCGGAGGCTGGGGGGGCCTGCTCGGCATCCAGAGAAGGGTGCCTTGGGGGGCCCCTCCCCACACACACTTGGGGAAGGGAGCCTGTGGGTGGCGGAGGTGTGACCCGCCCCCCACCCCCAGGGCTGGCCTGGGCTGTGGTGGGAGGGGCTCCCTACCTGCCGGAATCCAGGGGGCGGGGCTGTGGGATCCCAGCTGGGCACATGGCATTGGTGCCCCGCCCCCCTCACCTCCCACCTCTCTCTTGCAGGCTCAGGCACCCGCCTCTTCTGCGTCCTGGCGCTGCTGGTGGCTCTGCCCCCCGGGGAGCCCACCTGCCCCATGCTGTGCACCTGCTACCTCTCCCCGCCCACGGTCAGCTGCCAGGCCAACAACTTCTCCTCTGTGCCCCGCGCGCTGCCCCCCAACGCCCAGCGCCTCTTCCTGCAGAACAACCTGATCGGGGCGCTGCGGGCGGGCACCTTCGGGCCCAGCACCGTCACCCTCTGGCTGTACTCCAACAACATTTCCTCCATCCAGCCTGGCACCTTCCACCACCTGCCCGCCCTGGAGGAGCTGGACCTGGGCGACAACCGCCACCTGCGCAGCCTGGACCCCGACACGTTCTGGGGGCTGGAGCGCCTGCAGGCCCTGCACCTCTACCGCTGCCAGCTCAGCAGCCTGCCCAGTGCTCTCTTCCGCTCCCTCTTCAGCCTGCAGTACCTGTACCTACAGGAGAACAGCCTGCTCTACCTCCAGGTGGGGGGCCGGGCGTGGCACCCACCCGCCGCTGCAGCTGGGGGGCTGGGATGGAATACGGGGCCTTCCCCTTTGGCAGGTCCCAGCCCTGGTGAGACCCTCCCCTGCTGGGAGCCTGGCGGCCCTGGGCAGGGCCGAGGCAGCTCCCCTCCCCTCCTCGGTTCCTGCGGGCAGGCCGGGAAGCCGAGGGGCTCTTTGGTGCCTTGCCAGGCAGCTACTCTCAAACCACACGGCCATCCGGCCCAGGCACTGCGGCTCCCCCATGCAGGGAGTAGCTCGGCCGGCAGCCTGCCCTGGGAGTGGGGGAGGGGCCTCCTGCGGAGCCAGCCCCCCTTGCAGGGGCACACACGGGGGGGGGGGGGGTCAGGGGTCACACTTGTCATGTCGGCTGACATCTTCCCCCTGCCCCCGCCATGTCCTCTCTCCTCCCCCCCCCCCCCCCCCCGCATCACCGCCCCTCTGCCGGGCTTCTCTACCCCTCCTGTCCTTCCTCCTCCCATTCCTGCCCCTGCTCCCGCCTTCCTGTCCGTCTGTCTGTCCTTCCCTCCTCCCTGGCTTCTTTCTACCCCTTCCATCTGTCCTCCCTTCTCCCATCCCACCCCCTGCATCCCTCCCCCCATTCCTGCCCCTTCTCCCCTCTTCGTGTCGATTCTGTCCTCCCTTCTCCCTGCTTTGTCTTTCTCCCTCCTCCCTGGCCTCTTTCTCTGTCCGTCCCTTCTCCCTGCATCTTCCTACCCCACCCCCCCGACTCTCCCTCCTTGCTGCCTCAGGACGACCTGTTTGTGGACCTGGCCAACCTGAGCCACCTCTTCCTGCACGGGAACAAGCTGCGGACACTGTCGGAGCACGTCTTCCGGGGGCTGCGTGGGCTGGACCGGCTGCTGCTTCACGCCAACCGCCTGCACGTGGTGCACCCCTGGGCCTTCCACGACCTGGCCAAGCTCACCATCCTCTACCTGTTCAACAACAGCCTGGCCTCGCTGCCGGGTGAGACGCTGGCCTCGCTGCCGGCGCTAGAGTTCCTGCGCCTCAACAACAACCCCTGGGCCTGCGACTGCCGTGCCCGCTCCCTGTGGGCCTGGTTCCAGCGCGCCCGGGTCTCCAGCTCGGCCGTGGCCTGTGCCAGCCCGCCCGAGCGCCAGGGCCGTGACCTGCGCCACCTCGGCCAGGCCGACTTCCAGGACTGCCCGCCGGCCAACCATGCCCCGGCCCGGCCCGCTGGGGGCGCCAAGCCAAGGGGGGGCGAGGCCGGGACAGGCCAGCCCCGCAGCAACGACTCCTCCAAACACCTGTACGAGCTGGGGGAGGCCGGGGCGCCCCCCGCCCTCCCCTCCTCCTACCGGGACCTGCCGGCCAGCGACATCGGCAGCCCCAAGGCCGACGCGCCCACCGAGGTGGACTACTGGGCCGGCTACGGCAGCGAGGACGGCCGGCTCAAGGAGGGCTGTGCCGGGCCTGGCTGCTCCCCGCTGGACTCTGGGGCCCGCCCCCCGGGCATACTGCCCACCCCCCTGCTGCTGCTGCTTCTGGGGGTCCCCTGCCTCTGACCAGACCCCCAGACTGGCATGGACTGAGCAAGGACAGCGAGGAGGGGGGACAGGCCCCACTGCCCTGAGAGGGGTGGGGCAGAGGCCCTGAGCCAGCCTGGGGGCCCTGAGGGGGCAGCTGCTTGTGGGGCTGGAGCTCAAGTGCTTTCCCAGGGCCCAAGAGGTTTCTGCTGCTTGTGTGCTGGTGGGGGGGGGGGGCGCCAGGGTGAACAGGACCAGCAGGCCTTCAGGGACTTCTCTTCCACCCCAGCCCTCGCCCCCTGGATGTTGCTCACGGCCCCTCCCCTGGTCCATCTCTCCCACCCAGGGTGGGTGTTGGCAGTCTGAGCTGGGGTACAGCCCCCTCTGCCTGTGTGACAAGCTGGGGGATGGGGACAGGTTGCCTGTCTGATTTCCCCCCCACCCCCCGGAGTAAGGGCCTCACCTCCTGCTGGAGAGAAAAGGGATCAGTCTCTTTACACCCCCACACTTGCCCCACTACCTGCACCCCTCTACACCCCCCACCCCAGCTACTGCCTCCCTGTCCAGCCTTCCTCCCCCATGCTCCTGGCCTGCCCCCAGGGCTGAAAATGTACCCTACACCCTGGGCCAAGTCTGGGGGGGTCCCTCCACCCCCCCCAGGCTCTAACGTTGTTGCTGACCCCTCTGATGCTGGATGTTTTTCTGCTGCTCCCTCTGCCCCCCACAAGCAAAAAAAAAAAGTTGGAAAATTATTTATTAAAAATTCTATTATTTTAGGCCTGTGTGGTGGAGATGAGGCCAGGGGGAGGGGGCAGCCAGCCTGGCACAGGGCAGCTCTTGCTCTGCTTTGCTTGTCAGACCCACTTTACCCGGGCAGGTGGCCCAGCCACGCTCCCTGGAAGCTGAGCGCTGGCCTGGCCCCCCGGCAGGCATTCAGCTGCTGCCCAGCCCATTAGCAGAGCACCCCACCCAGCAACCTGTGTGCCTGGGGTGCACATCCATGATGCACTTAGTGCATGGAGTAAAATTTATTCCACCCCAGGTGGAAGAAAGGAGAGGGAGCGCTGAGGCTGAGCCCTGCTCGGGAGGTGCCCTTTTTACCAGCTCCTCATACAAGCTGGCACATGAGGCCCCCGCCACAGCAGGTACAGAGTTGCCTGTATGGCAGCTGTGGGCCTCTTGCCCTGAAATCCCTGCTCTCATCTCAACAGCAACTGCTGTCTCCTGCAGCGGGCTTTAGGAAGGTCTCTCAGGAAGGTGCAGAGAGAACCCTAGATTAGACTTAGGACACACACAGCCAGAGTCTCTGGCCAACCTCAGCCTGTTGCCTGCAGCAGGGTTCCCCTTTCAGTCAAGCCGGCTGTTAACTCTGGAACCTAATGGGGGTGAGCACCATGAAAGTGATGTGAAACTGGGGACTGCTGCCCAAAGCCTCCTGCCCAGCATCTACCTGCAGGGCCCTGGGACTCTTAGATGCCTTGTTTGCTGGTGCCCTCTTGCCCCCCCTCCACATCTGTCTCCCCATTAGTGGGGGTTAGGTATGGCAGGGTTGGGGTCACAGTGGGGTCTGTCTGCAGCCCCATGCAACGGAGGGGGCCAGAGCCGGGTGCTGTACCAGAGCTGGTGGGGGGTGCAGGGGGTGACTCTGCCTTTCCAGCTCATATCCTTCTCCCAGAAGGTTCAGGGCCCCTCTGCCCAGTTGCTCTTTGCAGAGCGGGAGCCAGGGCGCGGAGACCCCAGCTGCATGCGTGTTGCCAAGGCAGCAACCCCGTCCCACTGGCCAGGGCCTGGAGGCCACATGCCCCTGGGGGGGGCACTGCCCATCTACCCCAGTTGCCACTAGGGTCTGTGCCAGCTCTGGGGGTGGGGGAGCAGAGCCCAGCCCAGAGCAGACACACGTGCAGCCAGGCAGAGGCCATGGGGGCGTTGGCCATGACAGCAAGCCAAGGGGCACAGCTTTTGTGCTGACCAGAGGGGCTCAGGCACCCCCAGGGCTGGGCCGGGCTCATTCGGGAGTGGCATGAGCTGCCACACGCAGGGATCCAGCTCCGATCTAGCCCTCCACCCAAGAAAAAGCCCCTTGCCTGAGGGCAGAGACGATGGCTCAGTGCGTCGCCGCCTCTCAGCACTTCTCTGGCCCCCTGCCCCTGCGGCAGGGCCGTCCTCCCCTTTCTATGAGGGAAACTGAGGCACCGACCAGCTCTGGGTTGGCACCGCCCTCTTCCTGTTCCGGTTTGGGGAGAGGCACTGCGGGAAGGGAGCCTAACCGCTTGGAGCGCTTCGTGCCAGAGCCCACCGGCAGCCGCAAACAGCAGCTCTGGGCCGGGTGCTACCCGCGTTCATCACATGGCCGCTGTCGACTCTGGAGCCTAATGATGGCCCTCGTGGCGCCAGCCCAGTGAGCTGCGGCTCGGCTGCTGCTCAGGGTGCGGGAGGATACAGAGGAAGGTTGTGGGGTCTCCTGGGGGTGGGATTTTGTGGTTGGCTGCTCAACCATGGCGTGGGGGTGGGGCGCAAGGGACGCCAGCTCAGCCCCCCCCACTCCCCTGGCAGCCAACAGCCCCAAACCTCCCTCTCCATCCCGCCCCACCCCACCGTGTTGGACTGTCCTGCACATCCAAGGTCCCATGCGCAGCTGGGGAAGGTGGGAGGCAGCAGAGGACGCAGGACTGGCCCTTTAAATCAGGTGGATGCAGGAAGGCACCTGAGGGCAATGGGTGAGTGGTAAGGCATGACCCATGGAGCTGGCCCTTTAAATCAGTGGGTCAGAGTGGAGCTTGCAACTCAGGTCAAGGCCTGGCTGATTGCCTGCCAGCACGGCCAGCTGCTGGGGGGTTCCCGGGTCCCCTGAGCCCCCCAGAGCTGCCCCCCACCAGAGCATCCTCTCCAGCCCTGGCCGTAGAACCCCTGCTCGGCTCCAGAGGGCACCTGCCCAGCCACTGGCCTGGCCCCTCCACCAGGCTGCTGCCTCGTTCTGAGCCCGCCACGCTGGGCACTGGCTTCATGGCAACCGTACAGGGGCCATGGAGCCACGTGCCCCAAGGGCCCACAGCAGCTCTAGGTGGCCATGTGCTCCAGCAGGCCAAGGTGGGGGATTAACCACCCTGCAGAGCCACGGTGGCTGTGACAGAGCAGGAGGCCCTCGGGATCAGCTGGACAGGCAGCATGGCCCAGTGGCTAGAGCCCTGGGGCCTCCTGGGTGCTGTTCCTGCCTCTCTTCCATGGCTTCGGCCAAGTCACCATCCCTTCTGTGCCTCAGTTTCCCCTCCCACTCCTTATCATAAGCAGCTTGGAACAGGGGTTGGCTCCCACTGTGTGTCTGGGCAGTGCTAGGGACGAAGGGGTGGGACATCTTGGCTCATTGCTCTGCAGAGTTCGGCTCAAGAGAGACCCCCCCATATGCTAGGGGTCAGTGAGTGGCACAACTGGGGAGGGAGGGTGGTATGGTCATGGTGGGGCTCTGCCCAGTGCCTGGTGCCTGGCACAATAGGGGGGCAAAGTCTGGCAGCTGCCTCTAGGTGATAAAAATTAGACTGGTCTCCCCCAGTCCCTGTGCCGGGGTTGGGGGCAGAAATTTGGCCTCCTGGTCACAACCCCTTGGGCAGCCCCTCGGTGAGTAACAGTCCAGTGGACCGGCTCAAGCAGCTGTTCCTGCGGCAGGGAGCACGGGGATTAAGCACCAGGAAAGCAAAAGATCAACATCTTAAATGGTTTTAGCCCTTAAAGCCAGAAGGCTGTTTGTGACTGGAGCAGGGCAGGGTGGGTGGGGGCGGATTCAGGGAGCCAGCGCACAGCAGGGGTCCCTCAGCCCAGGAGCTGGCGGGGCCGGCCCAGGGGCTGATTAAAGCTGTGGGCTGGCTGGGACCCAAGCAGGGTTCTTGCTCTTTTTTTCCATCCATGGGTGGAATGAATTTTGTTCTGTGCAGCACCCACAGGAACATGCGCTGCTGATCGGCTGGGCGGCATCTGAATCTCTCCTGGGCAGCCGCCCCTGCACTGAGCTTGCAGGGAATGCTGGACCGGATCTACCCCATGGTATTGCTGGAGGGAGATACACCCCGAGCTTCAGGAAGGGGCCCCCTCCCTGCCCCCCAGCGAGGGACGGGTGCCCCTTGTGGGGTATGGCAGGGGGCAGAACACCCCTCACTCCCCACCCCCAGAGCATCTCTTGCGGTGGCTGCAGCCTGGCCCCCCCGCCCCATGCACACTGTGGTGGGGTGTGTCTCCCTGTCCTAAAGAGGCCGGGGCAGAGGGATGATTCAGAGGAGGCAGCAAAGGGGAGCAGGGCCCTGCTGGCAGGTGGGGGAATGGCCCATGCTGGAGAACAAGTCCATGGGGCCGGCCCTAGAGCTGCGGAGACGGGCAGCGAGTTAGCAACAGAGAGCAGTGATGGGGTGATGCTCAACACCTGCCAGTAGCCACCCCGGGACTGGGGCTGGGCCTGTGCCCAGATGGTGGTGGTTACGGCAGCCAGGAGGCACTCAGGCATCTGGGCAGGAGCCGAAGCCATCGGCAACCGGACAGAGAGCTGTGAGCGCCCCTGCCCGGCGTGCCCATGCCTGGGGGGTACCCTGGTGCCAGGCTGAAGAGACAGGCCCCCCAAGAGACAGCTCTGCTCCCAGTGGCCATCCGTCACGCCTGCCCCGATCCTCTGTGGCCTGCATGGGCCTGCGGCCCCCTCCTTGCCACTGGAGAGGATCCACTGTGCTGGGTGGAGCCGTTGGTTACTGTCCCTTTCCTGCTGGAGGGGAGAATAGCTGTGTGTCATGGGCCCTGTACTGTCTGCAGCAAACGGGGAGTCTCAGGTGGTCTCAGTGCTGGGGGCTGGAGAGGTGCTGTCTGGGCAGGGGGTCTCTGGTGAGGCAAAGGGTTTGCAGCCCAGCAGGGCATGTGCTCCGGGCAGAGGGCGCTGGCAGGGCAGGTTACAGCAGCACTCGCCTTGTGTCTGGCCCAGATTCCCAGGCCCCCTGTGCCCAGCACCACGTGTGACACCACAGCAGCGCCCTGACCCACTTTCCAGCCACTCAGCGAGCCCCAGACGCGCCGCTCCCTGGGACGCAGGGAACTTCCCCATGCACCGATGCACACGCCCAGCAGTACACACTGACACGCACACCACGCCAGTGGTACACACTGACACGCACAACCAGCTGCACGCACACGCCCAGCGGTACACACTGACACGCACACCCCGCCAGTGATACACACTGACATGCGCACCCAGCCACATGCACACACCCAGCGGTACACACTGACACGCACACCCAGCCACACGCACACACCCAGCGGTACACACTGACACGCACACCCAGCCAGTGATACACACTGACACACACACCCCACCACACACACACACACACACACACACAGAGCAATACACACCAACCCCCACACACAGCGACATGCACATGCACATACATACACCCAGCAATACACACAGACAACAACATGCACACACCCAGGGATACACACTGACACACACACAGCAACACGCACCCACACAGCGATGCACACATCCAGTGGTACACACTCACACACAGCGACACGAACACACCCAGTGATAGACACCAACACACACACAGTTGCATGCACACACCCAGCGATACACACTGACGCGCGCGCACACACACACACCCCGAGGCACACACCCAGCAATACACATTGACACACACATGCAGCGATGCGCACACCCAGCAATACACATTGACATGCACACACACACACACACACACGCAGCAATGCGCACACACCCCCAGTGATACACACTGACATGCGCACCCAGCCACATGCACACACCCAGCGGTACACACTGACATGCACACCCAGCCACACGCACACACCCAGCAGTACACACTGACACCCACACCCAGCCAGTGATACACACTGACACGCCCAGCCCCACGCCCAGCGATACACACTGACACACACACCCCACCACACACACACACACACACACAGAGCGATACACACCAACCCCCACACACAGCGACATGCACATGCACATACATACACCCAGCAATACACACAGACACACACACAACAACATGCACACACCCACGGATACACACTGACACACACACAGCAACACGCACCCACACAGCGATGCACACATCCAGTGGTACACACTCACACACAGCGACACGAACACACCCAGTGATAGACACCAACACACACACAGTTGCATGCACACACCCAGCGATACACACTGACGCGTGCACACACACACCCCGAGGCACACACCCAGCAATACACACTGACACACACACGCAGCGATGCACACACCCAGCAATACACATTGATACGCGCACACACACACACACGCAGCAATGCGCACACACCCCCAGTGATACACACTGACCCCCACACAGTGACGTGCTTACACACACACACACACACACACTCTAATGCACACATCCAGCGATACACACTGACCCCCACACAGACTGACACACACTGATGCACAAAGTGAGACCCACTGACATACACACAGAGTAACATTCACACACGCACCAATGCACAAGCACCCATGTTGTGCACCAACACATCAGAGTCACACACAGAGACACACATGCAATGGGCACTGCTGCAGGGAAGCTCACAGCACTGGGGCAGGGTGGCACTGCTGTAGGGAAGCTCACAGCACTGGGGAAGGCTGGCACTGCTGCGGGGAAGCTCACAGCACTGGGGCAGGCTGGCACTGCTGCAGGGAAGCTCACAGCACTGGGGCAGGCTGGCACTGCTGTGGGGAAGCTCACAGCACTGGGGAAGGCTGGCACTGCTGCAGGGAAGCTCACAGCACTGGGGCAGGGTGGCACTGCTGCAGGGAAGCTCACAGCACTGGGCAGGCTGGCACTGCTGCAGGGAAGCTCACAGCACTGGGGCAGGGTGGCACTGCTGCGGGGAAGCTCACAGCACTGGGGCAGGCTGGCACTGCTGCGGGGAAGCTCACAGCACTGGGGAAGGCTGGCACTGCTGCGGGGAAGCTCACAGCACTGGGCAGGCTGGCACTGCTGCAGGGAAGCTCACAGCACTGGGGCAGGGTGGCACCGCTGCGGGGAAGCTCACAGCACTGGGGAAGGCTGGCACTGCTGCGGGGAAGCTCACAGCACTGGGGAAGGCTGGCACTGCTGTGGGGAAGCTCACAGCACTGGGGAAGGCTGGCACCGCTGCGGGGAAGCTCAGAGCACTGGGGCAGGGTGGCACTGCTGCGGGGAAGCTCACAGCACTGGGGCAGGCTGGCACTGCTGCGGGGAAGCTCACAGCACTGGGCAGGCTGGCAGCGCTGGAGCCTGTAAGGGGACCCATGGCACCGGCTGCACACACAATGCAGGGGCTCAGGTTACCAGCATGAATGTTTCATGTTCCAGGTCCCGTCAGAGCTTCCGAAACCCAAGAGGTGCCACTCACCTTGCGCCCACCCCCACTCCCGCTGGGTCCCTCCCCCCAGCCAGGCAGCTGAATCCCCCGCCCAGGTTCCTTCTTCATTCAGTGCTTCTCCCCTACACCTGCCCCCCGTCTCTGAGCCCCCCCGATCCTGGTTCTGTCTCCCCACTGCCCCAGGGCCCCCAGATGTCTCTGCCCCCACCCACGACTGCCTCTGGCCCCCTGATCCTCTCTGCGTCACCTCCTGAAACCTCCCCACACAGGGACACAGGAATAATTTGGTGCACGCCTGTCCCTGTCCCCATCCCCGTCCCCGTCCGCGTCCCTGTCCCCGTCCCCAGGGGGAAGGAGGGTCCAAGCTACCCAGAACTTGGCCATGGGGCGAGGGGGGCGTCTCTCTGTCCCTCCCTTTCGCCCTCTCTCTGGCCCCGTCTCTCTCCTTCTGACACTTGCGGGGTGACCCCTGATCTCGCTGGCTCAGCTCTTTCCCATCCCCAGGGACAGGCCCTTTATCATCCTGCCCAGATCTGCACACCCAGCCTGGCCTGTCCTCCACCGTCCTGGACACCCCTCATCTGCTCCCCCACGGAGCACAGGGTGCCCCACACGGCCCACCCCACAGAGGGGTGTAACCGTGCTGATGGTGACCTGGCCAAGGACAACCAGCACCTCCCAGGGCTGGCGGCAGGAGAAGGGATCCTGGCGGGGGAGAGGCCCAGACTCAGCCACTGATGCTGTTCAATGCCTCACCCCCACCGCCCCATGACCTTCAGGGCCCACCAATGGCGCCCAGCATAGCTGTGGCCTGTGTACACCCACCTGCTCGGAGGCACAGCCTGGGCACGGGGCAGGCGCCTGGGGGAGGAGCAGTGGTCCTCAGACGTTGGCATTGAGACCCCACAGGAGGCAGTTCACACACCCCTTGGTGAGCTCAGCTTACACTCGCTGCAGACCCGGCCAGGCTCACAGTGTCACTCCCACTGGGGTCACCATTTGGTACCTTTTCTCACGGGCGGTGGGGGGGGGAGCCGAGTGGCCCAGGTGCAAACCCAGGAGCCCCGGGGCTGAGGCTGCCGCTGGGCTCAGCAGCTCCTGGGCCTGGCTCCAGAGGCCCTCACCTTGGGAAGCAGAACGGGGCATCCACACCCTCTCCCTCCCCACCAGTCCGCCAGGGCCCAGGCCTTGCCGGCGCTGTGCAGGGCCATGCTGGGAACCCGCACAAAGGGGGCCGTGCATGCCCAGGGGCCCAGCTGGCAATGGGCAGGTTACAGTGAGCCCTCCCCTCCCTTGGCCCTGTGTTGGGGGGGGGGAGCTCCTGTTGTGCCCCCCCTGCCACTCCCAGGCCCTTCCCGTCCTGGGGTGCTGTAGCCGGGCCCCCTTGTCTCCCCTCCCTGGCATCATCCTGCCCCCCCCACCTGTCTGTGCCCCCCTCCCTGTGGGGCAAGCCCGGCACCTCCCAAGGCCTCTGCAGGGGTTGCCAATTCGCAGCACTTAGCCTGTGCTACCCCCATCCAGCTGTGTGGCCCCAGTGAAGCCGAGGACTCGGGGGGCACTGCCCTGCTCCCCACCAGGGCTGGGCACATGGGGCCAAGGGGAAAACCGCACTGTTAGGCCTTGGCCTGGGGGAGCTACAGTGGGTGGGGGGGAGAGGGAGCCCTGTGTATGTGGGGCAGGAGTGCCCCCCCCAGCAGAGCCACTCCAGGGCCCCTCAGAGACAGGACACTGCCCAGGGGGCTCCGATCCCCTGCTCATGGGTCCCCATGGCGATGGCCCTGGGGGTGCTAGGCAGGCTGGCCTGGCCCCCTGGAGTCTTGGGGGCAGTGGGGTGCACCCTGCTGTGGTCCTGTGCCATAACCGCGCCCCCCCCCGGCACACAGCCCTTTGCACCATCTGTTAGTGGTCCCCGCCGGTTGCTTTCCCTTTTCCAGCCCTTCCTGGCACCTTCACCGGCTCCTCATGGCTTCTGTGCCAGCTGGGGGGGGCACACCTCCCACCCCACCTGCTACACTTGGGCCCTTCCCCCCGACCCCCCCCACCCCACCGCTCCCCGCCCCCCCCCCCAGCCCTGCAATCAGCCAGCGGCAGTTCCACAGGAGTGGGGGGCCTGTTCGGCACCCCAGGGGGATGTGCTGCTGGGGGGAGGCTGATCTGATCCCCCCCAAGGGGCCTGGCCTGGTGCCCGAGGAGATGCTGCTCTGCCCAGTGCCATCTTGCCCTGCCTCCACCGCAACAGGGAGATGCCAGGCCTGGCCCTGCCAGGGTTAACACAGCTGGCTAGCTGCCTCCGAGGGAGTCCACACCAGGGCCCCTTCCCCAGGCCTGGCGCCCTCAGCCCAGCCACTCCCCTCCCCGGGGGGGCTTTTGAACCCCTCCTTGGAGAGAGTCCTCCCCAGGCACCTGGCTGTGCCCCACACCGACCCCCAGCCCCAGCCCACGAGGTCCAGATCCACCCACTGGGGGGGGGGGCCAGGATTAGAAGGGGGCGCGGTCCGGATTCTTCGCCTAATCTCCCAGCCAGGGGACTTGCTTCCTTCCACAGGGATTAGCCCCGGCAGGCCAGGGGGAGGGAAGGCCGCTGGCTGGGTGGGGCGGGGCCCTGCCCCAATCACCTGGCTGTCACCCCATGGCACTATGGCAGATCATGGAGGTGTGGCGGGTACCATGCCCCAGGGCAGTCGGGCCCAGACAAGGTGCACACACCCCACCTTGGGTGGTGCCCACATGGCTGTGGTAGAGCTGCCCTTGTGCTCATGGGGCGGTGGCCAGGACGGGCAGCAGGCTCTGGCTGGGCACAGTGCCCCCCACCCACTTCACCTGCTTGGCATAGGCCAGTGCCCCCTCCCCTCCTCCCCAGGGTGGGCTCCTCTGTCCCAGGCACCTGGATCTCTGCCCCACCCCCAATGGGCTCTCGGAGCAGCTACCCCGAGGAGAACTGGGCCAGGATCCCTACCCCAGCAGGCTCTGGGAGCAGCTGGCCTCTTGGTGCACAAAAATACCTCCTAGGGACTATGGCCAGGGGTCACCATGGGCGCAGCTAGCTGGGGAGCAGGGCACAGGGTCTGGTGAAACACAGCCAGAGGGAGAGGAGTGAGGTATAGTGGTCACAGCAGGGTGAGGCTGGCTGGGCAGCCAGGACGCCTGGGTCCTCGCTCCAGCAGGGAACTGGTCTCTGATGGGTTCCCACGGGGCGAGGCTGGGAACTAGGATGCCCAGGTTCTAGCCCCAGGGGTGGGAGGGGAGGGAAGCCTAGTGGTCAGAGCAGAAGTGGGGGGCTGGGAAGCAAGAAGGGCTCCTGAGTCCTGCCCTGGCACTGATGCACCACCTGGCCTCGGGTGAGTCACTGCCCCTTTCTCAGGCCTGTTTCCCCAGCTGGCACCCAGACAGGAGGATGGAGAAGGAGTTTCATGGGTATTTGCCAAGGGCTTGGAAGTCCTACCAAGGATTCACCCCAGGCAGAGAGCCAGTTTTCTGAGCACAGCCTGGGGCAGAGCACACCCCTCCTGCCCCTGTGGCTGCAGAAGCAGCCAAGCCCTTAGTGGGGCCCGTCCAGGTCCTTCCCCAGCAAAAGGCAACACCCATCCCCATCTGATGGGCTTCCACCTGCCGTCCCTTGGCACGGACATAGACGGCCATTTCCCCCTGCACCATGCTGAGCTAGAGAAAGGGCAGGAGGCCAGAGCCAAATGATGCCTCTAGGAACGTCAACAGCCCTTCAACTCAGCCCTGGCCACTGAATCAGCCCTCCCAGCCCTAAACTGGTGCGCTTTGCCACCTTTCACAAGCAGCCATGCGGCCCTCCCATTGCTCCCCTGTGACAGAGGGGAAAACTGAGGCACGGGCACCCCCAAAGGTCAGAGCCAGGAGCAGAGCCCAGGAGTCCAGCCCCGGCCCAGCAGCCATGCACCGAGCCCTCCCTCCTCCATTAGGCTGTGGGATCTTCAGGCAGATTCAGTGCCTCCTGGCTCTGCAGCCCAAACACCTGTTGTCCCCCCAGCTCTTCCTGCAGGGTTCAGCCACTCTGCCCAGGGCAGCCTCGGGGCTGGCTCTGCGCTGCCAGGGACAGCGAGAGAGAGAGAGAGACCAAGCTTGTGTGAGAGAGACCCCAGCCCCCACTTCTTCCCCGCCGCGCATGGCAGCCAGCCAGTGGGACCTGCTATGGGGAAGGAAGAGGGGAGGCTCAGCGCACACAGGCTAATGCATGACTGAGTCCCAGCGACACAGGAAGGCCACAGCGTGGTGGGGGTGCGGGCGGGTCCTGGGCCGAGTTCCCTGTGAGCTGAGCTCTTGCAGGGCAAATCAGGAGAGGTCTGGCTGCTGCTCAGCTGCTTAGCAGTGGGCCACAGCTAGGGTTGTGGTTCTCCCGGTGGGGCCCATCTGCACCTGCCTCAGTGCCCCTAGAAAACTTTATTCCGCCCCTGGATGGAAACAATTAGAGGGCACATTGGTTCTGGCCCCACCAGAGTCTGCAGGGGATGCCCCCCCATGGAGACAGAGGCTGGTGGCTGCACCTTCCTGCAGGCCTCCCCCTCATAGGTGCCCCCCCATCTGCTTGCCCAGCCCCTCTCGCAAACCCCAGGGGGACCCCCCACCCTGCCCTCCTGGAGCCTGGCTCCCCCCGATCCCACTCCTTCCTGCTGGCAAGCTCTCCCACCATCACACTCGCTGGCCAGTCACTGGCACTGCCAGAAGCTGCTAGGGCTTGTGCAGATGCAGCCCAGAGAGCGGCAGAGTGGGAGCTGGCTGCTGCGCCCATCAAGGCTGGGGCAGCTCTGTGGCTGGCACCAGGGGCTTGCCCTGAGCGGGCAGCATGTGTGTTGGGGTGGGGTGGTAACAATCCTGCAGATACGGCTCAGGAAAGGAGGCGGAAGGGCTAGATGCATGGCTGCTGAGCTAGGGCAGGACTCCTGGGTTCTATTCCTGACGCTGGCCTTTGGGGCGACCCTGGGCAGGACTCAGGTGCCAGCCACAGAGTTGCTGTGGTTTGGCTCCTCTTGGTGCTGGGCAGCAGCCAGGAAGTGACACAGGCCTTGCAGCAAAACACTGGCAAATGACACCTCTCGCCCAGCAAGAGAGCAGAAAAATCAGCCAAGGCGGTCAAAACCAAGCCAGGGCAGCCAGTGAGATGGTTCTAACAGGATCAGCCCTGTGGGCTGCTGGGATGCTGAGGGCACAGTGCCAGGGGACCATGCCACTCAGTACAACCCCGGCTCTGGGCATGTGCACCGGCCTGGTCTCTAGCTCCACCCAGAGGGCCAGACAATAACAGCAGGGTCACAGACACTGCTGGCCAATGGACCCCACAGCACTTCCAAAGGCCGTACATCCCCAGCCTGCAAATGCAGCCACTTCTGGGGCAAGGCACAGCAGCTGTTGTTAACACTGTGAACACATTTTGAAGAAACCCAGACTAAAGTGCTGCCCTGTTGAAAAGCCTTGGGGTAGCCCGGGGAGGAGGAAGGTGAATGCGAGGCTGGAGGTGGGAGTGGGGGACAGCCAGGTAATGCCCTGGCATTGCTGGGAAATGCAACAAAGTTGTCCCTTATTGAACCTCTGCCAGGCTTCATATTTCAGTCCCGTCTGACAGATCAGATCTCAAACAGCACAGACGCCCCTGAAGCCACTGGGGTGGGTGGGGTCAGCGCTCGTTGGGAGGAGGGCATGCCCGCTAACTAGCCTCCAGCACAGTGTGCCCTAATGCTATGGAGTGGGGAGGTGCATTGATGGTAAGGGGGAGAGCACCCCTCCCAACCCTGCTTTTGGCAGCACAGCGCCCCCCCCATGGCTCTTGGGGGCCAGCGCTGAGCGGGTGGGAACAGGCTCTGGCAGGACATATGTTGGAATTTGTGTCGTAGTTCTATGATAGTGTGCGCCTCAGTTTCCCTTGGTGGCTGTGCAGATAGCATAAAGCGCAGGAGGCCTGAGGCATTTGGTGCACCTACCTGCGTGGGCGGGGGAGCAGAAGGGCTGGTTCAGGACAGAGGGGCACCAACGCCAACCCTTGGCAGAGCCAACAGCAACCACTGCCTCCACCAGAGTTCGGATTGCCAGGTTCCCTGAGCCCAGCGAGCAGGGCTGACAGGATGAGCTCCCTCTGACCCTTTGCCTGCCCATGCCACCCTCTGGGCTGCCAGGTTAATGCCCCTGCTCTGGCTGCAGACGGGGCTTGCCACAGATACATGCAGAGGTCCGTGGGTGGCTGGTCAGGGTCTGGCTCCGCTGGACAGGCTGGTGCAATTTGTGGGGTGAAGCAGGAGGCTGGAGCCCAGAAGCTCCGTCTCATAGTGAAGACGTGTGGCCTGTGCTGGTATGAAGGGGTGACCTGCAGGGGGAGGGGTCTGACATGCTGAGCGGGTCTTCCCCAGGGCTCCTGGGTTCTATTCCTGACTCTGGCCTTTGGGGAGAGGAGGGCTTCTAGGGAAGGGCCCTGTGGGGCTGTGACACTCCCATCCTGCCAGACGGGCGCCCCCTACTCAGCCCCTGTGGCTTTCCCTGCTGAACAGCTCCCCCCGCAACACCACACTGCAGCCACCACTGACTGGGAGGGGACATTGCCCCCTAGCAACGCACTGGGGCCTTGCAACCAGCACTGCCCGCCGTGAAAGAGTGCCCCCACGGGCGAGTCCCTACAGCACAGCGCCCCCAAGCAGTGCACTGGAGCATTGCAACCAACACTGCCTGACAGGAGACAGTGCCCGCCCCCCGGCGAGTCCCTATAGAACAGCGCCCCCTAGCAGTGCACTGGGGAATTGCAACCAGCACTGCCTGCCATGAAAGAGTGCCCCCCTGGCGCGTCCCTGTATCACAGCGCCCCCTAGCAGTGCAGTCGGCATTGCAAGCAGCACTGCCTGCCAGGAGACAGTGCCCCCTAGCAGCACAGTGGGGCATTGCAACTAGCACTGACTGCCAGGGAGAGTGCCCACTGGCCTGGCCTTGCAGCACAGTGCCCCCTAGCAATGCACTGGGGCATTGGCGCTATCACTGGCTGCAAGGGGACAGCGCCCCCTAGTGAGTCCCTACAGCACAGCGCCCCCCACCCCAGCACAGCCCTGCCTGCCAGAGGAGCGTGCCCTGTCCCACCCTGCCATCCCAGTGCTCCCAGGCCCAACCCTGTTACGAATGGGTGTCCCATGGCTTCAGTGCATGGTCCAGCCACTCGCTATGGAGGCCATGACGCTCACCACCTAGTCCAAGTTTCCATCTCTGACAGCGGTTGGAAGCGGTGCAGGAACAGGTGGGGGATAATTTCCCACATACACCCTGAGCCTAGTAAGCAAAGATCAGCTGAACCCCCAACTACCCCGCCCCTGCCTGCCCCAGCACAGGCACCACTCACTAAGTCAAGCCTTTGGCCTAGCCCTGCTCTTAGCCTCACTGACTGCCTGGAGCAGGGCGTTCCACCAGCTAATGGTGTGATGTAGCAAACCCTTCCCACTCTGCAGGTGGGACTTTACCCCACGCCTCCAGCTGGCCCCAACTTCCGGAGCCAAGCAGCTGTACATTTCCCTTTGGTATCTCATAGCCATCTAACCCAGCCCCACACACCCCATCAGCGCTGAGCCCTTGGGAGGCCACCCAGCTGATTCAGATTCAGCTTAGCAGCAGCGGCCAACATCTGTTTCTATGGGTGGTTCACATTTACACATGCCCTGGTGCACATCACAAAATTTATTCCGCCCCCTCCAGCCAGAAAAGATTAGCGGGAACCCTGCTCCCAACCTCGCTAAGGTAACAAGCCCTCACCTCTTCCATCTCTTCACACTGGGGAGCATTTCTAGGCACCCGAATCATCCGCCTCACCCCCTCCAAACCTCCTTAGCTCTGCGACTTTCGGCAGCGGTGACCTGTGCAGCACATGGCATCGGGCTGAGACTGCAGTTGACTGACATGAAGTCACTGTCACAGCCAGGCCATTCTCCTCCATCTGGTTGTGTGTTGAACAGAGCCCTCCTTGTGTCTGCAAAAACATCTGGCAGAGCTCAAATTCCTCCCCCTGCCCGCAACAGCCCCTGACTTCCAGCACCCAGCACGCCATGGGACTCCCTCACTACAGCCCAACTGATGCCAGGCCCGGGGTGTGCACTGGTCAATGCTTGGTCAGTGTCAGCATGATGACCTGTCTACCAGAGCCCAGGCAGAGCTGGCTCTAATCCTTTGGTGGCATGGAACCAACCAGGCTGATCCTGTGCCCCGATTCTAGCCTGTAGGGCAAGAAAAGCCCTGATCCTTTGCTGTCACCTCCTGGGAGCCCTGAGAGAGATGGGCTATCGCACGGGCAGAGCCAGATCCCCTAAACACAATCACCACTGGGCCTCATATTTGCCTTTTTATTTCCTCTGAAACATACGAGCAGAATAAATTAAATTCTATTGCTGGTGGCAGAGCACCAGCCATAGAGGGGGGCAGATACAGCAGAGTTTACAAGAGCAGCAGGGCAGGGGCCTGTGCCCAGCTTGGCCCTTCTCACACCTGGTGTGGGGTCAGGGGAGGCGGGGGTGGGCTGCAGCAATGTCACTGCAAGGCGGCCAGCTGGTTGCCCGGGGTGCTGGAGCTGGGCTGATTTCAAGCACCCCTCTTCAAGGAGCCGCAACCAGCTTCAGAACCCGCTGTGGGGTCCAACCCACTCTTAGGACCATTTGTGGACAAGGGCATTTGCACTTTTCCAAGTAAGAGACAAATCAGAGCACCTGAGAAATATACACCCAGCAGCCAAGCGGCCTGGACGCCTCCCAGAACCTCGTTTCACTGGTGTGGGGTGGGACCCACAGAACCAGATGCAGTGGGCTAGCTTATAAAAATAGGGCAGAAGAACCACCATGGACATCCTGGCGTGTACAGCTAGAGCGTATCTTGGTATGGGGCCACAAGAAGGGAGGGGAAACTTTACCATCACTCTTTGGGCAAACAGGAGATGTTGTAGAAGAGAAAGAAACGTTATCGACACTCTGTGTTGGCAGACAGGAGGTCCTACAGGAATACGTAAGAACAGCCATACCAGGGCAGACCAAACATCCATCTAGCCCCAGCAGCCTGTCTGCCAACACCAGCCAATGGCAGGTACCCCCGAAGAAATGAACGGAACCCACCATAACAAAGTGATCGTCCCTGTCACTCACCCCCAGCTTCTGACAAACAGGTGTGGGACACCCTCCCAGCCTGTCCTGGCTCATAGCCACCAGGGGATCTATCCTCCCTGAATTGCTCTAGCTCTTGTTTAAAACCTGTCACAGTCTTGGCTTCACAACATCCTCTGGCAAAGAGTTCCACGGCTTGAGCGTGTGTTGTGTGAAGAAACACTTCCTTTTGGTTTGCATTAAAGCTGTTTTAAATATCGAAAGGCAACTTGCTCGACCACCCAGGGTGGACCCAGGAAAGATGCCCTAGCATGCAGCGGAGACTCCAAGCCTTCACTTATTTGCCAATGTGGAGGTGTCATCAGGACGGGGGAGTTGTGATTCAAACCCAGGACCTGGCAGTTTCCCCATCTAGAACATGGGGGAGGGGGACTTCTGATAGCTACCCACCACCGTTCGACAGAGGAAAGTGCTTAGGTCAATGCTAGAAAGGATTATGCCAAAGGCACTGGCCCTGCACTCTTCCCAAGGGGGAGCTCTGCAGGGGAAGGGTGCACCCCGATCTTTGGTTTGCTAGTTACAGGCATAGAACTTTATAAGGTTCCCTGAAAAAATATATAGATATCTCTCTCCCTCTCTCCCTCTCTCTAGATATATATATATAAAAACTATTAGAAATTCGACGCAGCTCGGCTATTTCCATGGCTCCCGCGTATCGAAACCTACAAGTGTTTCTTTTTCCTGCTCTTAGTGTCTCATCCCATCTGTTCGGCAAGCGTCTGATGAGCGGATCTGGCATTTTGTTCCATGGCACCCACGCTCCCCATCTCCCGTTCCCCAGCCCCCCCCTATGCCGCAGTGTCGTCAGTGCCCAAGACGCCGTTGAGGGCCACACCAGCTTGGAGTTTGACTTGGGCGCCTTCCGCCAGGTCCGGGCTCTCTGCCGCCGCCGCCTGGGCCCGGAGCAGGGTGCACCGGAAGTAGCAGAGGTAGAAGGGCAGCAGAAAGCCCAGGAAGGAGAAGACCAGGAGGCCGAAGTTGACCTGGGGAGGGGATGTGAGGCAAGTGGGAGAGATGTGGGGGGGGAGAAAATCGGTGATTTCATCTCACAGCTGAGCTACCCACTCAGTGATTCAGCCACCAAAATATGTTCCTTCACCCCTGTATTAGCTGCATGGCATGCGGGGAAAGGGGGCCCGCTCCCCAGTCCTGCGCGCCTCCCCCCGGTGGGAAAGGAGCTCAGAGTCCAGCCCTTCTTTGTGCCGTCTTGGAGTTGGACGCAGGCACCTGCCCCCCCCAGGCAGCCAGGAGTGGGGGCCGGTGCTCCCAAGACAGGAACAGGGTCCCACGCCCCACCTCCCCGCCCAGCCTGCCTGTCCATCCTGGAGCCACCCCGGAGGCAAAACGCAACCCCCTCCCCAGCCCCTTGCCCTCTTCCTGAGCCAGCCTGCGCCCTTCCCAGCCTGCCAGAACAGGTGCCCTTTCTCCAGGGGTAGGAGGTCCCAGCGCCGACTTCTGGGGTGGTGGGAGGAGCCTGTGTCTAGGCCCACCCCTCAGCACTCCAGTGGCAGCTAAGGCCCTACCCCAGGGCACAGGGCAACCTCCGGTCTAACAGAGCTGGCACCTCTGCCGCCCCCACTGCACAGCCAGGGGAGGGGGCACCAGGTCCCAGATTCACCCCCACTCCCCTGGGTGGATCTTCCCCAGAGCAGGAGGGAGCCTACACCCCAGGGGCGGAGACAGGCCCTGGTATTGCCCCGCCCCTTTCCCATGCGGGGTGAGGGCTCCCCCAGCCGGATTGCAGGGCCCCCCGTCCCTGCGCTTACCCAGAAGGGGTCCCCGTTGAGGGGCCCCAGCACAACCATGAAAAGTGGCTGCTGCAGCAGGGCGAACACAGCGCTGATCAGTGACTGCAGGCCGGTCAGAGTGCCAAAGTGGTTGGATGGGTACCTGCCAACCAAAGGCCCAGCGGCCAGTGAGGGCTTGGCCTCCCCCGCCCCCCGACCCCAGTATCCCTCCCACTCTGGGTAACCAGGGCCCACCCCCAAAGCCCTAGGAGGGCCCCTCCCCCATTCAGCAACCCCCAAACCTCTCCCACAGCCCCAGCAGACAGGGGGACGAGTGGGACCAAGGGGGCAACCCCCCCATCTCCTCTCCTGCCTGCCCCACATCCCAGCAGGTTAGCGCCCCCCAGCTGGTCAGTAAGAGGGATGGGGACAGCTGGGCTTGAGCGCCCAGGAAGATCAGGGCGGGGGCCAGACAGGTCCCCAGCTGGGGGTCGGGCTGCTGTGGGCATCCCTGGCCAGCCCCCCAGCTCCGGGTGTGACGGGCTCCCCGGGAGGGTGGGAACTCACACGGCGGCATAGAGACTCCCGCAGGCAGAGTGGAAAAAGCCTCGCACCATGGTGTGAAGGACAAAGGTCAAAAACTGCAGCGAAAGAGAGATGGGGGGTCAGAATGGGGGTGCCAGGGGGTCAGAATGGAGGGTCGGGGGGGTCAGAATGGGGGATGTTGGGGGGGATCAGCAGCAGACAAGGAACCGTCAAAGCACCCTGGGGCCAGAGGGGGAGGACGGGAGAGGCGCCAGCTCCGTGGGGCAGGGGGATACCTGCAGAGGTAGGTTGTTGATGAGGCAGGTGACCCCGAAGCCCACCAGCAGCAGGTTGGTGAAGGTGAAGGCCCGGATGGCATTGGTGAGCTTCTGGATCTTGCGATACCGGGGCCGGGTGGACGACAGCTCAGCCCCAGCCCTGGGAGCAACAGGAGGAAGTAACCAGGTAGCTCAGCAGGGGCTGTGCCCCGGACACCAGAAGTCACCCCAGCCCCTCCCAGTGGGGTCCCCGCCCCAGAACTCGCCCCCAGCCCCTCCCAGCGGGGTCCCCGCCCCAGAACTCGCCCCCAGCCCCTCCCAGCGGGGTCCCCGCCCCAGAACTCGCCCCCCACCCCTTCCAGCGGGGTCCCCACCCCAGAACTCACCCCCAGCCCCTCCCAGTGGGGTCCCCGCCCCAGAACTTGCCCCCAGCCCCTCCCAGCGGTGCCCCCGCCCCAGCACACCCTCTCACCCAGCCACAGCGGTGGCACCAGCGCCCTGCGGCCCATCCACGCAGTCCTTCATGTGCCAGTCCATCACGTAGCCGATGAAGGGACAGGTGAGGAGGCAGAGCAGCTGCATGACCCCGAAGATGGAGGCGTAGAACCCCACTGTCCGGCGGGGAGAGGATGAGGGCCCAGTGACAGCCCCACCGCGGGGAGACCCCAGACCCTGTCCCCTTTGGGGCAGAGCCCCCTGTGCCCCGTTCCAACCCCAGCTGCCCCTCAGGGAGGCCACCCTTCTGCCCACCCCCTTCCCTACCAAGGGCACCCCACACCCAGACCCCCACTTCTGCCTCCTAGGCAGGGACCCTGCCCCAGGCTCCACCCACAGAGTGATGGGGAGGGTTTGGGCCCCGACTCCCGCCCCCAGTCCCTTGGCAGCTCCATGCATGGCCAAGGCTGGCCAGGAATAGCCTCTGGACCGTTCCCACAGCTCTCCCTCCCCTCCCCGCCCGCCTGCCTAGCAGGGCTGGCGGCTGGGACCCCCACCGGCTCCTACCTGTGCTCTCCGCCTGCTCCATCAGCTCCTCCGGCACTGGGTTGGCAGGGGAGAGACAGACAGACAGGGATAACGGGCCTGGAGAAACGGTCCCATCCCCCACCCTGCCTGTGTCCCCACAGCACCTTCTCCCCACACCCTCCCTTCCCCCTGATGGCCTCTGCCTCCCCTCCCACCCCCTCACCCCACTCCCCAGACCCCCTTCCCCCCTCTGCTCTGCCCCAACCCCAGCTGCCCTCCTGTCATGAAGTGGTGATTTTCTAAGATAAGCGGATGTGTGCCTCAGTTTCCCTCTTGCTACTTGTGGCCACAAAAGGGTTACAAGTGGTTCTGAGGGCAGGTGCTGGGGCCCACAACCCTCTGGATCCTGGCTCTACATCCGCAGAGGGTCTGCAAAGCCCCGAGGAGGCCCTGGCAATCCTGGGGAGCCCCTGGCCAAGTGGGCAGCCAATGCAGCCCTCGGAGGATAGATGGAGCCGGCCAGGGGAGCGGGAGGGCAGGTCTGCCCCGAAAATCACACAGACACAGAGGGAAGGTGGCTCTGCAGCCAGGAGCCTGGCTGGCTCGGCCTCACCAGGCAGAGCTCACTGCCTTTAAGGACAAGTTGGGCCCTCAGCAAAGCAGGGCTGGGGAGAAACCAGGACGCAGCACATGCCCTGCAGATCCATGAGCCCAGCCCTGCCCCAGGGCCCTCTCCTTATGACCAAGTTGGAATTTTGGCACTGTGTTTACCTGACCTCTGTGTGCCTCAGTTTCCCTCTGCACTTCGCCCAGCTGTGGGCAAGCGTGCAAAGGGTTAACCAGCTGCTCTTGGGGCAGACGCACAGCCCTGGGGCTGGGGGGTGGGGTGTCCCATGACTGGCTGGTTTGGGCCGAAGGCTCCAAAAAGGCCCAGGGGAAACCGACCCCCATCAATGGAGAATCTGGGCAGAAAGCAGGAACCCCAATGGCCGGGTGGCTCACCCCCAGCCAGGAGGCGGGAGCTACTCCCCCGCCCTCGGCTGGGAGCAGCACACATCCCCAGCGGGAGAGGAGGCCGGTGGCCAGGCCTGGGGCTGCCAAGCAGCCTGATGGAAACAGAGGCAGTAACAGCTTGGCTGGCCGATTACCGCAGCACTGGCCAGGCCAGACTATGGCTCAACCTTTGCCTCTCTGGGCCACCCCCGAGGCCCTTCCGAGCCCGCAGCCCAGGCGGCTACTGGCACTGCAGGTGTCACAGACAGCCCAGCCCCCTGGGGGAGGGTACACGCCCCCAAGGGAGGCGGCTCGGCTGGCTTTGCTGCAGGGAGCCACAGAGACAGGCAGCGGGGCCCACAGACCTGCCCCTGGGGCTATGGGAGCTGGGCAGGGAGCAGAACCGGTGGCCCCATGCCAAGCCCCCCAGCCCTCACCGTGCTGGCCACCGCCAGTGACCTGGAACTCCAGCATCTTGTTCATGGCCGCCATGTAGAAGATGATGCGCAGCTGGGTCATGCCCATGGTGATCAGGCTCCAGAGGAAGATGGGGGAGCAGACGCTGCGTCGGAAGGGGGTGGAGCCTGCCGGCGAGGGAGGAGGCAACACCGTCAACACCAGACTCTCCCCACATCTCCTGCACCAAACTCAGTTGTACCCATCCCCGGCTCCAGGGGACCAGGCAGAGGTAGGGGGCTGGGACTCAGGACTTGGGGGTTCTGTCCCTGGGATGTAGCTGGGGGGCCGGGAGGGAGGCCTCCTGGTTCTAGCCCAGCTCTAGGAGGGCAGTGGGATCTAGTGGTTGGAGCAGGGGAGTGGCAGGGGTAGGAGCCCGGACGCCTGGGTTCTCTCCAGACTCAGGCCCAGTCCAGGAGCTGGTCTTGTTCCCAACGCTCCCCCCATCCCCGTCCCAGCCGCAGCTCACGCAGGCGGGCGGGACCCCGTGTGACTCCCCAGTGTCAGAGGCGCTGGCTGGGGGAGGCGCAGCTCCCCGCTCCCGCCAGCAGGTGGAGCCACGCGCCCGGGCAGCGCACAGCAGCTGCCTCATGCAAGAGGCAACCGGGCGTGCAGGGAGCAGCTGCTGGCCCGCAGCCCAGTTGGCCCCGCCCCCCAGGCGGGAGCCACGCCCACTCACGGCCCGTGTGGCCCCGCCCCCACCAGATCCCCGCCTGCGAGAGCCCTGCATAAGACCCTGCCCCCGGCCAGCAAGAGCCCAGCCCCACCCCCAGGGGAGTCCGACTCCCTGAGCCCCCACACACCTGGGTGGCCCTGACAGGCTTCCCGCCTTGGCAAAGCCCCGCCCCCATACACACCAACCTTCTTCCCCTGTACACCCCCAACCCCCACCTCCATACACCCCCATACCCCCCATAATCCCCAAAACCCCCACTCCCAACTCCACACACCCCCATACCCCACCCTGCCTCCATACACCCCAAACCCCCCTCCCCCTCCATAATTCCCAAAAACCCCACTCCCAACTCCATACACCTCCAAACCCCCATCCCCCCTCCTCCATACACCCCCAAACCCCCATCCCCCCTCCATAATCCCCAAAACCCCCACTCCCAACTCCATACACCCCCATACCCCACCCCTGCCTCCATACACCCCCAAACCCCCATCCCCCCTCCATAATCCCCAAAACCCCCACTCCCAACTCCATACACCCCCATACCCCACCCTGCCTCCATACACCCCAAACCCCCCTCCCCCTCCATAATTCCCAAAAACCCCACTCCCAACTCCATACACCTCCAAACCCCCATCCCCCCTCCTCCATACACCCCCAAACCCCCATCCCCCCTCCATAATCCCCAAAACCCCCACTCCCAACTCCATACACCCCCATACCCCACCCCTGCCTCCATACATCCCCAAACCCCCAACTAACTGCCTCCATACACCCCAAACCCCACTCCCACCTCCATACACCCCCAAACCCCCATACCCCCCATAATCCCCAAAACCCCCACTCCCAACTCCATACACCCCCATACCCCACCCTGCCTCCATACACCCCAAACCCCCCTCCCCCTCCATAATTCCCCAAAACCCCATTCCCAACTCCACACACCCCCATACCCCACCCTGCCTCCATACACCCCAAACCCCCCTCCCCCTCCATAATTCCCCAAAACCCCACTCCCAACTCCATACACCCCCATACCCCACCCCTGCCTCCATACACCCCCATACCCCCAACCAACTGCCTCCATACACCCCAAACCCCCCTCCCCCTTCATAATCCCCAAAAACCCCACTCCCAACTCCATACACCTCCAAACCCCCATCCCCCACCTCCATACTCCCCCAAACCCCACAACCGACTGCCTCCATACCCCCCCAAACCCCCACCCCAACTCCACACACCCCCAAAGCCCCATTCCTCCGCCTCCATACACCCCCAAACCCCCATCCAGCCACCTACATACACCCCCAACCCCCCACCCCCATACACCCCAACCTTTCCTCACATGCACACCCTGGAGGCCCAGCAGCCCCCAAGCCTGCCCAGCCAGGGCACACCCAACCCAGCAGGGGGCCCTGCAGCAGGTCGCCCCCCCCGCACTCCCCCAGTACCCTGAGCCCCGTTTCTCTGCTCCCATGGGCGCTGGGGCTGCCCCAGGCTGGGTCCAGCTGGCACCCTGCGCCCAGGAGCCATGTAGCACTCACGCTCGGTGGGCATCGTGGCTCCCTGGCACAGGTCTTGTGTGGATGGGCAAAGCTCCTTGCCCTCCTGAGGACACAGCCCCTTCTGGCTCAGGCGCTGCCCCACGGTGGTGACGTGGGTATAGAAACGATCCCCCGTCACCTTGTGATCCAGCGCCAGCCCGCTCAGCTTGATCTTCTTCCTGACCCGGGCGAGGTGGGGTGAGAGAACTGGCACGCCCGCCGCCCCGCCCCCCCGGGCGACCTGCCGCTGCCCCCATGGGGACGACCTGCCCCTGCCCCCACTGGAGGAGACCTACTGCCTCCCCCACCCCCACCGGGGGAGACCTGCCACTGCCCCACCCCACCCCGCTGGGGGAGACCTGCCCCCGCCCCCGCTGGAGGAGACCTGCTGCCTCCCCCACCCCCACCGGGGGAGACCTGCCGCTGCCCCACCCCCACCCCGCTGGGGGAGACCTGCTGCCTCCCCCACCCCCACTGGGGGAGACCTGCCCCCGCCCTGCCCCCACCCCCACCGGGGGAGACCTGCCGCTGCCCCACCCCCACCCCGCTGGGGGAGACCTGCTGCCTCCCCCACCCCCACTGGGGGAGACCTGCCACTGCCCCACCCCCACCCCGCTGGGGGAGACCTGCTGCCTCCCCCACCCCCACTGGGGGAGACCTGCCCCCGCCCTGCCCCCACCCCCACCGGGGGAGACCTGCCGCTGCCCCACCCCCACCCCGCTGGGGGAGACCTGCTCCCGCCCCCGCCCCTGTTGGGGGAGTCCTGCTGCCTCCCCCACCCCCACTGGGGGAGACCTGCCCCTGCCCCTGCCCCACCCCCACCCCCACCCCCTCTGGGGGGGACCTGCTGCCTCCCTCACCCCCGCTGGGGGGGACCTGCTGCATCCCCCACCCGCACTGGGGGAGACCTGCCACGGCCCCCCTGAGTAGGAGAGGCTGAAGCTGAAGTAACAAGTTGCTCCCCACACAACCCCGGCTCCCGCTCTCACGTGTAGCTGGTTTCCTCCGGCGCCGGGAAGGCCTCCTTGGGCCAGTTGACCAGGCAGTTGAGGAAGATGAGGCAGGCCAGGCCCGACCAGGCCAGCATGATGGCGATGAAGGAGATGCCGGCGTCATAGATCAGCTGGGAGCAGGGGGACAGGAGTTTAGGGGGCAGGTGCTGGTGCGGGGAGGGCCTGGCTGGCGTCTTGGTCACCCCCGCACCCCTGGGAAGCTGAGACCTCGCTGTGTACCCCTCCCCCAACACAGCCCAGGGCACTGCTCATCCAGGGCAAGATGGGGCCGCCCCGCACCGAGACCCCCCTCCACCTGCCCTACCTTGACTGCGGGGAAGGTGACGGCCGAGGAGGCGTAGGAGCCGATCATCAGCGCCATGAAGGTGGAGCGCAGGTTCCCGAACATGTTGGGCAGCTGGGGAGGACGTGGGGAGAGATATGTGGGGAGGGGGAGCAGCCTGGGTGCCAGGAAAGCCCCCACCCTGATTTCTTCCCCCTATGCTGCTTCTCCCTGCTGCAGCCCCCTCCCCACAGCGCTGGGGGGGGCCCAGATCCACCCAGGTTTGGGGGGCGATGCTGCCCTTTGAGCCCGGGGGAGGGGTCTCAGCTGGGGCCAGGCCAACGGGGGGCCAGCTGGGGAGGGGCTCATGCAAACAGGTGCCTGACAGGACAAGGGGCAGGTCGCAGCTTCAGCCCAGCTCTGGAGCAGGGTGGGGGTCCCCTGAGGAGGGGATCGGAGCTGTTCCTCCCCTCCCCCAGCGGGCTGCAGGGCACCTTGGTTTGGCAAACAGGCCAGCACATGGACTCCAGCATGCGTCCTCCCCGGAGCCCTGGGGCAGGGGGTGTGACCCGCATCCTGCCTGCCTATTGGCTACTCAGCTACCTGCCCCGGTCACGGGACAACTGGCAGGTTTGGGGGGCAGGGGCCTGTGTCCCTGCCCAGAAGCGAGGGGAGGGGAGGGGTGGGTGGAAAGCTCTCATCCCCAGCCAGGCAGAGCCGTTCTGCTCCCCTCCACCCTGCCCCACAGGGCCCTTGCCAGCCCCTTGCCAAGGTCACCAGCAGCTTGGTCCCCAGGCTCGCTGGCAGCTCTCCCAGCCCACACACTGAGCCCAGCACGTGCTCAGACGCTGTCCCAGAGAGACGGGGGCGTGCAGGCCCCCGGCCAGCCCTGTGCCCGGCATGGGGCCACAGCCCCCGAGAACACCCCCTGCCCAACGGCCAGCCAGCTCAGTGGGAAATCTGCAGCAACGTCCCCCTGCCTGCGTGCCCTGCTGCCAGCCCCCGCCCCTGCCGGCCCACGTGGGCGCACAGGGCCCTCCATGCCAGGCTCAGAGCGTGGCCCCATCCCCGCCCCACATGGCAACCAGCCCCATTGTGCCCCGCCCATATGTACAGTTAGGGCCAAGCAGAGGCAGCAGGGGGCAGATGACTCAGTGCTCGGCGCGGGGCCAAGGAAGGCGGGAGGGGAAGGTGCCCAGCTGTGGGAGACGGAGAGAGAAGGCACAGAGCCACCTGGCAATGGGCACTGCTCCCCATGGGGTCCAGGCTGGGCCTCCTGAGAGCTGGGTGCAGTGTCAGGCCCCATGATGTGGGGCGGGAGCAGCTGAGTGAGCTAGGATGCCCCCACCTTCCTTAGCGGGGCGGGACCCCCCAAAGGGGCAGGGGAGCCCAGCCATCTGCCAGGCCTGGCAGCACTCAGCCCCCGTCCTGCAGCCAGGGAAGGATGTGTGGGTCAGGGAGGGCTAGCCACTCCCCACCGGGGCTGGCCCTCATGGGGAGCACTAGTTACTACTTCCAGCACCCAGGGGGACGTGTCTCCTTCTTCCCACCCCAGTAACAAGGGGGCCAGCCGGTGGGGCTGCTGTCGTGTCCTGGTCAGGCTGCTGCCCCCTGGGCACCCAGCTCTGGGTTCAGGCCCCCCATGCCGAGCCACGTCCCCTCTGGGCACCCAAAGGAGAGTCGGGTCTTGGGACCAAAGACCTTTTGCGGCCCTGGGGAGGGCTGGTATGGTAATCCCACGCACCCCACTGCCCCAGCCAGGCCAGGATAGGGGAACAGGTCTCCCTGCTGCCCACAGAGACAAGCCGAGCCCCACCCCCCCCACTGCCCCAGCTAGTTCTAGCCCCGCCTTGGGCATTGGGCATGGGCCCACACTCACTGTCAGGGAGGTGAATGTCAGGCAGATGCCGCCAAAGCCGTTCAGGGACAGGCCAAGGAAAATCAGTGGGGAGAGAACTGGGGGGAAAGAACAGGAGAGCGGATGAGTCTGGGCCGGGGGGACAGGAGAGTAGAGAAGTGTGGGGCTGGGGAGACAGGACAGCAGAGGACAGCAGTGGGGTGAGAAGTGGGTTGGGGGACAGGACAGCGAAGGGCTGTGGGTGTGAGGAGACAGAAGAATGGAGGGGGGTTAGGGTTGGGGGGACAGGAGAGGGGAGGGGTGTGGGGCAGACAGGAGAGCAGAGGGGTGTGAGGCTCAGGGGACAGGAGAGGGGAAGGGTGTAGGGGCAGGAGAGGGGAAGGGTGTGGGGCTCGGGGGACAGGAGAGGGGAGGGGTGTGGGGCGGACAGGAGAGGGGAAGAGTGTGGAGCCTGGGGGACAGGAGAGGGGAGGGGTGTTGGGGGATTCAGGAGAGTGGAGGGGTGTGGGGCTCGGGGGTTCAGGAGAGCAGGGGGTGTGGGGGACAGGAGAGCGGAGGGGTGTGGGGCTCGGGGTTCAGGAGAGCGGAGGGGTGTGGGGGACAGGAGAGCGGAGGGGTGTGGGGCTCGGGGGTTCAGGAGAGCGGAGGGGTGTGGGGGACAGGAAAGCGGAGGGGTGTGGGGCTCGGGGGTTCAGGAGAGCAGAGGGGTGTGGGGGACAGGAGAGCGGAGGGGTGTGGGGCTCGGGGGTTCAGGAGAGCAGGGGGTGTGGGGGACAGGAGAGCGGAGGGGTGTGGGGCTCGGGGTTCAGGAGAGCGGAGGGGTGTGGGGGACAGGAGAGCGGAGGGGTGTGGGGCTCGGGGGTTCAGGAAAGCGGAGGGGTGTGGGGGACAGGAAAGCGGAGGGGTGTGGGGCTCGGGGGTTCAGGAGAGCAGAGGGGTGTGGGGGACAGGAGAGCGGAGGGGTGTGGGGCTCGGGGGTTCAGGAGAGAGGAGGGGTGTGGGGGACAGGAGAGCGGAGGGGTGTGGGGCTCGGGGGTTCAGGAGAGAGGAGGGGTGTGGGGGACAGGAGAGCAGAGGGGTGTGGGGCTCGGGGGTTCAGGAGAGAGGAGGGGTGTGGGGGACAGGAGAGCAGAGGGGTGTGGGGCTCGGGGGTTCAGGAGAGCGGAGGGGTGTGGGGCTCGGGGGTTCAGGAGAGCGGAGGGGTGTGGGGGACAGGAGACCAGAGGGGTGTGGGGCTTGGGGACACCAGCGCATGGAAGGGGCACTGGAGGGCTGGATCAGTGGAGGTTTGTCAGGGGAGCAGGACAGGGGGCTGAGGACCCTGTGGGTGCCGTGGGCTGGGGAGGGGCCCTCCCCGGGGAGGGGCCCTCCCCTCACCTCCCCTCACCTCCCCTCACCTGGGGGGTCGTAGGCAGCCAGGGCCATCAGCGCGCAGGAGACAGCGAAGCTGAAACTACAGGGGCACAGGACAGCCATGAGAGCAGCCAAGGGGCCCCAGACCCCAGCACCCCCCATGGGCCTTTCCCCCACCTGGGGTGCCCCCATCAGCCTCTCCCCCAGGGCCCTCACCACCTGGCCCCTCCTACAGCCCCCACCCTGGGATGCCGCCCGTGGATGGCCGCCTCCCCCAGCCACTCCTCCCATCCTGGGACCCAGGCCTCCTCCCCAAGGGCTGCCCCCACAAGCCCCCACTCACATGTCCATGGCCCCTCCCTCCCTGCCCCCCAGCCAGGGCCCCCCCCCCACCTGCCGAGGAGACGGAGGGGCCGGGGCCCCAGGCGGTCCATGAGCACCCCCAGGGGCAGGGTGGCAGCGCTGAGCAGGAAGGAGCCGATGGTGAAGCCCAGATTCAGCATCTCCTCCTGCTCCACGCAGCTGGGCCAGTGGTGGGGGTGGAGTTCCCAGGCCGAGCCATTGGTCCCATTCTCACCTAGGGACATTTGCAACATCAGCCCCAGCCTGACGCAGCCTCTCACCCCTTGGCTGACCCACAAGGGGCAAGGAGGGCTTGTTGGGGAGCAGGGGTCCCATGGGGGGGCTGAGAGGGGCCCCTGGGGGAATGGGACAATGGGGGAGCAGGGGAAGGCTTGGGGATCCCTTGCGGGGCAGGAGGCATGGGGGGATGGAAGGCAGCTGGATCCCACTGGGGGGCAGAGGTGAGGCAGAGAGACCCAGGCCCTGCCAGACCCATCCACCTTACAGGGTCTGCCCCACTCACCTGGGACAGGGGGCCAGAGCCAGCTCAGCTAGCCTGAGGAGGAGCCCCGCTCTGAGGGGCCTCTGGCAGGGGCGGGACCTCACCCACATGGCCATGGGCCCTCCCTCCATGCCCCCCAGCCAGGGCAAAACACACCCCCCCCATTCCCACACCTTCCCAGCTCCCCATGGCTCCACCCTCTTCATCTCAACTCCGCCCCCTCCCATCTCAGGCTCCACCCCCCCTTGCTTGGCCTTGCCCCTCTTCATCTCAGTTCCTCCCCTAGTTGGGCAACTTCCTACTTCTTCCCTTTGTCCTCCTCTCCTCATATTATCCCCCCCACTCCTCTGGCTTGGCCGCCCCACTTTCTCCTCCCCTCTTCCCTCCCCAGCCTGGCCCCTCCCATTTTCTTTTGGTCCCTCCCCTTTTGTGTTTGGCCCCTCCCCTTTCTCTGTGACCCTCCCTTCTTTGCCTTAGTCCCTCCCGCTCTCTCTGTGCCCAGCTCTTCTTTCAACCCCACCCACCTTCCCTGGGCTCCCTGGGCCCCTCCCCTCTCACCTGTGCACAGGTAGGAGTAGAAGCCCTCCTGTTTGAGCATGATAAGCAGAGAGCCCCAGCCCAGCAGCACAGCGGAGAAGAACAGGTTCTCCAGCACAGCAGTGCATGCCATCCACCAGCGCCGGCGGTACGCCTGCTGCAGCCTCAGCACCATCCTGGCTCCGCAGGGGCCACAGGCTGGGGACACAGAGGAACTGGTTCATTCTTTGCCCTGCTCCTCTCCTGCTTGACTCCTCCCCCTTTCTCCCCTTGCCCCACCCCTCTCCTGGTTGGCCCCTCCCACTTTCTCCACTTGCCCCTCCCCTTTCCTGCTTGACCTCACCCCCTTTCTCCCCTTGTCCCTCCCCTCTCCTGCTTGGCCCCTCCCACTTTCTCCACTTGCTCCTCCCCTCTCTGAACAAGCAGCAGAGCAAAGGAAGCCGGTGTTGGGGGGACCTGGTCTGGTTTAACCTCTGTTGCACCAATCTGGGCAAGGGAGTAAACAGCACAGAATGCACCCATCTTAGTGACTCACCTGGCCTCCCCTGTAGCATTTGAGCCCCTCTATCCCATTGTATTTACATACAGGCAGGCCAATTATCCCTGTTGTGCTGATGGGGAAACTGAGGCACAGAAAGGCCAAGCAACTTGTGTCAGGTCTGTAGCAGAGCAAGGAACAAAACATAGGTCTAGCAAGCCCCACACTAGCAGCCCCTAACCACAAGGCCATCCTGCCTCCTACTGAAAGTCACAGGTGCTAGAAGCGAGGCCAGGGAAATCCCTGAGGGTGCAGGGCTAACCCACCTGGGCAGGAGATGGAAACCAGCTGGTTCTGTAGCTCTGTGCTGGCTCAGCCGGGTGTGCAGGCTAGCTGTAGCTGTGCTGGCTGCTGGGGCAGCGAGCAGGGTCACCTCACCCCCAGGTCTCTCGTTTGGACAGTCACTCAGGGCAGCAGGTCAGGCGGGATGGTCACAGGAGGCCACTCTGGCCTTGGGAGCTGTGAGGCTCTGAAACACCGGCACAGATGTCACTCGGGAAGCCATTTGGAGCAACAGAGGGGGCGCTCTGGGGTGTTGGGGAGGTGCTGGGAACCTACCAGGCCTGGGGGTGCCGAGAGTGAGGGGACTGGAAACCACCAGGCCAGGGGACGTTGGGGACCAGGCCAGGGGATGTTGGGGGAGGCTGGGAACTGCCAGGCCCAGGAGTGCCAGGGGAGGGGGGATGCTGGAAACTGCCAGGCCCAGGGTGCTGGGCTCAGATTAAGCCCTGGGGAAAGAGACAACCAATCCTGCTGGAGCAACTAGCTCCCAGAGCCATCTGGGGGCAGAGCCAGTGCAAGCGACCGGGTGGGGGAGCAAGGCAGCACCCCCAGACATGTGGCTCCTCTTGGGAAGCTGGAGCACCCCAGGGCTGGAAACCAGGCCAGACAGACCCCACCGGGGGACCCATTCCAAGGGGAGCCGAATGGTTCGGGACTCCGGGGAGCTCACAGCCTCCAAAGCCAGAGGAATTTTGGGGGGGAAATGGCTTCAGGGGGGAATGGCCCCAGGAGAGGGCCCGGGGCCCCGTCACTGCGCCCCCAGGGACATCCACAGGTGCAGCACCCCCCCCCGTCACTGCCTCCCCCAGCACCCCGGGATGGCTGGATCCTGTCAAAGAGTTGTGCCCCGGGGAAGGATCAGCCCCTAAACCCGCCTGCCCAGGCCCCCGGCAGGGGCAGAGGTGCTGGGCCTCCCCCAGCTGCCAGGAGCTCCCTGACAGCTCTCCGGGGTTCTCCGGGTCCCGGGTACCCCCTGCTGGGCCCCCTCCAGCAGCCCAGTTCTCTAAGCCCCGCCGGCCCCCAGCACCCCCGCGAGCCCCCCCGTCTCCTGCTGGCCCAGCACCGCCCCCCGCCAGTCAGTACCAGGCCCGGCTGCCCTGCCACGTGGACCGCCCCAGGGCGGCTGTGCCCTAGCCACGCACGTAGGACACACTCCGCTCCCCCCCCCCCACGCCCCGCCTGCGCCCCCCCCGCCAGCGCCCCCCTCGCCCACACGTACCCTGCTGGGGAAGGGATTGGGTCCGGGGGCTCCGCTCCGCGAGCACAGGCCAAGGAGGGGTCGGGCGAGCTCCGGCTGCAGCCCCCGGCCGGAGGGGGTTGGGGTTCTCCCGCCGCGGGAGTCCAGGGCGCTGGGGTGTGGGTGTGTGTGGGTGTGGGTGTGCGTGTGCGTGTGCAGGGCAGGAAGTGAAAGGAGCGTGTGTGGCTGCTTTATAAGGGCACCAACTGTGTGTGCGCGCGAGGGAGAGAGCAGGAGGGGGACACGTCCAATAAGGAACTAGATAGGCGAGAAAGCAAGAAAGAAAGAAGAGAGAGATAGTACAGAAAGAAAGAAAAAGAACAGACAGACAGGACAGGACAGAAAGAAAGAAAAGAGGAGGTTGTCAGAAAGAAAAAGAAAGAGGAGGTAGACAGACAGATAGGACCGAAAGAAAGCAAGACAGGACAGACAGACAGAAGAGATAGAAAGAAAAAGGAGCAGAATTTAAAACAAATGAAAAAGAAACCCAGGAGGGAAAGAGTGAGTGAAAAAGAATGAATTTCAGAAAAAAAAAACCAAGCAAAACTGAATGGGAGGAAGCGTGCTGATAAGTGCAAAGTAACACAGGTTGGAAACATAATTCCAATTCTACATGCAAAATGAGGGGACTGAGGTAGTTGTTACTCAGAAAAGAGGCGGAGCAGAAAATATCTGCTCCCAGTGAACGGGCAGTCAAAAGGTTAACAGAATATTAGAACCACTGGGAAAGGGACAGCTAGTAAAACAGTCCAACCAGGTCTGCCCACACTTGGAATCCTACCCGCGGGTTTGTTGCCCCATCTCAAAAAGCTACATTAGTGCTGGAAAAAGTTCGGAGAAGGGCAGCAAAAATAATCAGGGTGCAAACCAGCTTCCGTGTGAGGAGATTAAAAAGCCTGAAACGTCCCGTTAGAAAAGAGATGACTCAGGGAGAGGGACGTGAAAGAGGCGTGAGTCAGGAGTGGTGTGGAGAAACTGAAGCGGGGAGTGTTACGTATCAGGAGAACCAGAGGGTCGCCCAAGGAAATGAATAGGCGGCAGGTTCCAAACAAACAGAAGGAAGTACTTCTTCACATGACACACCATTAACCTGTGGAACTCCCTGCTAGGGGATGTTGTGAAGGCCAAAAACTATAACTAGGTTCAAAATAAGATCAGTTTGTGAATGGTCCATCAATGGCTATCAGCCAAGAGGCTCCTCGGGTTCAACCCCAGGCTGCAGATGTCCCTAAATCTTCATCTACCTGATGTTGGGACTGAATGACTCAGGAGGTATCACTCAATAACTGTTCTGTCCAGTCCCTAAGGAGCCATCGGCAAGGGGCATGGTTGCCTGAGACTCTGGACTAGACAGAGGTGGATTTGACCAACTCTGGCCATTCCTATGTCTTAGGAAGGAATTCACGAATGAACAAAAGACAGAAGAAACAAAATACTTGGACTGAACTAACAAAGGAAAATAAAAATAAGAAAGATCAATGCAATGAAGCCAAAAACTAAAGGAGGAAAGGGATGCACTAGTGAAAAAAGGAAGGAAGGAATGAGCAGAAAACCAATTAAAGATGGAAGGAAAGAACAAGTGAAAGAATAAGTGAAAGAAAGGGGCCAAGGAGAGAAAACGGGGAAAAGAATGAAACAAAGAATTAAGTGAGGACGTCTGACTTAGCTGTTACCACTCAAGAAAGAGATCTTGGAGTCATTGTGGGTAGTTCTCTGAAGACATCCACTCAGTGTGCAGCGGCCGTCCAAAAAGCTAACAAAATGTTGGGAATCATTAAGAAAGGAATAGATAGTGAGACAGAAAATGTCATATTACCTCTATATAAATCCATGGTACGTCCCCATCTGGAATACTGTAGACAGATGTAATAAGAAGCACACGGGATCTTTTTAGAGGGACAAAGCAAGAACTCTGCGTTTATTGAGAACACAGCACCATTACATTATATGCATATAATATACATCGTCTGCTCAGAGGCACACACACATGCGACCGCAAATGCACACCCCTGCACACACCGTCTTGTGGTTGCTCATAGTTGTCAAAGGTTGCTCACTCTAATCCCTTGGCCAGCTGGATTAGAGGTGAGGGTGGAGCCAGGTTCTGTTGATCCGGATCAAGGCTCCAATGTTGACAAGATAGGAAGAGGAACCCAATTCTGTAGGGAGGCATGTATCTTTTAGAGCTCTTAGTCCACAGTCCTAGTTCTGTCCCACTGCCCCAGGCACCACGAGTCACCAGTCAATGGCAGACGGGTTTGATCCTTTCCCACTGCCCCAGGTTTCTGTGTGACTCATCACCTACAGATGGGACTTAATCTTCCTCCCTGGGTGGGTCACTGCTGTAGAGTCCCGTTTTTATTGTCCTTCAGCCTCAAAGTCTTTGTTGTCCAGACAGGCTGGCTCCAGAGGGTAACTCTCTAAGCGTCCACATTCACACTGCCAGATGCATCTCACACACACCCATTCTCACACAGAGACAGCACAAGGTTACAGGTTCATACAAGAGTAAAATGGAGGTTTAGGTACAATATGGAGTCTGGTACAAAGTGCCTTATGAATATAAAATAACCAATAGAAAGGACAATACAAAGGTAGCAAGCAGCATATAAAACAACAGATCTAAAAAGTAATACAAAATTCTGTGGCCTATTAAAAAGATACAGGGTAATACAGGGTGAGACCAAGATACATAGGAATACAAAGCTCTGTTAAAATATACTTAGCAATTTAGGGGTGCTACACAGATGTGGTTGCCCCATCTCAAAAAAGATATATTGGAATCGGAAAAGATTCAGAAGAGGGCAACAAAAATGAATAAGGGTGTGGAACGTCTGCCATGTGAGGAGAGATTAATAAGACTGGGACTTTTTAGCTTGGAAAAAAGGCGATTAAGGGGGGATAGGACAGACGTATATAAAATCATGACTGGTGTGGAGAAAATAACCAAGGAATTGTTATTTACTCCTTCTCACAACACAGGAACTAGGGGTCACCAAATCAAATGAATGGGCCACAGGTTTAAAACAAACAATGGGAAATATTTTTTCATACAACACACAGTTAACCTGTGGAACTCCTTGCCGGAGGATGTTGTGAAGGTCGAGACTGTAGTACAGTTTAAAAAGAACTAGATAAATTCATGGGAGATAGGTCCACCATCAATGGCTGTTAGCCAGGATGGGCACGGAGGGTGTCCCCAGCCTCTGTTTGCCAGAGGCTGGAAATGGGTGACAGGGAATTGATCGCTTGATGATTCCCTGTTCTGTTCATTCCCCCTAGGGCACCTGGCATTGGCCACTGTCGGAAGACAGGATACTGAGCTTGATGGGCCTCTGGTCTGACCCAGTGTGGCCGTTCTTGTGTTCCTAAGGAATGAACAATGCAGTGAAGACCACATCAGAAAAGGGAGGAAAGAGTGAATGAAAAGGGGAACAGACAAGAGAGTGAGAGCCAGGAAAGAACAAACGGTCCCAGGAGAGAGAGTTGGAAGGAGTGGAGGGAAGAGAGAGCAGAGGTGACTGAGGGCTGATGTGGGACTCTGACGGGAATCAGTCACTGGGCCGGCCTTGGCTGACTTTCTCCTCCAGAGTGGTGGCCCTGCCAATAGAGCTGTGACATTAAAGTGGATCCTCCCAGCAGGGCTGCTGACACGGGGGTCAAAAAAGGGGCGACTGCCCTGGGGCCCAGTGACTTAAAAGGCCCAGGGGCTGCCACTCACAGGCCACGAAGGACTGGCTGTGGGGGGGAATGTTCTGCTTATAGCCCCACCTGCTCCACTCGAGGGCACACCCCCTCCACTTGAGGCCCCGCCCCTCCACTCGAGGCCCCACCCCTTCTCAGTGGTCACTACTCCTGCCTTGCTGAGGAGGAGGGGCAGGTGCAGGATGCACCAGGTAAGTCCAGTGTCTGCTTTCACCCTGGGAGAAGGGTGTGGGGAGCCAGAGGAGAGAGAAGAAAGTGGGGCAGGGAGAAGCCAGGAACACATCAGGGGGCAGAGGGTGGCTGACCCTATACAGGGGGCTGGCAGATCTCACCAGTGGGGGGTTGCTTTGAGAAGTGCCAAGATCACACCTCAGGGAGCAGTGGGGAGGAGCCAGGTACTGAGGGGAGGGATAGCTGGCTGGTTTGAGCACTGGCCTGCTGAACCCAGAGGTGTGAGCTCAACTCTTGAGGGGGCCATTTAAGGAGGTGGGACAAATAGATTTAAAGGAAGGGAAACAAAATCAGCCAGGGAGGGTGATAGGCCCTGGAGGGGATTGGACTCAATGTCTTCTTAAGGTCCCTCCTACCTCTAAGAGACAGACTGGTATATCTCCACTCAGGTTGTGGGGCATCACCCTATCAGTTAGGGCCCTTCCTCATTTCCTCATCGGCCACGGACCAGAGCTGAGCTGCTGCAACGAGTCCAGCTGTGCAAACACAACCTACAGCTCAACCTTGCGATCCCCAGGTGCCAGCCGTGGGTGCCTCCTCCCCAGCTGGCCTGGGGGGTTATGGGCCGTGGGTGTGTGTGGGTGTGCATATGGTGGTGACTGAAGAGTGAGTGCATGTGTTGTTGTGTAGGGTGGGTGGGTGAACACGGTGTTTGTGTGTACACAGGCGTATGTGGCTGTAGGAGGTTGCGCACATGTGGTTGTTCATTGGGTATGTGCAACTGTGCTTGGGGTGTGCACACAGGTGTCTCTCTCTCCCAGAGTCATGGTAGTTTAGATGTGGTTGCGCACGGGGTTTGTGGCTCTGGAGAGTGTGGTTGTGACTGCAGGGTGTGTGGGTACCTGTGTAGTTGTGCAGGAGGTGTTTGTGGTTCCGTGTGTGACTGTGCCTGGGGCATGCCTGTAACAGTGGTTGTGCATGGGGTGTTTCTGGTGACACGTCTGACTGCATAGCGTGTGGTTGCGCACAGTGTGTTCGTATCTCTATAGCTGTGCTTGGGGTGTAGGAGGTTGTGTGCGCGACTGTGCATGGGGCGTGGCTGTCCACTGTGTCTGTATGTGTGTTCTTGTGCATGGGTTGTTTATGGTTGTGTGCGACTGTGTGCATGGCCACAGGCTCTGTGCTACACCCCCAGCTTTGGAACAGGCTCCCTGCCCTGCCACCACTGAAACAGCAGAACTAAATTTAATTGGTTTAATGGCCAGCAGGAGGGATCCAGCCATTAAACCAACTGAATGTAGTTCCATTATTTCAGTGGCGGCAGGGCAGGAAGTCGCAGAGAGCCCCTCGCTCGCCTCGCTACCCAAGCGGCCACACCCCTCCGACGGGCATGGCTCAGCTCGCCCCCGCCAACGGAACACCTCCACACCGGCCTTCCTTCTGCTGGGCACCCGTTGCCACCCAGCATAGGCTCCCCAGCCAGCGCCATGGATGGGTTAATCCCAGAGGCTGGTTTGGGGCTGAGAGGAGTTAATCCTGGGGATGGGGGGCGGGGTTGGGGGCCGAGGGGGGGTAGAGCCTGGAGATGGGGGGGTGGGGTTTGGGGGGGTTGAGGGGGAGTAGATCCTGGAGATGGGGGGGCAGGGTTGGGGGCCAAGGGGGAGGTAGAGCCTGGAAATGGGGGGCTGCGTTGGAGGCCAAGGGGGGGTAGATCCTGGAAATGGGGGGGCAGGGTTGGGGCTGGGGAGGTAGAGCCTGGAGATGGGGGGTGGGGTTGGGGGCGGGCTGGGGGGAGTAGATCCTGGAGATGGGGGGGCAGGGTTGGGGGCCAAGGGGAGGTAGAGCCTGGAAATGAGGGGGCAGGGTTGGGGCTGGGGGGGGTAGAGCCTGGAGATGGGGAGTGGGGTTGGGGGGCTGACAGGGGTAGAGCCTGGAGATAGGGGGTGGGGTTGGGGGCCAAGGCGGGGTAGAGCCTGGGAATGGGGTTCTGCAAAAGGGTTCCATCGCCAAATGAACTCAGGAAACGTTGTCTTAGGGGAACCTGTCAATGAGCCTGACCCCCAGAGGGTCTCACCCTTCCTTCAGGCCAGGCCACCTGGCCACCCTGCTCTCCCCCAGGAACCCCCCTTGTCTGCTCCCCCTCGGTATTGCCATGGCAACGGGGCTTAGTACTCAGCTGTCAGGGCACAGGGGGCCTTAGGGGAGCACAGTTCCTGCCACCAGCTCTCCTGCCCCGCCCCCACCTTCCCAGCCCTCTGGGCTCCAGCCACGCAGAGCTGGGGCAATCCAGCTCCCTCTGGGGCACAGGTGCCTGGCGTCCATGCCCTGGTGAGCGGATGTGTCACTGTTCTGGTCCTTCCTTTTTCCAGTGCTGCTGAGGCTCCAACAGACGCATGACAGTCGCACCGAGGTCCCCTTGCCTGCCCTGAGAACACCATCCTCCTTCCCCAGCGGGTAACAATGCAGTGTCGAAGGGGTGGTTAAGGGCTGGAGCAGGGCAGCTCCCCCAGCCTGTGACCAGAGCCATTCACGGCCAGGAAGCAGGCAGCTGTCCCACCCAGGCAGCCTGTGGACCTCCGCACACCCGGAGGACAGGTTAACGGCTCCAGTGGGGGCCGTAGCAGGGCTGGGGAGATGCCGCAGGCAGCAAACACCTGCCCTGTAGCCTTGGCTGAGCACGGGGCTCCGGTGGGCATGGCCGATGGGTGGCACAGTGCAGCTGGTGAGGTGCCCTGCTCCCCCCCAGGTGTCATCCAGTCACCAGCTGGCATCAGGTTGCAGCTCCGAGTGCCCACTCCTCCCACAACCCGCCACACCGGGGCAGGCTCCCCTGCCCCACTCTGGGGCTGTATGAAACCACTATAGAGCACAGCATCCCCACTGCACTGGGGAGAAGGGCGTTCAGAGCCTGCCCCCATTCCTGCCCTGCCGCCCACAGCCGCCCACGCCTGTTGGCTGGGCCCTCACTCCACCCACATGTAGCCTCCTTCCCCTGGGGCTTCTCCGGCCCCGTCTCATGCCAGTGGCTCAAAGTGGGAGCAAATGGAGCTAGAACTCGGTATCATTTTTATTTGGGAGCAATGAACCCTCAGGGCTCATCTAGGCCAGGGCTGGAGTCCCCCTGGCTCTGAGCCCCCGAAGGAGGGGGCCCACTTAGGCGGGGGCTGGAGTCCCCCTGGCTCTGAGCCTCCGAAGGAGGGCAGATCTCTTCCTCCTTAAACCCTCCGCTCTGGCTCCACCAGGCAGGCAGCCCTGGGCGAGGGGCTGAACACGCCGCTGGGGTGGGTACTTAGCACCTCTGCCTCTCTGCCATCAGCCCCACCCCCGTCCCCAGCCCTGCCAGCTGTGGGCGTGATCCCCACCAGAATCCTTCTCCAGCACTCCCTCGGCTCCCACCCACAGCCCGGGGAGTAACCACAAACATCTGGCTGCCAGTGCTGATCTACCGGCACCACCCTGAGGACGGAGGCAGATTGGAGCCCTCACCCGCCACAGCAAAGGACCCCCAACTCTACCCCCCCAGAGGGACGTTCAGGGGCACAGAGGCCAGGCCAGCTCCCAGAGGGGCGGAGAGGGCTGCCCAGCCCCAACCCTGCCCTGTCCCCAGCCTCAGCATGATTGCACCCACTACTGCTCTGCCCTGGCCCACCCCCTCAGCACTTGGCCATAGGTCTGTCCTGAGCCACAGCCTCCAGCCCCGACACACGTCTGCACCCCTCCCTCCACAGCCGCACCCCGCCCTGGCTCTGGGGGAGAAGGGAGGACGCTGCCCTCCAGGCATCCTGACACACCTTTCCACCCCAATCCCTGCATCATGGCTGTGTACCCTGGGCAGAGCTAGGCCGGCGGGGCTAGGGGGCAATCTTTTACAGCCAGGCAAACACACACAGACCGGGCGGGGAACGTCCCTTTGCTGGTACAGCCCGAGGCTGCAGCCTGGCATGGGAGAGCGCCCTGCAATCAGCACTACTTCCCACCAGAGGAGCGCTTGCCAGGAACTGTGCCTGAGAACCCACCACCTGTTTATCTTCACTGCAAACCCTTTGCAGGGGTGCTGGAGATAGCTCTGCAGGGAGGGGAAAGCGGTGGGTGGAGATAAGCTGGCTCCATGCTGCCCATGTGAATGCCCGAGTTGTACAGCTGTGTCCCCCGCAGGCTGTGCCCCGGCCAGGATTAAATAGGACCTGGGAGCGGTCCATTCTGGGAAGCCTCAGACCCCAGGCCAGCAGCCCCAGAATGACCAAGTTGCTCTGGCTGGAAGGTGAAGCTAAAGGAATTAAACCGAGTTCTCCTCTTGCCAGCAGAAGTTGTTCTACCATCCCAGGAGGGAGGGATGGAGGCCTGAGCCCACTCCCAGCCCTGGGGTCTGTAACCTCCGTGCCCCCCAGCTGAAGCCATAAGCAGTAGGGCAGGGTCTGGACCCACAACTTGAGCACCAGTAGCAAGAGGAATTCAGAGCAGCAATGATGCATCAGGGGGGTTAACCTGGGAACGAGCTCCCAGCTGACACTCCAGCTGGGATGTTTGGCTCCCAGATCTGCTCTGCTTCCAGGGGGAACTAACTCAGGGAAGCCCTTGAGTCAGTGTTAGGCAGGTCAGGTTAAAGAAGCCAGGCAGCCCCCCGCAGCTTTCCAACACAGGCAGCCTCCCTAGTATTACAGCCCATTGCTCTTAGGTTTCCCCCGCCAGAGGCCAGCATGAACCAAACCTCCCAAAGGTCACGTCAGGGGGTATTAAAAATAACTCCCAGCTGCTGCCTTTTAATCCACTGCTGCTCTGTCAGCAGCTGGGACAGAAGAACTCAGCCTCTGGCTAAACAGAGCTGCCGTGTAATTAACCTGCGGTCAGCATCGGAAGGAGAGAATATCCTGGGTTGTAAAACACGCACCACAGCCAGGAGCTGTTAGACCCACATGGTTGCTGCAACCCACGTGCTCGACAGGGCCCAGCCTGCCCCCTCGTGGGCACACAAGGCACCACTGGCACCTGGGCTAGGCAGGAGGAAATAAGGGAGAAGTTCCTCCAGGCTGGCATGGATCTGCAGCCACCTCTGGAGTGGGCCGGGCTTGAGGAGAGACACTCACCCGCTAGCACAGCAGTGTCCAATACGCTCCCCCTTCACCACGTGTGGCAAACAGGGCAGTGGGGCGAAGAGCGGCTCAGGAGAGCCGCACACGTGGGGCCCCCCTCTGGCCACTCCACGCACACACCTCACGCTGTGGTGGGACGAGTGCGTGGCAGGGGCTGTGGAGAAGCCGGCTCCAGCCACGTTCTGGGGTGGTTTCTGAGAGTAATTGGGAGGGGGCGCCTGGCAGGAAGGCACCTGGCCTGGGGCAGGGAGGGGGCCGTGGCAATCCCTTACGTCCCTTGTGGACACCACCGCACGAGGGCTACGTCTACGCCAGCCCCTTCCTTTCGGAAAAGGCATAGTAATGAGCGAGGTCAGAAGATGCTAATGAGGCGCTGCCATGAATATGCAGTGCCTCATTAGCACAATGGCAGCCACGCATGATCCAAAAGGGACCCTTTTCTAATCGTGCGCTGCTGTGTAGCCGAGGCCTTTTGAAAGGACCCCTTGGGCTTCGAAAGCCCCGTCTTCCTATTTGGTTTTAGGAAGACGGGGCTTTCGAAGCCCGGGGGATCGTTTCGAAAGGCCCCCGGCTACCTGGGCAGTGCATGATTTGAAAGAGGCACTTTCGAATTGCCGTAGCTGCCATTACACTAATGAGGCATAATGAGGTATTAGCATTATCCCAACTCGCTCATTACCGTGCCCCCTCCGAAAGGAAGCGGCTCGTGTAGACGAAGCCTTGGAGTTTGGGACAGGAAGTGAAAGAATACCTGCAGGGAGAGCCTCATCCAAACTGGTCAGGCCTCAGCTGGAGGATTGTGTCCGGCCCTGGGCACCACGTTTCAAGAAAGAAGGTGGAGAAACTGAAGAAGGTCCAGGGAAGAGCAACAAGAATGGGCAAAGGTCTAGAGACCATGAGCTAGGAGGGAAGACAAACGCACGGGGTTTGGTTAGTGTAGAAAAGAGAAGACTGAGAGGGGATGTGTTAGTGGTTTTCAAGTACCTAAAAGAATGTTACAGGGAGGGGGGAGAATTGTTCTCCTTGGCCTGTGAGGACAGGACAAGGAGCAATAGGCTTAAACTGCAGCAAGGGAGGTTTAGGTTGGACATTAGGAAAAGGTTCCTAACTGTCCAGGCCGTTAAACAGTGGAATAAATTGCCTGGGGAGGTTGTGGAATCTCCATCACTGGAGATATTTAAGAGCAGGTCAGACAGACACTTATCCGGGATGGCAGACGGTGCTTGGGCCTGCCATGAGGGCAGTGGACTGGACTCAACGACCTCTCGAGGTCCCTTCCAGTTCTAGTGTTCTATGATCCACGCTCCCAGCACCAAGGGGATTCAGGCCAGATCTATGCTAGAGCTTAAAGTCGACTGCAGATATGCAACTCCAGCTACTGCAATTGCCTAGCTAGGAGCCGCTTATCTGAAAATCGACTTCCCTGGCCCTCCTCACAGAGGGAGGCCGACTCTCCCCTCAACCTCACATACTCCTCGCACTACTGGGGCATACGGGGTCGACTGCCGAGCCCAGATAGTTCCATTTCACACGTCTCCCGTCGACACGTGGAAATTAATCTCTTAGTGAGCACAACGGAAGGGGCAGAGCTTTGCAGGGCACCAGGAAGAAATGCCTCCAACCCAGCGACGAAGTGCCCCCTAGATCAGTGGGAGGTGGGTGCAAACCAGGACTCACAGGCTGCAGCCGCCCTTCAGACCTCTCCTTCCAGCCCTTGAGCTCCCGCTGGGGAGTATGGTCAGGTGCCTGCCCCACTCCACCTGCTGCTTCCCACCTGCAACACTGGGTGGGAGGTCAGGGTTGGTAGCAGGAGCAGGGTGCGCATTTTTCCATGGCCCCCAGTTGGCTGGGGCCCCAAGGCACACCCCTTGACGCAGGGCTAATCTAGCACTGGGAGACGGTCGGGCCAAGAAATATTTATGGCCTGCCATACAATTTCCCTGTTCAAAGGTGGCTCTTGGCCTAAAAGGCTGCCCTCCTGCGAGCCACACTGGGGTACAGGCAGAGGAAAAGGCAGCCAGATACCAAACTGGCCCCCCACAGATCTACTCCCCTTCCCCTGGGAACAAGCTCGATTAACCCTTTCCTCCCATGAGCTGGTACAAGTACAGACATAGACTCAGTTCCCTTGGGATCGGCCTGTTAAATGGGAGAATCAGCTGGACAGGGCAAATCGGGATATCCGTCCAGGGACGGAGCAAGGCCATACGGCAGGGGTGTGTTGGGGGGCAAAACATGCAGTTGTTATATCCCAGCTCTCCGAAATGTCCTTGCAGGTCTAGCTCACTTCCCACTGCAGAGGTTTTATTTGGGGAAGGGGGCACAGGGGAGAGTCCAGGTTGCAATGAGGGGGGATACAACGCCATTATGCCCGCTGTCCATGTGCAAGAGGAAGTCCCTATGCCGGCCCCGCCCCCTGCTGCATCCTCTTCATCAGCTCCTCGTCCTGCATGGAGAGCTCTGTCAGTTTCTTGCCCATGCGCTCATGGATGTCCAGGTACTTGGAGACACAGCGGTCCAGGCAAACAGACTCACCCTTTGAGAGCTCAGCCTCCTTGTAGTGGGGAGGGACACACTTCCGGTGACAGGCGTTGGTCATTCTGGGCCACAAAGGAAGGGGAGACCATGAGAATGCACAGATGCCCCTGAGAGCCTAGTCCTACTTCCTCTCCACAGACCTTCCTATTATCCCAGCCCTGGCCTCCTTCCACATCCTCCTCAGCTTTATGCCAGTGCCCTGAATAACAACCTACAGGACCTGCTGGTGCAGCTCTGGGATCTACCAATTCCTCTCAGTCCCAAGGCATATCCTCAATTCCAGGACATCTACAGCTCCCCCAACTCACCTTCATCACGATGCACGTGGGTTTAAAACTCCTCACTGAGGGGAGTACACCACGACCTCTGGCAACTCGTTCCAATAGTTAATTGCTCTCACCATTGATATCTGACACCTTAGTTCCAGTCTGAATTTATTTAGCTTCAACTTTCACTCACTGGATCATATTAGACCGTTCTCTGCTTGGCGCCTCACTACTAAGGGTCCATTTCCCAGGCAAATACCAACCTACTGACCGAGTCAGCCCGTAACCATCTCTCGGTTACGCTCAGCAGACTGAGCTCCTTGCGCCTGTCACTAGGAGGTTTTCTAACCCTTTAGCCATTCTCCTGCCTCCGCCTTGGACTCTCTCCAGTTCAGAGGGTGACAAGGGCCCCTGCTAGCTGTCAAAGCCAGGACTCCCCAGCAAGCCGCACTCTGGGGGGACGCGACCCGGCCTGCCAAGGAGCTGCGAGAGGGCTCGTTACCTGTTGTACATGTCGGCCATCATCTCCACCTCCAGCTCGGCCGCCAGCTGCTGGGCCCTGAGCGGATCCATCGCGCCCCGAGCCAGCGGCGAGTCCCAGCGGTGGGGAGGGGGGGGGGGCGGGGGGTGACAGCGACTTGCACCTGAAAATACACAGAGCCCGTCACAGCCGCCAGTCGGGGCCCCGGCGTGGCCCTCCCCAGCCCCTCGGGGCCCCCACCGCTCCCCCAGGGCAGCCCCAGGCCACGACGGTCGCCCCCAAGGACCAGGGGGCGCCGCTGCACGTCGGTCCCGACCGACTCCAGCCGATCACTGGGGCTCAGGCCGGGGGGCCGGTCCGAGGGGGGGCACGTCCCACGGGGGGCCCAGCTCCGCTCCTTCCCCTGCCCCCCAAGACCGGGTCAGCCCCAGGCGCCGAGCAAGGACCCCTCACCTCCGAGCTCCTCGTGGGGAGGTCACTGAGCCCCGGAGTCAGAGGTCAGGGGTCAGCAGCCGCTTTCCTCCAATGAGAAGTAACGAGGCGTTCCCCTCCCAGCCGCCACCCGGAAACATGTGGGGAGCAGGCGTTTCCGGTGCGATGGGCCCCTCTTTCCTCAAGTTACCATAGAGTCAGGCGAAGGGAGGGGCGTATTTCCGGTATGTGGCGGACTCAGCTACCCCAGAGTTTCCCGCCAGGGAGAGGGAGGATCGAGGCAGGAGGCCAGAGTGGCCAGCTCCGAACCATAGAGAAGTGCCGGGACTAGCGCAGAGTCCTGGGGAAGGAGGGGAACCCAATTAGAGCATAGAGGTCTCGGAGGACCTAGGCTAGAACATCCCGGAAGGGAAGGCCATGATGGGCGCTGCCATGTTACCATAAAGATCTAGTGGTTGCGAGACAAGCCGGGAGGACCGATGAGCCTAGCGTAGCTGAAGGGGGAGCGCTACGCAGGGGCACAGCCCCACGGCGGGTGTGGCAGCGAGAGAGGCTCTAGGGCAGCCCGGGAACCCCCTGAGCTGTGGGGGGAGCAGCTGGGAGATGGGGGGGTTGGGCTGGGGGTGGTCGCTGGGAGGTAACAAGGGGGGAGGTTGGGGTTGATCACATTGGGACCTGTCGGGCTATGGGGTGATCACAGACGGGGCTGGTGGGGGGCCCCCAGAGTCCCCTGTATCAGGACCAGGGCAGGGGCAGAGCCACCAGAACCCGGCGTTGCCTATGCCGTCATCAGGCTGAGCACCAATTTTTTTCCATCTGGGGCAGAATAAATTTTGTTCGACACACAAAGGCCTGTGTGGATGTGCACCACCCATAGACACACACATTGCCGGCTGTGGGCGCTCTGCTAATCAGCTGGGCGGCACCTGCATCTCTGCTGGGCGGCCACCCGAGCGTTCAGCTTACAGGAAAAACTGCTGGGTACCACCAGCCTTTCTTGCCCTTTGACTCAGGCAGCACCTGCCCCATTGGCCCCTGGGAAAAGCAGCAGCACACAGTGGGAGAACTGGAACCAACATCCCAGCCAGTGGGGCTGGTGTGGGCCCTGCCCAGTCAATCCACTATACACATTACAAGAACATGCCCTCACCCAGCTGCCAGTGTTACCATCTGCCTGCTGTTTACAAGTGCCCAGGGCTCAGTGTCCTTGGGCAGCTGTTGCGTTAGATGCAAAGGACCATCTACCCCTGAGCCAGTGACGGTCCAGTCCTCCGGCTAAATACAGAGCCAGGCAGTTTGTCCTCAGCAGTGTCTGCCTAGCTAGTCATGCCCCACTCCTGTGTTACAAATGGGGATACCTGAGGCACAGAATGAGGCAGGGACCTGCCCGAGTTCAACATCAGGACAGAACAACCCAGCTCTCCTGACCCGGAGTTCCCAGCTCTATCCTCTAGAGCAGGTAGCTTTTGCCTTTAGGAGGGAGGCTCTGGGCGTGGCTGAGCCTGAAACACAAAGCCGCACTGCAACTTGCCCGGAAGCTGAATTAGGTGGGATCTCCCCTGTCTTTGCCTTCTGCCCCTTGGATGGTGGCCTTATAACCAACTAGCATCCCACTATGCGGCGAGCCAGGCCTCGGAGCTGTCTGCCCTTGGAGTTGCAGGAGGAGGTTGGATATTAGGAAAAACTACTTCACCAGGCGGGAGGTGAAGCACTGGAATGTGTTGCCTAGAGAGGTGGTGGATTCTCCATCCCTAGAGGTTTTTAAGTCCCAGCTTGACAAGGTCCTAGCTGGGGTGGCTTAGTTGAGGTTGATCCCACTTGAACCAGGGGGCTGGACTAGATGACCTCCTGAGGTCCCTTCCAGCCGTATGAGTCCATGATGACTGAGACCCCTTGTGCTACCTTGAATGGCCTAGAGGAGGGACCGGCACTTTTCTGAAGCAGAGTGGTGAAATTTGACCTTTTGAAATCTATGTATGGACGGAGCCCTGATGTTACTTTTAAAAGTCACTAAGTCTGACTTCCAGTGAGGTAGAGTTGCCATCTCGTGACCCGCCCCCCCGGCCCCAATTGTTGTATCAAGAATTAGTTTACAAAGGGCCATTTCTTGCTGGGATCTGAACTTTCCCCCTCCACCCCCGATGACATGAAAGCACTAGCATTGTTGAGCTACTGATACTCTGTAGCATTTCTTCTGGCTCTCTCACACTGTGCTGTAATGGCTGTTTGTATTGGCACAAGAGAGCGACCAGGTCTTGTTTCCCTGGGTGCATGTTTTGGTGTGTGAACATAAACTGCTCATTTCCCTGCCAGTCTCCACAGTGTGGTCTCCAATTACCGAAGTGTATTCAGGAGTTACATTCATTGATTTTTCTCCACTTGGTGCTCTGAAAATCTTGGCAGATAAATGCCCCTGCAGGGGTTCCAGCCCCAGCCCTTGCCCCAGCTGGCCCCAGCACAAGGCCCCAGCTACATGGGGAGAGGGGAGGGGGGCTGAGCTCCCCCCCTCATGTGCCATTGGAAATTGGCTTGTTTGCCATGGGTAGCAGTGCCGGGGGTTGCTGACCCCTGGCCTAGATGCTCACCAGAGGCATTTATGGTGTGTGCACGGGGTGGGGGGGAATCTCCTTCCTGATTGGCCAGAAAGTTGTGTCTCACCTGTGCAGTGGGGAGTGATTCCTGGCTGCCCCAGCCCCCACGTGCCTGAATCTCCAGGCTCCGGAGTGGGGGGACCCCATGCAGAGGTGGGGGAAAAGCTAACAGGACCTGGCCTCGTCCACTTCCAGTGGGGGCTGAGCTGACCACACCAGCCTAGGCTAACAGAGCAGGGGCTCCTTTCCCTCCACTGGAGTGTACCCAGAGGAGCCTGGTTCAATCCCTGCTACCCTGGGGGCACCTGTAATTCCTCAGTCTGGTCACAGGGGGGCAGAGCTCCCCAAGCAATGCCAGGACTGGGGGAGGGGTGATGATAACCCTCTGGCCCTCGGCCCTGTGGAAGTAAGAGCCCTGAGAGCAGGGTCCACCTGGCACCCCCTGGCTCTCTTAGCTCCAGCTCTGGTGCCAACTGGGCAGCTGGTGCCCACGCAGCAGGGGCAGCACTGGGGGTGGGGGAGGGGCTCCTGGTGCTGGCAGGGTGGGAGCCCCATTTGCCACCTCGGCACGAGGGGCCCCTCCCCTGCCCGGTGGGGGTCTCTACAGGGCCCCTCAGGCTCCCCCCAGGGGTTCCCCCATCGCGCTGGCAGAGTGCAGCCCCCCTCACCGGGGGTGGGGGAAGGAATGAATGAAAGTAGCACCTGTTCCTCTCCGGGTAAAAATAGGCTGAGCTGCCCCGCGGGGCTGTGCCAAGGGCAGTGACACAAAGGCAGGGCGGATGGGGACCGAGCCCAGATCCAGCCTGCCCCACGGAGCAGTCGGAGGTGGGTGCAGCCCTGGCCAGCAGTCTGGCTCCTGGAGGGATGGGGCAGGTGGGGGCATTGGACAACCAGGCCAGTAGGTAGAGGTGGGGGGGCTGTAGATCTCCCCCACCCTGGCTTGGGATGCCTTGGAACCATCCCCAGCCCCCTTCCCTCTCGCAGGCACTGGGAGAGACCTCCTGTATCAAAGGCAACTCATGGGATGAGGGGCTGTGGGGCTGCACTGGGGTCCCAGGGGCTGGGTAGAGCAGTGGGGTTACAGGGCACTGGCTGTGCTGGAGGAGCTGGGGGCTGGGTGGAGCAGTGGGTTACAGGGCACTGGCTGTGCTGGAGGAGCTGGGGGCTGGGTGGAGCAGTGGGTTACAGGGCACTGGTTGTGCTGGAGGAGCTGGGGGCTGGGTGGAGCAGTGGGTTACAGGGCACTGGTTGCACTGGGGGAGCTGGGGGCTGGGTGGAGCAGTGGGTTACAGGGCACTGGCTGTGCTGGAGGAGCTGGGGGCTGGGTGGAGCAGTGGGTTACAGGGCACTGGTTGCACTGGGGGAGCTGGGGGCTGGGTGGAGCAGTGGGTTACAGGGCACTGGCTGTGCTGGGGGAGCCGGGGGTGTAGGCAGTTACCATGGGGGTGGGGGCAGGTGTTGGCAAATCCCCAGTGGCCCGGGTCTGGCAGAACAGTAAATGTCAGGGGTATATTTAGCAGCCGAGGGGGGTCCCCTGCCCCCTTTGCAACCCCTCCGCCCCTGCAAGTTTGGTGCCTGAGTCAGAGGCCTGATGCAGCTCGTGGGGATTGTTTGCTGAGTGATGGTGGGAGGTGGGCAGCAGGGGAGGCGACCGTGCCCCCAGCTTTAAAGGGCCAGCAGCAGCCTGGGTGCCGCATAGCCAGCCCCAAGCCCCCCGTCCCGGTTGCTTCCCCTGGGGCTAGGTGGGCCGTATGGTATTTACTGCAGAGCCACACCCCTCTGGCATGGGTACAGCTCCTTGCACGAACCAAAGGCTCCCATCACCCTCCATTCCCTGCACCCCTTGATCCCAGGGTGCAACCCTCCATCCCCTCCCATGCAGGGATACCCTGCAGCGCCCCCACCCCAAGGACTCTGTGTGCCCCCCTTGCCTGCCCCACACAGCAAGGAGCCCCAGTCCTGCCCTGACCCCGACAAACAGAGCTGTGCTGGAGTGATGCAAGGGCCCATCAGAGCTGTCGCAATCCCAGGGCCTGGCCAGCAGAGGGCGCCCAGCTGCTGCCTGCCCCACTCCCACCCCAGACCTGCCAGTGTTGTGTGGGGCTTGGGGTGGAGGGTGTATGGGATATGGGTGGCTGGTCCTTGGGCAGGCCAGGGAGTCATGCACAGCCCCAGCGCAGTTCCCTGCTGCCTGTGTGACCCACACGCCTCTTGTCTCCTTCCAGGATGGAGGCGCAGGCAGGCAGCTCGCACCCCACGCCGACGGCAGAGGAGCCCGGGGCCACAGCCAGGGAGGCTGAAGGGGTGGAGGAGGCTCAGGGCAAAGATGGTCTGGAGGAGAAGGGGAGCGCAGGGAATTCTGGGAGTCATGCTAAGGGGAGTGGTGAGGCCAGGGGAGTAAAGGATTCTGGGAGTGATGCTAAGCAGGGTGGGGAGTCTGAGGGAGCAGGGGATTCTGGGAGTGATGCTAAGCAGGGTGGGCAGTCTGAGGGAGCAGGGAATGCTGGGAGTTATGCTAAGCAGGGTGGGGAGACTGAGGGAGCAGGGGATTCTGGGAGTGATGCTAAGCAGGGTGGGCAGTCTGAGGAAGCAGGGGATTCTGGGAGTGATGCTAAGCAGGGTGGGGAGACTGAGGGAGCAAGGGATTCTGGGAGTGATGCTAAGCAGGGTGGGGAGACTGAGGGAGCAGGGGATTCTGGGAGTGATGCTAAGCAGGGTGGGGAGACTGAGGAAGCAGGGGATTCTGGGAGTGATGCTAAGCAGGGTGGGCAGTCTGAGGGAGCAGGGGATTCTGGGAGTGATGCTAAGCAGGGTGGGGAGACTGAGGGAGCAGGGGATTCTGGGAGTGATGCTAAGCAGGGTGGGCAGTCTGAGGGAGCAGGGGATTCTGGGAGTGATGCTAAGCAGGGTGGGGAGACTGAGGAAGCAGGGGATTCTGGGAGTGATGCTAAGCAGGGTGGGGAGACTGAGGGAGCAGGGGATTCTGGGAGTGATGCTAAGCAGGGCGGTGAAGCAGGGGGCCCAGGCGACATTGGAGCTGAGCCAGAGGAGGGGCAGGGGGCTGGAGCAGCAGTAGGAAGGTCTGGGCCTGAGCCCCAGGAGGGTGATGGCAAGGCCAAGCCAGAGACACAGAGAGCTGAGGAGCGAGGAGCCGCAGCCGAGGAGGCCAGCAATGCTCTGGTCAGACCGGTGAGTGCCCCCCAAGGCAGGGGGACAACGGGGAAAGGGAAGCCCCTCGGGGCGAGCATGCCGGGAAGGTGCTGCAGAGGACCACAGGCCCTGCCCTAAGCCATGGGTGTACAAGCCTGCCCAGGACATAGCAGGGAGCAGCTCCCAGGCCTTGGGGGCTCAGCCCCACTGGTGACTCCCTATGGGAGAGCGGTTCAAATCTCGCTTGTGGGGGCAGAGTGGCTATGGAGGCGGGCGGAGGGCCAGTGGGGGGTGGGTCTGGACCTTATGGAATTTGGGGGCAGGGTGCTGGGCCTATTAAAGGGCTTTGTCCCCCCCAGGGGCGCGGTGGGAGCACCTCGGAGGAGCCGCTGTCCCCGGAGACGGGAGGCGAGGAGGAGGAGTGGGGTGAGCCTACACCAAGCTCCCCTGATGAGGGGCCGGCCAGCCCCACAGGAGATGCTGCCTTCAGGGCGGAGACAGGGGCTCCCCAGCCAGGTGAGGACAGTGGGAGCCGGGGGAGGAGGAGAATACAGGAGGGGGTGTGCCCAGAGCCCCCCCTACACACAGGGTCACCCACCAGCATCACTCCCCCAGCCCTGCCCCACTGCGCACCCAGCATCAGCCCCCAGCACTGCCCCTACCCCACAGCATCACTCCCCAGCCCTGCCCCACTGCGCACCCAGCGTCAGCCCCCAGCACTGCCCCTCCCCCACAACATCACTCCCCCAGCCCTGCCCCACGCCACACCCAGCGTCAGCCCCCAGCACTGCCCCTACCCCACAGCATCACTCCCCAGCCCTGCCCCACTGCACACCCAGCGTCAGCCCCCAGCACTGCCCCTACCCCACAGCATCACTCCCCAGCCCTGCCCCACTGCACAGCCAGCATCAGCCCCCAGCACAGCCCCTCCCCTACAGCATCACTCCCCCAGCCCTGCCCCACTGCGCACCCAGCGTCAGCCCCCAGCACTGCCCCTACCCCACAGCATCACTCCCCCAGCCCTGCCCCACTGCACAGCCAGCATCAGCCCCCAGCACAGCCCCTACCCCACAGCATCACTCCCCCAGCCCTGCCTCACTGCACAGCCAGCGTCAGTCCCCCAACTCCTCCAAGGCTGTCACCAAAGCCTGGGGGAGTCACAGGGCCCTGCCACCTGCTCTGCAGCCAGCAGGTAGACCAGAACGTTTCATTGGCGACAGGGACACAGCATAGAACGGACAGAAGCCAGTAAACGTCATCAAATTCCACCTCTGGGAGACGGGAGCCCAGGGCAAAGGGCCTGCGCCCCCAGGCAGCTCAGACTCCCACCTGCTGGTCCCAGACACCCCTGCCCCCGCGCCAGTCTCCTCTGCCGGCCTTTGTCCTGCTTGCGGTGTCGGGGAGAGTTGTGACCTGGCTGCACTCTCTCCCAGGCTCAGGTTAGGGAGGGTGTCAGCCACTGTGTGGGTGCAGGCAGCTGGGGTAGGCTCCCGACGGGAAAGTCACACCTGAAATTCTCATCACCACCCAGGGAAACTGAGGCACAGACATGGGGTTACTATGGGATGGTAAAACGGCCATGCAACAAAATATAAATCCCCAGCTTGTCACACAGGGTCACCCCACCCGACGGGGACACCCCTGGCACAGCCCCCCCACCACGGGGTCACCTCCCCAGCACAGCCCTGCCCCTCACACTGGGTCACCCCAGCCCCCCACACAGGGTCACCCCCAGCACAGCCCTGCCCCCCCTCACACTGCCCCCCCACAGGGGTCACCCCCAGCATAGCCCCAGCCCCCACACAGGGTCCCCCCCGCACAGTCCTGCCCTACATAGCGCCCCCCGGCTCAGCCCCCCATCTCAGATACCCAGTGGGTCCCACGGTGGTGACTCATTTGAACATCAAGACTTTGTGAATTCCTTTCAGGTATCTCCCAAGGCCCAGCAGCCCCGGCAGAGGGCAGTGCCAGGTGAGAGACCTCTGGAGGCACCCAGGGTACAGAATTCCTACCCTGGCACGGTGCCCCCTGGTCCCAGGCTGGGGCACAGGGAAGGCACATGGCCAGGGAGTGGGATTTCCTCCCTTCCCGTACCACACTACCCCTTCTCTTCCCGGCGGGCTCCGTGATCCACGCCCCCTCTCCTTGCAGCCCTGGAGGTGCAGCCCAGCAGGACAGCGAGCAGAGCCTCGCGCCCGAGGGAGCCGCAGCTCCCAAGGAGAAGCCGAAGAGACCAGCGCCGGATCGGAGGGAGCTGACCCGACCCCGGCTGGCACCCAGGGCCCAGTCCCGCAAGGCCATTATGGAGAAATTTGGGGGGTGCGCCAGCCTGTTAAATCCTCCCCCTGGGGACTACAAATGGGCCAGCCTGCACGAAAGGGCGGAGCTTGGAGGTTCGGCCAGGGTCGGCCAACCAATGGGGGCCAACCAGCACCATTAAAGAGCAATGCATCAAGAAGGGGTGTGGAGAGGGACACCCAGTCATCTGCGGAACTCCCTGCCCCTGCAGGCAGGAGCAAAGTGCTCGGAGCAGCTATTGCAGTACCAAGGGTGCTATGGGGGCTGGCCAAGCCCCACGTAAGCTCAGGGGGCTGGTAGGCCCAGGGCAGGGGGAGGGGACCTGGCTAGTCACTGACCCAGCAGAATGAGCGGTGTCCCTTCGCTCTGTGACACTGTCCCCTCCCCACCCTCCCCGTGCCCCCTGCAGGGCAGCCAGCGGCCCCGCCCCCGGCATCAAGAAAACTGGAGGTGCCAACGCCATCAAGAACATGCTGCTGGAGTGGTGTCGCGCCAAGACCCGTGGCTATGAGGTGAGAGGCGGGCGGGGTGAGGTGGTGCCTGGTCTGCAGTCCCCTCCCTTCATAGGCACAGCAGGCCCTGGGGTGGGGGGCAGATGCTAGCCCCTCTCTCCCCCACAATGAGCTTGGGGAATGAGGGGCAATGGAAGCAAAGGGCAGGGGCCCAGAGGCAGGCTGCCCACCGCCACCTGGACCTTCCAGGGGCGGGGGACTGGGCCTGGCTGGGGGTCAGGCAGGCTAGCAGCTGGGCAGCTCTGGGGCAGGTGGCTGGCACAAGGGGCACAGCGCTGGCGCCCTGCCACGGTGGGGATGCCCATGGAGCAGAGCTCCAGGCTTTCTGCCCCTGCCTCTTCCTAGCATGTGGGAGGGGTGGGCAGCCCCCAGGGACGGGCACCGCCTGAACCCTGCAGTGCCACAGAGGGGCTGGGAGGTGGCCGGGCCAGGGAGGTGGCCCACCAGCAGACGTGGGGCTGACCGGTTCTCCCTCCGTGTCCCTGCCCCGCTCCCAGCACGTGGACATCCAAAACTTCTCCTCCAGCTGGAGCAGCGGCTTGGCCTTCTGCGCCCTGGTCCACAGGTTCTTCCCCGACGCCTTCGACTACGCAGCCCTCGACCCAGCCAACCGCAGGGAGAACTTCGCCCTGGCCTTTGCCACTGCCGAGTGAGCGTGTTCCACCCTCGCCCCCTTAGGGCCACCAACCCCACCCAGGGTGGGACCTCTCCCACACAACCAACAGGGGAGGCGGGGGCAGAACAGGAACCTGCAGGTGTCCAGCAGGGGGCGGTGACACTAAAGAGGGGGCGGAGCCTGCAGTGTCCAGCCCCGCCCTCCCCAGCAGGGGGCAGTGACACTAAAGAGGGGTCAGAGCCTGCAGTATGCGGCCCTGCCCTCCCCAGCAGGGGGCAGTGACACCAAAGAGGGGGCGGAGCATTCAGTGTCCAGCCCCGCCCTCCCCAGCAGGGGGCACTGTGACACTAAAAGGGGGATGGAGTCTGCAATGTCCAGCCCCTCTCCCCCCAGGAGGGGGAGCTGTGACCCACAGAGTGGGCGGAGACTTCACTGTCCAGCCCCACCCTTCCCCACAGGAGGCGCTGTGATGCCAGGTGGGCCTGGGTGCAGCAGCTGCACATCAGCTCTGCTGGAGGAGGCCCGGCTGGGTTTCATACCCAGTAACTGAGGCCCTCAGATAATTGGCCACCCTGCGACTCTGGGGCACTCCACACCTCGGTCCCCAACTCCCAGAGCCCAGAGCCAGCGCCAGCCCGGCCACGACCAGGCCAGGGCCCAGCAGGGACAGCCACTGTAGGGCAACAGCTCTGTGTTCACCCTCCCTTCACCCCCATCCCCTGCCACCAATGGCATCCTGGGCGACCCCCCCCCCCCACATCGAGCATTGCCTGGGTTGCAGAGAGGCCACGGCTGGGAACTTTGCATGGGGGTCAGAGGGCCGGCCATGCCCAGGGGCGACGCAGAGCAAACCCAGAGCCCCGAGGCGGAAACAGGGCGGCCGTACTGACCCCTCCGCCCCACAGGCAGCACGCCGACTGCGCCCCGCTGCTGGAGGTGGAAGACATGGTGCACATGAGCGTCCCCGACTCCAAGTGCGTCTACACCTACGTGCAGGAGCTGTACCGTAGCCTGGTGGCCAAGGGGCTGGTGAAGACCAAGAAGAAATGAGGCGGGGGCAGCCCAGGAAGAGCAGCGCCTGCCCAGCAGCCCGGGTGAGGAGGGGCCGCCCGGCCATTCAGCCTGGCCCAGGGAGCATGGGGGAGAACAGCTGGGGGGGACGGAGGCTCATCCGCCCAGGGGCCACATTCCCTTGCTGCCCAGGCAGGAGCCGCAGACTCCCTGGTGCCTGGGTGTGGCCTCTTCCCAGAGGGCCAGATGGAGACGGACTTTCCTGGAGCCCAGCGCCCAGCCCCCTGGGACACCACCATGTCCCCCTTTAAAGCACACACGGAGGCTCCCCCAGGAGCACTCAAACATGGGCTCTGCAGCTCCGCCAGGGCTGGGCCAAGCCAGGCCCATTCAGGCCATCTCCCTGCCCGCATTGGCGGTGCATGCTCAGTCCACTGGGAGGGGCTAGTTCCCAGTCCCCCATGAGCCCAGAGCCCCCCTCCCTCCCCCCAGGCCAGGCTACTGCTCCTAGCCCCAGAGCGCTCCAGGAGGGAGACACATGGCTGCAGTTGCCCCCGAGTCTCAGGGTGGGTGGTCGATACCACCAGGACTCTGGACAGCCCCTGCCCCAGCCCCTAGAGAGCCAGGCTGCCGCAGAGGAGGGGGTAGAGCCATGCCTGGCACAGCCTCCTGCTGCCAACAGTACCTGCCACCCATGCCCACCCTCATCATCAGCCTGGGCCGAGCTGGGTGCTGCCCGGGGGCACTGCTTGGGAGATGGCCCCTGGTTCCCCACCTCTGAGCTTGATGGGGCACAGCCATCCCCTCCCAGGCAGGGTGCCCACAACCCCTGCGCTACCCGCTCCCCCTCTCCCCACAGGTGTGTCCTGGTGCTCCCCCCGCCTGGCATCTCCACCGCTGCCGCCACACGGCCGCCTCCTGCCCACCCCCAGCCCAGCCCAGCCGGAGCCCAAGGCTGAGCGCACACAAAGTCCCGGCAGAGCCAGTAAAGCTGAACTGCTCCGAGCTCAGGCAGCCGCTGGCTGGTTTCTTGAGCTTCGCTCGGCTGGGTCAAGGGATTCAGCAGCTCCGGCCCGGGGCTGCGACCCACCCAGGAGCGATGCCCAGCAGCTGCCCCCCGCCAATGCCACATTTCAGCCAGGGGCCAGGGCTAGCGCTGCCCCTGGATCCCAGCCAGGGCCTGGCAGATGTCTGATGGCAGCCTGAGGCGTCTCCTGAGACCCGCTACAGCCACGCGCCCCACACGTAGGGCTCCAGCAGCTGCCGGGCCCCAAGGGTGGGTGCCAATGTGAGACTAGCCGGGAGCCTGTGACCTTGTGTGCTCTGGAGGACCTTGGCGGGGTGCAGGTCCTTCCCCGGGGCCCTGGCACAGCTCTGCCCAACGGAGCAGACCCCCTCCCCCTTCCAGCCCAGAAGAGGCCCCCAGCTCTGTGCTGCCCTCTCACGGCAGAGTCTTCTAGCTCCAGACCCTGGATCCTGCCCCTCCACCCCCAACTTCTCCCAGCTCCAGGGCCCTCAGCACTGGCCTGGGGGCGCCCAGGGTCAGGCCACTGAACTGACTTGCGCCCAGCACAGGAAGTGGAGCGGACCCTGCCAAGCGGGGGAAGGAAGGGAGGCAGGATGCGATCACTCAAGCTGGCAGAGGCTCTGACTCGCCCACCCGGGGGCTCTGACTGGGCACAAGGGGCCCAAGACCTCAGTTCTCGGTCCCCGGGGGCACACTGGGCCACACACCCAGCCTGGCAGCTCCGAGCTGGGTGACTCCAGGGAGCCCAGGGTGGAGGACGCAAGGAGCTGGCTCAGATCAGCACTCGGCTCCGTGGGGCAGGACCCAGTGCCGGCCCCTGCAGCATGGAGCTCAGGGCAGGCAGAATCTAGAGCTATCCAGAGCTCCCCCGGGGACACGGGGCTGCCGCAGGAGGGGCAGCCAGCTGGGAGTCAGCCTTGGGGGCCTGGCGCAGGCCGCAGCACACAGGAGCCAGGGCCGGGGGGATCACGTCCCTTTTTATTGTCCAGAAAAAGGAAATTACGTCACACAAACAACTCCCCCCACCCCTAACCAAAGGACCACGTTAAAAAAAGCATTTGTCGTCTCAAGGCAGAATCGCCCGCAGGCAGCCCCAGCCCGGCTGCAGGGCTCCTGGGGACGCTCCCCCCGCCCCACACACAACCCTGGCAATTCCTCAGCTGCGTGGGCCTGGGGGCAGGGAAGGCGCTGGGAGGTGGCGGAAGCACCCCCTGCTGCCCCTCCCCACCCCAAAGCTCTGTGCTGTCCCAGGTCTTTGCCGCAGCTGTTTTAAAGCGCCAGGTGGCGAACGGAGAGAGATGCTGGGGTTGGTGGCGCAGAGCTCGGTGCCTGGGGAACGGCCCCTGGCCTGGCCACTCCCGGCAGGCTGGGGGGGCCCCCGCAGGGAAGATGGGGTGAGCTAAGGAGTCAATGCAGGGAAGGAGAAAGCCCAGGCACCCACTTCAATGCCCCGCCCACCTGGGCTGCAGGCCCCCCCTCAGGGGAAGGGCCCCCCAGGAGACATCAGTGTTACAGTGAGGTGCTGGGTTCCCCCCTGAGTCCAGGCAGGGGGTGGGGCACATGTCCCAGAATCCCGAGGGTGCACTGCCATGAGGGCAGGCACTGGTGGGAGGAGCCACCTTGGCCACACCCACACCACTAGACCTCACCCAATGAGTGCACAGGCCTCACCCCTCAAGGAAAAGCCCCCCCCCACCCCAGCACGCAGGGGCTCCAGCGCGGGGGAGGGGTCACTCGCAGGGCCGCTTCTCGCTGAACTGGCGGGTGTGATCCTCGGCGTTGCGCAGGAACTGCTTGCGGTCGTGGGTGAACTCCTCGGCCAGGTCGGCGCGCAGCGGGTGCTCCGGCTCGGGCTCGTTCACCAGGGCGATCAGGGCCTGGATCACTGCACCGACAGGCAGGAAGGGGTCACCGTGGCCCAGAGCGGGGCAGTGTGACTGCTGCGCAGCACTGTCCCTGGCACTGCCAGTGTGGGCCCCCCGGGCACCAGCCTCACCCGCCCACACTGCCCCCGGCACTGCCAGCCCCCCCGCAGAGCGCCAGCCCCACCCACACTGCCCCAGCACTGCCAGCGCCCCCGCAGGGCGCCAGCCCCACCCACACTGCCCCGGCACTGCCAGCCCCCCCACAGGGCGCCAGCCTCACCTGCCCACACTGCCCCCGGCACTGCCAGCTCCCCCGCAGGGCGCCAGCCCCACCCGCCCACAGTGCCCCCGGCACTGCCAGCCCCCACACAGGGCACCAGCCCCACCCACCCACAATGCCCCCGGCACTGCCAGCCCCCCCCCGCAGGGCACCAGCCTCACCCACCCACACTGCCAGTCCTCACATAGGGCATCAGCCTCACCCACCCACACTGCCCCCGGCACTGCCAGCCCCTCCTCGGGATGCCAGTCCCACCCACCCACACTGCCCCCAGCACTGCCAGCTGCACCGCCCAGGGCACCAGCCCCATCCAGCCACACTGCCCCCAGCACTGGCTGCACGTACATGTCCATGTCCCAGGAGGGCACGTACCTTGATCTGTCTTGGTGGCGGGTTTCCAGTTCTCGGCGCTGATGATGGGCAGGCAGACCTGCCCCTTCTCGTCCACGTTGGGGTGGTAGATCTTCGTTTTGAAGGTGACCTTGGGGGGCTTGAAGGGGTACTCAGCTGGGAAGCTGATCTCGATTCGGAAAGCACCTTTGTTGTAGGGAGGGTTGTCCTGGGCGCAGGGCAGGAGAAAGAGGGCAGTAAGCTACAGAACCAGCCAACGTCCAAGGGGGAACTAAGGGTTTGTCCCACCTGAACCCGGCCCAGACCCCTTGGGGCACGTGGCCTCTGCCCTCCGCCGTCTCCCACTGCTCACACGCACCGGCAACAGGAGCCCCTTCCACAGAAGAACATTGGTGTCGTCCACCTCAATGTCCTTCAGGCAGCGGGACCCAGACCTCTTCAAGTCGTCCAGCTCCTGCAGCAGGGGGCAGAGAAGAGCCATCAGACCACGCGCTGCCCCAACTGCCCTCTGCTCCTGATGGCCATATGTGGGGCAGGGTTGGAACTCCCTGCACCCCCGTCAGTGCTGGAGGCTTTCCACCCTCCTCTGCTGAGTGCACGGGATGGGCCACTTGCTAGGATGATGCAGGTTCTCTCACTTCATCCCTTCCCCGTCACCGTGGGGGTCGCACACACTGGTGCATCTGGGTCCCTCCAGTCTCTGCCTGTACCACCGAGTACTCCCGTCTCCTATGGGCTGTAATATCTGGACCCCATTTTAGTTGCTGGGGTTAGTGAGGGAAGGGGGTATTGGTCTCCAGTGATATGGGGGTGGTCAGACTAGATGAACTAGTGGCCCCTTCTGGCCTTAAGCTCTTTACTCTGACTCTGGGTCTCCCTTGGCCAGGAAGTCTGCCCTCTTATCCACCCAGCAGATGCTGCCAGGACTCCCACACTGGCCTGTGCTCTGCCGGACAGGCACCGACCCAGGCACCATTTGGCCCAACGGCCCCTCCCTCTGGACAGAGGGGCAGTCAGGTCAAATCTGGGTGGTGCTGTGACCCCAGGCGTCAGGTTGCCACGTCTGTCACTGAGTGGCCTGGCCACCCTCCCGTCAGGACAGAGGAGCAATAAGGGCAAATCTGACCAGCACTGAGACCCACCCCCCAGTCAGGGCAATGTTCCAGCAGCAGCTGTACTGATGTAGTGTGGGACCACTGCTTCCCAGTGGTTGGCCACAGCCCCCTGGCAGTGTGGGTGGGGAAGGCTGGTGCCCTGAGGAGCAGGGGAAGGTCTGTGCACACAAACTCACTTCCTGCTCCCAAAGAGCAAAGCCTCCGGCTGCTAGCAACCCTCACCTCCCCGACTGGGGCAACTCCCAGGGGATGAGGGACCCTCCAGCTACTCTAGGGTTCCCCACTCCCACCCCAAGAGACCTGACAGCTCCCAAAACAGGTCGCTCCAGAAAAACAGAGCTTATTCCTTTAGTTCCCAGGCCGGCCAGCACTCCGACACTCCCCACCTTTCCGCACCCTCTGCCTTTGCTTTCCGAGAAACCGGCCAGGGACTTTCCCAGGCAGCAGCTACAGAAAGTGAAAGCACCTGTCTGTTCCGTGCACTTATGTTTAGATTTCGCTCTGCTTCCTTTCCTCCTGCCATGTTCCACTTCGCCCCCGACACCCTCCCTTCCCCACACACACAGCCCGCCCTCCCTCATGGCAATCTGCAGCTGGTCCCTCGAAAGATGCTACACACTTTAGGAAGCCAACACCGCCAGGGCCAGCATGAGGTGTTGGCCCCTGAGGTTGGTCAGGTCACACACAGGGAACATGCATGTCAGCCCCCCACCACCTTGCCTTAAGGGGACCCACAGCCCCACTTTTTTCTGTGAGTCACAGACACCCCGAGTGTTACACGACAAGACTCTTGTCTGGTTTTTATGCTAATCGGACGGGGTTGGCAGCCAGATGGTTGCCAGAGCCAGATCCCCCCTGCCCCACACATACCCACACCTCTTTTCACAGGCATCATGTCTGCCCCTCTGACCATGCCCCCGGTGCATAGGAAGGGCAGGGGCAGGTGTGAGGGGACGGGGGAGACACAGGGAGGGGTTAACCCCACTGCTGAGAGCCAGAGGGACCGGGTGTGACCCCCCACCCCAGGAGGGGGCCCTCAGAGAACAGCAGGGTCAAGCACCCCTGGCCAGCTGGGGGCACCCAAACCACAATGAAAGAAAAGCAAAACTCCCGCTGCAGCCCCACCATGCACCCCACAACCAGCCCCCCACTACCCTTCCACACACTGCCCCTCCCCACAGCCAGCCCCCCCACTGACCCTCCCCACACTGCCCCCCTACAGCCAGCCCCCCACTACCCTTCCCCACACCCAGCCCCCCCACTGCCCCTCCCCACACCCAGCCCCCCTACAGCCAGCCCCCCCACTGCTCCTCCCCACACCCAGCCCCCCCACCACCCTTCCCCACACTGCCCCCCTACAGCCAGCCGCCCCACTGCCCCTCCCCACACCCAGCCCCCCCTGCCCCTCCCTACAGCCAGCCCCACAACCAGCCCCCCACTACCCTTCCCCACAGCCAGCCCCCCCACTGCCCCTCCCCACACTGCCCCCCTAGAGCCAGCCCCCCCACTGCCCCTCCCCACAGCCAGCCCCCCACCGCCCTTCCCTACAGCCAGCCCCCCCACTGCCCCTCCCCACAGCCAGCCCCCCACCACCCTTCCCCACAGCCAGCCCCCCCACTGCCCCTCCCCACACTGCCCCCCTAGAGCCAGCCCCCCCACTGCCCCTCCCCACAGCAGACCCGTCCGACCTGACCCCCACCTCGCCCGGCCTGGCCCCGCACCTTCCCCACTCTCCTGCTCGCCGCCATCTTTCCAGCCCGGCCGGCCCCGCCCGGAGCAGCGAGTCTGCGAGCGGCTGCTGATCGAGGAGCCACCCCCGGGGCTGGGCCCCGTCGGCCTGGGCGGGCTAGAGCGGCCCCCGCCCCGCCCCGGCCTCTGCCGAGCAGAGCGAGCGGCCCCGCCACTGGGATCACAGAGACGGGGTGTGACGGGGATAGAGTGTCCCCAGCCTTCACACCCCGTCTCTCTGATCCCTGAGGAGGCCTGGGGCCCCTCTAGCTCCCTCACGCCCCATCTCTGTGATTCCTGCGGAGGTCTGGGGCCCCTCTAGCCCCCTCACGCCCCATCTCTGTGATCACTGGGGAGGCCTGGGGACCCTCTAGCCCCCTCATGCCCCATCTCTGTGATCCCTGAGGGGGCCTGGGGACACTCTAGCCCCTTCACACCCCATCTCTGTGATCACTGGGGAGGCCTGGGGACCCTCTAGCCCCGCCATACCCCATCTCTGTGATCCCTGAGGGGGCCTGGGGACACTCTAGCCCCCTCACACCCCATCTCTCTGATCACTGGGGAGGCCTGGGGACCCTCTAGCCCCGTCACACCTAAGGTGACCATATCTCCCCAACCAAATATGGGACATGGGGAATGACCCCCGTCCTATCCAAGACGGAAGGGATGGTCACCCTATCTGGGGCGCCAGGAACAGAGCTGCCGCCCCGCCAGGGAAGCACGTGGTTTCCCTGAGCTGTTGGTGGCATCCTGCGCCGCTGCACAGGTCCAGTTCCCAGCTGCTCCCGTTGGGGAAGCCGGTCAGCTCTGGCTCCAACCCCATTGCAGCCAAAGTTTATCCACACACACCCCCCACCTCGACCCCCCATGGCTCCAGCTTCAGGCCCCCTGGCCCTGGCTCCAGCTCCAGTGGTCCCGCTCGAACCCCCCCAGCTCCGGCTCCCACTCCAACCTCCATGGCCCAGCTCAGCTCCCGACAGCGACACCTCCAGCTCCAATCCGGCTCCTGCTCCAAGCCTCAGAGCCCCAGCCCCTGCTCCAACATCCACAGACCCAGATCCAACCCCACTAAAGCCCTGGTTCACACCCCCAGCTCCAGCCCCCGGGGGTGAAGCCGTGTGGCAGCTGAGCCACCGGACGGTCTGTCTCCCAGCTTCCCACTCCCCCAGGTGAGGGAAGCCAGTGAACCACTGTAAAATATGGGGCATTCAGCCCGTTTTGCAAAATAAATTGGGACTCCAGAATGTCACCCAAAATATGGGGCTGGGATGGGGGAAATATGATGGAAAATATTGTCCCATCAAAAACGAGACAGATGGTCACTCCATTCACACCCCAAATCTAGATCCCTGAGGAGGCCTGAAGGGAGGATTGATCTGAAGAAGTGGGTCTGTCTCACAAAAGCTCATCACCTAATAAATTATTTTGTTAGTCTTTTAAGTGCTACATGATTGCTGGTTGGTTTTGTTAGAATACAGACTACCACAGCCACTTCTCTGCTACTGAAAAAACCCAGGACTTTCAACATCCTGGGAAACTTACAGATCCCCCAGGACAGCTACTCCCCAAAAGGGACAATCCTTGGAAGATCTGAACAGATGTCAGCCCTATCAGGGATCACAGAAAGGGGTGTGTGTTGAGTGCCTGAACCTCCCCATTCAGGGATCACTGAGTTGGGAATTCTTTGAATCGCATCCAAATCACTCCAAAGTGAATCCAGATTGAGCTCAGAATCTAACATGAGGCTGGATTCTGTCTCTGGATCTGGCTCTCTTTGGGCAGGACCTCTGCAGAGCTTCCACAAGGGTTAATGTTTCAGCAGCTCACTGAGCTAGACCTGCCATACATACAGCGTTGTCACGAACACGTGTGATTTGCTCCAGATGTTGTTGGATTAGTACAGCCACAAGTGTAAATGCATCAGAGAGGTAGCGGAGTGATGAAGCGGGTCTTTGCCCACAAAAGCTTACACTCCAAAATATCTGTTTGTCTATAAAGTGCCACAGGGCTTCTTGTTGTCCGTGTAAATGCAGTTACGTGGGTATGCCAGTGTTGTATACTAGTGTAGTTTTTACTTTTTCTTGTACAGGAATAGCCGTCACAAGGTGTACACCTTTCTACCTGTGTGCACTGTTATAAACTACATCGTAGGAGTGGATATAAACTGTATAACAGCATAATTCCATCCACTCTGACTGTGCTGGGATGGCTAACTTGGTCAGCTTTTGTGTCTAGATAAGACCTGATCAGATTCACGCTCGCTTTCACGATATTCTTACACAGTCAAGCTGATTTCCCCATAAGCGCCGGAGGCTGAGTCAGAGCCGCCCTATTTGCACCAAGCTTGGTGCAGACAGCCTGGCCAACTTCCATCTTGTATTGTGGTAAATCGGAAGGAAGGCCGTCCAAACGGTGGCTGTTCCATTCGGGCCAAAGGAGCCAACGCACAAAGAGCATCAGGCAGGATCCAGCCTCAGATTGGATTCTGAGCTCAGTCCGGATTCGCTTTGGAGCCACTCGCATCTGACCCAGAGAAGTCCCTCAACTTTGGATCAGGCCCGGGGGCAAGGTCAGACTCGGGTCTGCTGTGCGTTTACAGGGGACAGGAATTTGTCGGCAGCCCCATGCCAGCCTCATGACCTTCCCTAGGTGCGGATGGGACTGGTTTTGTGATGCTGCATCAGCGTTTTGCCCTCGGGCACCTGAGCTGCTCGGGAGAAGCTGGGAGACGGCACAAGAGGACAGAGATTCCCGCCCCATCCACAAACGTTTGTTTCGAAGGCCAAGCAGGGCTGGATCCTGATCCCCATTCCGCCCCTGCGATCCCCCACGGACGTCCAGGCTAACCTGGGGAGAGGGCAGCACAGAAATACACATACTGGACGTGGCTGAGGTTTGCCGACCTAACCAGAGCTCGGATCCCAGTGGAAGCAGAGCCGCCCCCGGGACAGGAAACAAGAACAGGGGCTTCGTGCCCTCGTGCGCTGTCCAGAGGACAAGAGCCCCGGAACTATTGGTATAATGGGGGTGCTGAAAGCTACTGAACCAAGCTATAAACCCTGCATAGCAGGAAAAGCACTGTCAGCCCACTGCCCTGCCCCTGGCGCCCCTTGTTCCAACACCCCTCTCCCAGGACGGTTGCGACTGCAGGCAGGGGAGAGGGAGCTACACCACAGCCACAGTTTCCAGCTGGCAGCTTTGCCGGAGTTAGCCAGAGTTGGACGATCCACCCCTGCCTCCTCCAGGCCAGCTGCCGCCCACCCCGCTTCCCCCCTGATTTACAGGAAATCACACCCGGAATCAATCATCCTTAATCTTTAACGGGCCAGGGCCAGAGCCAGCCAATGGGTGAGTCCCCTCTGCTCCCCCCAGCCCTGTTGTGTGCCCAGAATGCCTGGCTGCATTTGGACACTGATCCAGAGTGCGGAGAGCAGGTGGGACTGTGGGCCTGGGGTCAGAGGCAGGAAGCAGGTAACTGTCTTTTTTTGCCTGTTTTATCTCTGCCAGCCCTTCTTTCCTCTCTCTCTCTCTTCTCCATCTGGTGTCCCTTCCTCCGGCTCCTTCGCTCAGTCGCTCAGGGCCTGGCCTTCAGCAACAGGGGTGGTGAGCTGCGAGCCCAGCTTGTGCACTGGCCATGTGATGAGGGATTGCGAAAGAAACAGGAGGGGAAGACCCAGGGTGAGCCCGGGAGAGGGGGAGGCAGACAGATGCACGCACAGAGAGAGGTGCGCAGGCAGACAGACAGACACAGGGACGGGGGAACGTACAGACAAGCATAGAGGGAGTGGATGGACAGGCAGAGGGAGTGGGCAAACTGATGTGCAGTTTGAGGGGGCAGACAGACAGACACGCAGAGAATAGGGGACAGACAGACAGAAAAAGGGGAGAACAGACAGACAGGCGCAGTGGGGGTGGATGAACAGACAGACAGACGAGAGAGCAGACAGATAGGCACAGAGGGGGTGAGCGGACAGAGAGCAGGGACAGACAGACTGAAGCAGAGGGGACCGGGTGGCTGGACCTACAGAAGTCCAGAAAGTGCAGGGGGAAGGGCATTGAGTGAAGCAGGCTGAGGAAGCGGCAGGGAGGTGTGGGTGTATCTGCAGGTCCCAGCCAGGCCGGGCACGGTGGGCAGCTGGGCCAGAAAAGGCTGGAGGTACGGCAGGGTTTTCACGGGCTTCTGGTCATTGCTTTGGCAGGGTTTGTCACTATGAAGACCCAGCTGATCCTGGTGTGGCTGGTGACGTTGGCAAGCGTGAGTCCATCGTCCACAGATGTGAGTGCATCTTCCTAGCTGGGGAGCCCTGTCCTTCCTGGGGAGTAGGGAGTTTAACCCATTGGATGATGGAGATGAATGCTCCAGCGACCCCTGGGGTGGGAGATACAGGGGTGCTGAGCACCAGGGACAAACACTGACGTCAGTGGAGCAGTCGGTAACCCACGGCCCAGAAAGTCAGCTCCCAGGCGGGCAGAACTAGGCTCCCAATCGGTGCAGATAGCCACAGCTAGAGACCAATCAGAATCATGGATCTGCTGGCCTAGTGCCACCCCATGCCTACATGTGCCCACTTTGCCTGGGGCATGGGGTAGGACCCGTGCCCAGGAAGCCCATAGCAAAACCCTGCACCACCTCCCTTGTCTGCCGTCCCACTGGGCACAGCTTAGCATGCTGCGTCTGTGCCCAGTCCTGGCACAGACTGGAGCAGCCTTGGGGCTGCTCTAGCTATGCAAATTGTTACATGCCCATCTGGGGACAGTCAACACTATGATCATGGAGGGTGTTTGGTTTATTAAACCTGCCAAGCAATTGGCAAAAACAACAATTTTCTTTAATTTTTATCTACGTTTTTCTGTATTTGCCTATATTTTTCTCTCGGGTTTTTAATTAATCAAAAGAAAAAAAAGCAAAATAAAGGGCCTGTTTGGCCACTAAAAATGGAATGTGTTCCCAAAATTCCAGGGTTTAAGGCACTGGAAACGTGCAAAAATTCACCAGCTGGGGCAAAAAGTTAGGAGCTTATTGAAAATCTTTCACCTGAGATGTTGCTTGTTTCCACTGCTGAAAACATCAAAGTTTTCTGAAAATTCATGTATTTAAACCAAAATCTAAAACTGGGAAATTGATGGGTTTTGGTGACCGAAAATGTTCTGGTTTTTGACAATTAGAAAGCAAAATAATTCAGGCAGCTGGGCAGAAATATTTGCTCTCACTGCACGTTTACCTAAGCCTTGGAATGTTTCAGTTTTTGGTGGCGGCGAACTGAAAAATTCGACTTTTAACCTCCCCGCAACGACATGCAACAATGGAGATTCCCCTCCTGCCCCATACACACCCATTAGAAATGTCTGTTTTGATGAAAAAGCTGGTTTGGGTTGAGAAAACATTTCCAACAAAGGATATTGACCAGAGTCTGAGCTCTGGCCACACCCACCTTTCCAGAGCTCTGGCCACACCCACTCCCCCAGAACTCCACCTCCTGGGAACTTTCCTGTTGCTCCGCCCCTTTGGAATTTCCCATCACCTGACCTTCCAGCTGGGTTGATGGAGGCAGTGCCTCAGTGGCATGGGGCAGTGAACCTGATCCTGTCTCCTTGATGCTGCCCTGCATGCTGGTGCCCCCAAGCCCATCACACCCCTGGTGTCTTATCTATCAGAGGGATCCTTCCCCTTTCCTCCTTGGTGCTGGCGCTGCCGCATTGGCTGGATGGAGTACAGGGGTGCCGTGGGTACGTGTGAGGCAGTGCAAAGGGCCGTGTGCCCCCAAACGACGGTGGCGAAGGGCGAGGGGCTAGCAGCCCAAAGAGCCAGCGCCTTTGCGCTTCCGGGGGTGCTGCTTGGGAGAGCAGGAGATGCTGCTCAGGACAGAGCCTCCCCCTCGCCACGTGATGGGATGGGGAGGGGGGTCCTTAAAATGTAGGGTGCCCTGTTGGAGGGGGACGGAAGGGACTGTGCTTAGGGCTGTGGGGGCGGGGGCAGGAGCAGGACAGGAGGCGTAGGCCTGAAACATGTATGGTGGGGGAGGGTGCTGCAGCACCCAGCTGTCAGCCCCACACCCAGGGTCCAGGCTGCAGTGCCCAGGATCCCAGCTGCAGTGCCCAGGATTCTGGCTGCAGTGCCCAGGGTCATGGCTGCAGTGCCCAGGGTCCCAGTTGCGGTGCCCAGAATCCCAGCTGCAGTGCCCAGGGTTCTGGCTGCCGTGCCCAGGGTTCCAGTTGCAGTGCCCAGGATCCAGCTGCAGTGCCCAGGGTTCTGGCTGCAGTGCCCAGGGTTCTGGCCGCAGGGCCAAGTGTCCCATCTGCAGCGCCCAGGGTCTCAGCTGCTGGCCCTATGCTCACAGTCCTGGCTTTCATCCCCATCCCTGAGGTCTCTGGGGCCCTGCTCCCAGCCCCAGCAGGGCACAGTAGGTGAGTGGTGGCTGGGCTCTGAGACATGGGGCTGGCTGCCAGAGCCAGCACTACCCATATCTTGCTGTCCTGTCCCGTCCCCGGTGGCCCTGGGCATACACAGCACGCAGCTGCCCAGGACAACACTCAGTTTGGTGCCCCTGGTAGCCCAAGTTCACTGGTGCTCTAGGCAGCTGCGTATTCTGCACATGCCTAAGGATGGTGCGGGGGGCAGGGGGCAGCTGCTCTCCAGTCCCAGGCAGCTTCTGGTCACTGGTCGTGCCACTTGGGAGTGGAGGAGACGCTGCCCAGGACACAGCCCCCACCAGGTAACGGGGTGGGGAAGGGAGAGGAAGGGGAGAACATGTGAGCCTGGGGATGGGGTGGTCCGGGGAAGAGTCCCGTGGGGGGCATCCCCCGGTGTCCCTCCCCAGCAGTCGTTTATGACAGAATCGAAGGAGACAACCTGCGCCCTGGTTGGACATCTCTCTCCCAAGCTGCTGGCCGTCACACGAGTGGAGGTGAGGAGGCCAATAAGGAAATCCCCCTTCTGCCCTGTCCCCACCAACAGGACGTGACTGGTGACAGAGGAGCCCCACGGACCCAGGAAGGCCTCGGACAAGCTGAGGGGAAGGGAGCAGAGAATGGGGGAGAGAAGAAGGTGGAGGAGACCCAGCAGGGACTGGCGCAGGAGGAATCCGCAGGCTGCAGAGCTGCCTCCCCTGCGGCAGAGGGAGGATGGCAGGGCCTGTGTGCTGCTGCCCAGCCTGGCATGGGAAGGGTCCCTGAGGGACTTGTGCAGGAAGTCAGGGGCACCAAGGAGCTGGGCACAGAGCTAGCCACGGAGGCAAACAAAACAGACAATGAGCTGGACACGGAGCCAGCCAAGGAGACGGACAAGGAGCCAGCCAGGGAGCCGGACAAGGAGTCGGAGAAGGAGTCAGCCAAGGAGCCAGCCACAGAGTCAGCTGTGAAGCCACTGGGGGAGTCAGCCAAGGATCTGGACAAGGAGCCGGACGAGGAGCCAGCCAAGGACCCAACCACGGAGTCAGCCATGGAGCCCCTGGGGGAGTCAGCCATGGAGCCCCTGGGGGAGTCAGCCATGGAGCTAGCCCAAGAGCCAGCCAACCTGACAACCAGCGAACCCACCACTGCACCCACCACGCAGGCCACTACAGCACCCACCACAACGCCACCGCGGTGCCCACCCAGTGATCCCTGGGCCACCTGTGGGAATGACGCCCTGGATGAGAGCCACAGGGTGGCAGCAGCACTGACTGAGTTCTCGGTGAAGTTGTATTCCAGTGTGGCCAAGGTTCAGGGCACCAGCTCCAACATGGTCTTCTCACCCCTCAGCGTGGCCCTGGGGCTTTCACAGCTCTTGCTGGGTAAGGGTAGTGCACACAGGCATGCCTGTCACACCCACCCGTCGCGCAGTCCCACAGGCGTCCACACCCACCACACCTCCACCCGTCGCGCAGTCCCACAGGCGTCCACACCCGCCACACCTCCACCCGTCGCACAGTCCCACACACGTCACGCACACCCGCCACACCTCCACCCATCGCGCAGTCCCACAGGCGTCCACACCCGCCACACCTCCACCCGTCACGCAGTCCCACAGGCGTCACGCACACCTGCCACACCTCCACCCGTCGCACAGTCCCACAGGCGTCACGCACCCCCGCCACACCTCCACCCGTCGCACAGTCCCACAGGCGTCACGCACACCCGCCACACCTCCACCCGTCGCGCAGTCCCACAGGCGTCCACACCCGCCACACCTCCACCCGTCGCGCAGTCCCACAGGCGTCCACACCCGCCACACCTCCACCCGTCGCACAGTCCCACACACGTCACGCACACCCGCCACACCTCCACCCATCGCGCAGTCCCACAGGCGTCCACACCCGCCACACCTCCACCCGTCGCGCAGTCCCACAGGCGTCACGCACACCTGCCACACCTCCACCCGTCGCACAGTCCCACAGGCGTCACGCACCCCCGCCACACCTCCACCCGTCGCGCAGTCCCACAGGCGTCACGCACACCCGCCACACCTCCACCCGTCGCACAGTCCCACAGGCGTCCGCACCCGCCACACCTCCACCCGTCGCACAGTCCCACAGGCGTCACGCACACCCGCCACACCTCCACCCGTTATGCAGTCGCACAGGCATCCACACCCGCCGCACCTCCACCCGTCGCACAGTCCCACACGCGTCACGCACACCCGCCACACCTCCACCCGTCGCACAGTCCCACACGCGTCACGCACACCCGCCACACCTCCACCCGTCGCACAGTCCCACAGGCGTCCACACCCGCCACACCTCCACCCGTTGCGCAGTCCCACAGGCGTCACGCACCCCCGCCACACCTCCACCCGTCGCGCAGTCCCACAGGTGTCACGCACACCCGCCACACCTCCACCCGTCGCGCAGTCCCACAGGCGTCACGCACACCCGCCACACCTCCACCCGTCGCACAGATCCACACACATCACGCACACACCTGTCACACCTACACCCATCACACAGTTACACAGGCGTCACACAAATACCCATCACACCTACACCTATCACACACATCCACAGATGACATGCACACACCTATCACACCATCATGCAGGCCCACTGCCGTCTCACACCCATACAATTGTCACAGACCCACAGCCATCACACACACACTCATCATGCACACAGCCCTCCCACAGCCCCGCAGCTGTCAGGTACACACCCACTATGTAGACCCACCACCATCATGCACACACCTGTCACACATGCAGCCATTGTGCAGACCCATAACTGTCACCCGCCTGCCATATGCACCCACTGCGTACACCCACACCTGTCACCCGCACCCACACCCACTGCGTACACCCGCACCTGTCACCCGCACCCACTGCATACACGCGCACCTGTCACCTCACCCACACCCACTGCATACACCCGCACCTGTCACCTACACACACCGTCATACATATAACCATCACACAACCACACGGCCATTACACCCACCCACCCATCAAGTGCACCCCCACCCCCAGCGCCATCATACACATGCGCAGCAACCACAGGCCACTCTCGCACGTCCCCCCATCACACGCACAAAGCCACCACCCCCACACGTACCAGGCCTGCCCCCCACCCCCTGTCACACTCACATCCACCACAGACACACAACCAGCCTACACCCACCCAGAGCATGCACGCACGTCCGCCACGCACGGGGCACACAGCTGTCCTACACATCCAAGCGCCTCTACGTTGTGAGCTAAAAGCCAGCTGGGACGGTGAAACACACCTAGATGTGTGGGTTGCACCTGCCCCCCACCAATATCCATGTCTCCAGAGATACGCTCCCTCCGTTCCCAACCCCGACTTCCCCGCCCCTGCGGAGACCCACTGCCAGGCCTGCGGAGATGACATAAATGACACTAGTTAGCAGCGCGTGACTTCCCCAGCAGGGCGCCGACATCTAGTCCGGCTCAGCAGAGAGGCAGCCCTTCCAGGCGGGGAAGCTGAGGCACAGCACGGGGCAAGGGGCTCCAATGCCCCGCGGACAGGAGGCAGGTTCAGGAGCAGGCTCACACCCACAGCCGGACCACAGACTTAGCCAGCACTCACACAGCCACTGGGCACAACCCCACCCCACACGCAGCCCAACCCACAACTCTCGCCCCTCGCAAACACGGCCACCCCCCCCCCCGCCTCTCGCTCACATCACACTCCCCCCTCCCCCACCAGCCTTCCCTTGCTCACCCCCACTGGGACAGGCCAGGCCAAGGTCCCTGGTTGGAGCACCAAGAATCTCCTCCCCGTTGGCCACGGGCCAAGGCACCATAGCAGGGTGGCTGGGATGCGGGGGGGAGGGGTGTTCCCAATGGTGCTGGGAGCCCCTCTGGAGAGGGGGAGGAAACCCCACAAATCAGGCAATTCCATGGGGATGAGCGTCCAGCCTCTCATCTGAGTCCTTGTCTTCCCCACGCAGGGGCCCGGGACGAGACCAAAACGCGCCTGGAATCCATCCTCTCCTACCCCTCAGACCTCGTCTGTGTCCACGCTCCGCTGCGGCAGCTCCTCAAATCCGAGGCCTTTGTCTCTGGCTCCCAGCTCTTCTTCCGCCAAGGTGAGCTGGGCGTGAGGGCTTCACGCGGGCTCTTGGATCAGCAGAGAAACACCAGCCCTGTGCTCTTCCCATGGAGGATCTCAAAGCACCTGCCCCCGCATGCAGTCAGGGAAGGAGGTGTTGTTGTGTGAGGAATCCCCAGGTGGTGCTCTTTCACCAGCTTGTACAAGCTGTTTTTTTTTAAAGAGTGCGAGCGAGTGTTCAGTGTTTGGAGACATGCTAACAAAACAAAGTAAACCGTCCTGTAGCACCTTAAAGATCAACAATGTTATTTATTAGGTGAAGCACTTCCATGGGAAAGACACACTCCTTGTGAGCCAGCTACTTTTGGGGAGGGGCTGTCAGGAACAACGGAAGGGTTTCCTCTCTGCCTAGCGACAGTTCTGGGGGTGGACTTGTTTCCCGCAAAGGGGAGTTGGAGTTTGGATTGAGATCTCTGGAAGAGGGGATTTGTCCATGTGCTCTTTGAGAGCATCCCTACGTGCCCTCAAGACACATGGATCTCTTGGGACCTACCCCCCCGGCCATTATCCATGCCTCCAGAGGTACGCTCCCTCTGTTCCCAACCCCAACTTCCCTCCCCCTGCTGAGACCCACCACTGCAATGCATGCAGAGATGGCATAAACTAAACAGGTTATCAGTGCGTGACTTCCCCAGCATGGCTCCAACGTCTAGTCCGGCTCAGCAGAGAGGCAGCCCTCACAGGTGGGGAAACTGAGGCACAGGACGGGGCGAGAGGCTCTAATGCCCCACAGTCAGGAGGCAGGTTCACGATCAGGCTCAGGGGTAGGAGTGAGGCAAGGTTTGCCTGGCCCAAGTGGCATTGGGGGCACGGAGGCCATCACGGAGCAGCTGTGGCTGTGGCTTGTGCCTCCACTTTCCTTCCCACACTGCAGGCCTGTCCCTGAACAAAGCCTTCTGCAAGCAGTCGGAGAAGTTCTATGGTGCTGTGCCCACGAGTCTCACTGGCAACGAGACCCTTGACCTGCATAACATCAACAAGTGGGTGAGCGAGGTGACCAAGGGCAAGATCAAGAAGCTGTTGAAAGAGCTGGAACCGGACGTCCAGCTGGTGCTGCTCAACGCCATCTATTTGCAAGGTAAGGGAGCGGGCACTGGATCGTTTCATGCCCAGGCCCCACTGCCCTGCCCCCATACCTCCTCCAGCTTCCCAGGTCCCTTGGGATGCCCCCTCCCCGGTATCTGAGTCTCCAGGAACACGGTCCCTCTGCCCTTTCTCGTATAGCCACCCCTGCCCCCTTGGGACCTGCTCCCCCAGGGAGCCCACCTTGGGCTCCTTACCCTGAGGGACCCGTCCAAGCTCCTCGAGGGGCCCCTCAGGGATACCCCCGTGACACCTCCGCATGGAGGGCTCCTGCCGGCTCCATCTCCCGGCCTTCTCGCCCGCCAGCCAAGTGGAAGACAACCTTTAAGAGAAAGAACACAGTGCAGGAGAAGTTCTACCGCCCGGGCAAGGACCCTATCGAGGTGCCCATGATGACCAGCAAGAAGTACCCACTGGCCTTCTTCAATGACCCCAGCCTGGAAGCCAAGGTAACCCCTCTTCCTCCGCTCGCAGGTGCTCTGTGCCCCACCTCTCTCCTCTTGGGTCTGCCTTGCTCCCCATCCAGCTGCAGCTCCATCTTCCCCATCTCCTCCCCTCCACTTTCTCCTTGTTGTCTCCTCCCTCACACCTCCTCCATAGTGTCTCGTAGCAAGGTCCCTTCCACTTCCTCCCCCACCCTCCCTCAGCCTCTCCACTCCATCCAGGTGAAGCCAGCATCTCAGACTAGCAGCCCCTAGGTACAGGTGGGGTGTGGGGCTCTCCAAGACTCTCGACTCAAGGTATCCAATCTCCCTGGCTTCATAGAGAGCAGGTCCAGTCGGTGCCTGGGAAGCCTTTTCTCCACAGAACATTGGCTCTACACAGAAGGTCCTCAGATATTCCCCTGTGGATGGTGGGTTAAGACTCTAGGGATGGTGGCCAGCCTGACAAGTACAAGTCCTTATTATCTAACATTTCCACCTGACTCAAGAGCTGCTCACCAGACACTGAGGTAGGGTCAGGATAGGGTCCTGAATGACCTAGACAAATTGGAGGATTGGGCCAAAAGAAATCTGATGCAGTTCAACAAGGAGAAGTGCAGAATTCCAAGCGTTGTTATAGGTTGGGGATCGACTGGCTAAGTAGCAGTGCAGCATAAAAGGATCTGGGGATTACAGTGGTTGAGAGGCTGGATATGAATCATCAATGATCTAGAAAATGAGGTAAGCAGTGAGGTGGCCAAGTTTGCAGATGACACCAAGTTGTTCAGGACAGTCAAAACCAAAAGGGATTGTGAAGAACTGCAAAAAGATCTCAGCAAACTGAGTGATTGGGCAGCAAAATGGCAAATGAAATTTAATGTGGGTAAGTGTAAGGTAATGCATGTTGGAAAAAATAACCCAAATTACACGTACTACATGATGGGGTCAAATTTAGCTACGACAGATCAGGAAAGGGATCTTGGAGTTATAGTGGATAGTTCTCTGAAGACATCCACGCAGTGTGCAGCGGCAGTTAGTAAGGCAAATAGGATGTTAGGAATTATTAAAAAAGGGATCGATAATAAGACAAAAGATATCATACTTCCCCTATATAAAACTATGGTATGCCCACATCTTGAGTACTGCGTGCAGATGTGGTCTCCTCACCTCAAAAAAGATATATTGGCATTAGAAAAGGTTCAGAAAAGGGCAACTAAGATGATTAGGGGCTTGGAACGGGTCCCATATGGGGAGAGGCTAGAGAGACTGGGACTTTTCAGTTTGGAAAAGAGGCGATTGAGGGGCGATATGATAGAGGTATATAAAATCATGAATGGTGTGGAGAAAGTGAATATAGAAAAATTATTTACCTTTTCCCATAATACAAGAACTAGGGGACACCAAATGAAATTGATGGGTAGTAGGTTCAAAACTAATAAAAGGAAATTTTTCTTCACACAGTGCACAGTCAACCTGTGGAACTCCTTGCCCGAGGAGGCTGTGAAGGCCAGGACTCTATTAGGGTTTAAAAAAGAGCTTGATAAATTTTTGCAGGTTAGGTCCATAAATGGCTATTAGCCAGGGATAAATTATGGTGCCCCTAGCCTTCAGTACAAGGGCAGGAGATGGATGGCAGGAGATAAATCACTTGATCATTGTCTTCTGTTCTCCTTCTCTGGGGCACCTGGCATTGGCCACCGTCGGCAGATGGGATGCTGGGCTGGATGGACCTTTGGTCTGACCCAGTATGGCCATTCTTATGTTCTTATGTTAACAGTGCGCCCTTGTAGCCAAGCAGACTAATGGCAGATTGAGGTGCATTAGGAGGGTCATTTCCAACAGAGCTAGAGAAGTGATTATTCCCCTCTACTGGGCACTGGTGAGGCTACATCTGGAGTATTGCATCCAGTTCTGGGGCCCCCAGTATAGAAAGGACGTGGATGTGCTGGAGCAGGTTCGGCGGAGGGCAATGAAAATTATTAGGGGGCTGGAGCACATGACCTGTGAGGAGAGGCTGGGAGATTTGGGCTTGTTTAGTTTGCAGAGAAAAGACTGAGGGGTGATTTGATAGCAGCCTTCAACTTCCTGAAGGGGGCTCTAAAGAGGATGGAGAGAGGCTGTTCTCAGTGGTGACAGATGGCAGAACAAGGAGCAATGGGCTGTAGTTACAGAGGGGGAGGTGTAGGCTGGATATTGGGAAAAAACTACTTCACCAGGAAGGTGGGGAAGCACTGGAATGCGTTGCCTAGCGAGGAGGTGGAATCTCCATCCCTCGAGGTTTTTAAGTCCCGGTTTGGCAAAGCCCTGGCTGGGATGATTTCGTTGGGGTTGATCCTGCTTGGGGCAGGGACTGGACTCAATGACCTCCTTCCATTCTCAGATTGTAAGCAGGAGCCTGTGGGAGAAATGGATGGGAGTGAGACGGCAGCATGGGCTGCCTGGGGGAGCCGGGCAGAGGTAGCCCCAAGGGGCCTGATCAGGGTTGCCAGTTTCCCAGTCACACAACCTCTGCCCCAAAGCTCCATGGCTCCTCTGGGGCCTCATCCCCTCTTGCTACACCTCCCCCCCGTCACTCACTCTCCCCCACCCCGACTCACTTTCTACGGACGGGGGCGGGGGGAAGGGAGGTGCTAGCTTCAGACAGGGCTGGGAATGAGAGGTTCAGGGGGCAGGAGAGGGCTCCAGGCTGCTGCAGGGGAGCAGGAGCAGGAGGAAGGCTCCAGCTGGAGTTGTGGGCTCTGGAGTGGGGTGGGGGATGAGGGGGTCAGGGTGTAGGAGGAGGCTTGGGGCTGGGGCTAGGGCAGGGGGTGAGGGCTCCAGCTGGGAGTGTGGGTTCTGGGGGAGGGATGCAGTTTTTGGGGTGTTGGAGGGGGCTGGAGGCTGGGGCAGGGGTTAGCATATATGGGAGGGGGTGAGGCCAGGGATGATGTGTTGGGGTGGAGGAGGAGCTCCAGGCTATAGCGGGGGTTGGGGGTGCAGGCTCTGGGAGGGAGTTTGGGTGGAGGGGGGCTCCGAGTTGGGGCAGTAGCTGCAGGGGCTTGCTGCACTGGCTGGGATTCCCTGGGAACAGCCGCCAAGAGCCCCAAAGCCTGAAGCCCAAAGGTCTGCCCTCATGCCTGCAGGCATTGCCCCCACAGCTCCCATTGGTCATGGTTCTCGGCCAATGGGAGCTGTGAAGGTGGTAGTCAGGGTGGGGACAGCTCACAGAGCTTCCCTGCCCTTTGAGCCACAGGGATTTGGTGGCTGCCCGTGGAGCCAGAGCTGTCAGGGAGCCTGCCTTAGCGCCCTGGTGGGCCACAGTCAGTAGTGCCAGCCGGACCACCAAGGGCCCTTTTCAACCAGGCGTTCTGGTTGAAAGCTGGACACCTGGCAGCCATAGTCCTGATCCCCAGCGGGCCCCACCCGCAGTCAGTGGTATGATGCTGGTTCATGCCCATGGGTGGCTTGGAGGCCCCATGGAAGGGTGTCAGGAATAGGGGGATGGGTGAAGAGATGAGGGCTCAGCTGTGACACCCAAAGAAACAGATGAGAGATCAGGGCTTGGTCCGAGGCCTTTGGATCCAGGCTCAGACAGCCCCACAGCACAGAGAGGCCTCTGTCTTGTCCTCTCCCAAGGTTGGCCGGCTGCAGCTGTCCCACAACATGAGCCTGGTCATCATTATGCCTGAGAGCCTGTCCCAGACACTCGCCCAGGTGGAGCAGAAGCTGACCAAAGAGACCTTCTCTGCGGTGATGAAGAAGCTAATGAGCTCCACCTTCAAGTCCACCGTGGTCAGCCTGCCCAAGTTCAAGCTGGACAGCTCCCAGAACCTCATGGACATCCTGGGAGAGATGGGTAAGGAAAGAGCTGGTGGAGAGCTGGGAGCAGCAGGAGCTGGGAGGTGTGGGAAAAGGCGAGGAAGCCCCCTCTCCCTCTGGACAGGGAGGGACAGCAGAGCAGCCGTGTTAGGTTGTGACCTCACTTCCTGGAAGGGAACGGGTGAGCAATGATGTCAGTGGATTGTTGGGTTGTGACCTCACTTCCTGGAAGGGAACGGGTGAGCAATGGTGCCATTTACTGAGGGATGGCATCAAACCTCTGCTTCTGAGGGACCCATTCCCAATGCTGACCTCTGCTACAGGCATCTGCCTAGGGCAGTCTCCAGGCCTGGGGCAGCCTTTTAGGCACAGAGGGGTGGCGATTACCCCTTCCCTGCTCTGTTCCTTCTCCAGACTATGGCATTTTCTTCTACGCCAACTTGTGCGGCATCTCGGAGGTGGAGGACCTGGCGGTGACGGGCGCCCAGCACCGCGCTGTGCTGGAGCTGAACGAGGAAGGGGTGGAGGCTGCGGCTGCCACGGCCTTCTCCGTGGCCCGTAACGCCTGGTTCTTTGAAGTGCATCAGCCCTTCCTCTTCGTGCTGTGGAACGATGACCATGGCTTCCCTGTCTTCATGGGCCACGTCAGCGACCCCCACATGTGAGCCACCCTCCTCCAGGCCTGGCACTGACAGGATGCCCCACGGAGTGCTGCTTGGCTCTGATGCTTTGGTGGGGAGAGTATCTCTAACTCTCTCCTGCCGCACATAACCATCCATGCATCCCCTCCGACCTTGCTATCAATCCCTACGCACAGCATCTATGAAGGGACTCATCTGGGAGGTAGTGTGGCCTAGTGCTCAGCACAGGGGTCTGATACTCCCAGAGACCCAGGTTCTGCTGCAAGGTGACCTTGGTCGAGATACAGTCTAGCTCTGTGCCTCAGTTTTCCCATCCATCAAATGGGACTAATGATCCTGAGCAGTCTTCCCTCTAATTTTTTCCATCCATGGGCAGAATAAATTTTGTTCTGTGCACCAGGGCCTGTGCAGATGTGCATTGCCAATAGAAACACACGCTGCCAGCTGTGGGGCCTCTGCTGATCAGCTGGGCAGCACCTGAATGTCTCCTGAGTGGCTGCCCAAGGACTCAACTTACTGGGAACACTGCTCCTGACCTGCCTGGTAAAGCACTTGGTGCCCTGCTGCTGGCCAGGGTGGTAGACAAGCTAAGGAGGATTGTTATACAGGTCAGAAGGCTGTAGGTTCAACTCCTGGCTGGCTCAGATGCCTTCTTACCTATCCACATGTCTCCAGCACGTAGCCTCTCTTTGGCTGTATTGCTGTCTGTCAACTGTTTAAAAGCTGGATTTTTCTCCCTCCTCCCTGTCTCTTCCCCCTTCATCCTCTTTCTTCCTCCTTGTCCCTGCTTTGCTGTCTGTAGCCTGTGACCATCCCAGCCCTCAACAGCACAGACTTCTGAAACGTACAGGCAAGAGCTGACTTGTTGGGGGAGTCCCTCCCTTGTACCCCCTCGGCCTCCCCCTCCCCCTGCCAGCAGCTGCCGCATCTTCCAACAGTAAAGAAAGTCTGAAAGCGTTGGCATCCGAGCCTCTCCTTCCCACTCCCCAGATGGCTGGCAGCCAGACAAGCAGCGTGAGAACAAACACTGTGGAGTGGAGGGGGTGAGGGTAATTCCATTGGTGTAAGGGAGTGTGAGGAAGGCCTGGCAGGGCAGGGGTTAAACAGAGCCTGTTTGCCCAGTTACCCCCACCCCGATTCACCTGCCGCCAGTGTCAGGCCTGGAGGCAGGACAAAAGCAGGGAAGCTTGCCCCGTTCAGGGCTGACCGGCCAAGAGGCAGGAGCTGGCTCTGACATGTGCAGGGCCTGAGCCAGAGCTGCTGCCAGAGGATGGGGCTCTGAACCCTTCCCCAGGGAAAGAGGGGACAATCCCAGCGAACCTCCCCCCACACTTTGGAGGGGAGACTAGAGTCTCAGGGCCACGCCCCAACCTACTACTACAGCCCAGTGGGCTGAAGACATGTATACCCGGCCTCTAAGCCCCGCAAGGGGCCTAGCCACTAGGCCACCCTGCCACTAGTGGGAACCGCCAACGTGCAGCAAGAGGTCATTATTCAGATTCAGTGACCCCCAATTCCCCTGGAAGGACTCAAGGATTTCCTGGTTGGGGATCCCAGAATTATGTTACGTACATGTAAATGGGACCCCATCACACCAGCGAATCCCCCTTGCCCCACGCTGCCACGCCCCTCCTCTCTTTTCCCACCCCAGGGAATTTAGCACCATATCCAATGGGGCTGCCCCACCCCACCCTCCAATGGTATAGTCCACCCAAAGGTAGCTGGGGGATGTCATAGGTGGGCTGGTCTTCCAGCGATATGCTTCAGAAGCAGGGGGTAATTAGCGTGCAGTGCTTGGATTGACTGAACATAGTCTACTCAACCAGTCCAGCCAATCAGTGTGTTGCATGCAAATGAGCTGCAGGAATGCACTCTATATGAATAACAAGAAGTCTTGTGGCACCTTACAGACTAACAGGTGTTTTGGAGCATAAACTTTTGTGGGTAAATACATATAGACAGCCTATAGACAGCCTGCCAACCTTAAACACATCCTCACCAGCCACCACAAATCACAAACTCTGGGCCTGGAACCAGCCCCTGCAACAGTGGTCGCTGCCAGCTCTGCTCACATATCTACACCAGTGACATCATCACAGGACCTAACACCAACTATACCATCAGGGGCTCCTTTACGTGCATATCTACTAATATAATATATGCCATCGTGCTCCAGCAATGCCCCACTGCAATTTACATTGGTCAAACTGGACAGTCTCTCTGTAAAAGAATAAATGGACATAAATCAGACATCAGGAACGGTAATGTACAGAAACCTGTGGAGGAACATTTCAATCTCCCTGGACACTCAGTGGCAGATTTAAGGGTGACAGTTCTGAAACAAAAAATTTCAAAAATCAAATGGAGAGAGAAATCTCCGAGCTGCAATTTATTTGCAAATTTCATTCCATTAACCAAGGATTAAACAGGGACTGGGAGTGGCTCGCAGTTTACAAAGGCAGTTTCTCTGCTCTGGGTGCTAATAGCTCCCCATTAGGCTTTGACAAAGGCTCACATCCCCCTGTCTGATCTGGCTTGTTTTTTCCTCTTTTGATAAGTGCTGTTGATACTGGGCTATTCCCACCACGCTGATAGACCTTGTCAGCTCTGGCCCTCCCTCTTACTGGGACCCCACTCTTTAAATACCCCTTTGGAAACCCACCCCCCCGCCACTCATGCATCTGATGAAGCGGGTCTTTGCCCACGAAAGCTTCTGCTCCAAAATATCTGTTAGTCTATAAGGTGCCACGAGACTTCTTGTTGTTCTTGACGCTACAGACTAACACGGCTCCTCTCTGATACTCAATATGAAAATCACAGGAGTAAAAAAGATGTGTATTTTATTTAAAATATACTCGCCAACAATGCCACCTAGTGGAGCCTCTTGTGGGGGCAGGGGCACCTCAGTGGGAAGATGGGAGCAGCAATAGATATTAAATATAATTATTAGCAGCACAGCCGTAGAGATGCCCAGTCATACACCCAGGGACCCTGGGGACGGTTTCCATCTTGTTTTTGTGACCCACGTTCTTCGCGTCCAAGGTGTTTTTGATTTCCAGCCAGGTGCGTTTTGCAAAGCATCTGAGCGACCTGGACTCCCAGTGCCTATCTGTCAATGCAATTCAAGCCCTTGGGTGCAGCGTCTCAGTCGGACTGGGTCTGTCTTTCAGCTCAGGGACCTGCACCCAGAGCTGCAAAGGGGTCCCACTTCTGTCGAAATCACTGGACGTCAGGAGCTGAAATGACTTTGTGTTTCTGGGCCGTGGTGCGCAAGTCACGTAGGCACGTTGGAAAATTCGAGCCATGGGCTCATAATCCTTCCTCTCATGCACACATACGCAGAGCTGTGCACAAACACACCACCTTCTACACTCACACACACACCTGTTGCACACGCAGACACACACAACAGCTGCACTCCAGTCTGTCTTCAGCCACAGGGGAACTGCAGCTGCTTCAAGTACTCAAGAAGTTCCTGGGACAGCTGAGGCACCATGGAGACCTTCCACCAACCGCCGGAACTGGACAAAGTCCCTTTGCAGGGAGGCAGGTACGGCGCTGCTCGCGGCTCCTGAACAGAGCAAAAGGAGTGAGTTGGAGAATGAAGTGTCAGGAAGTCGCTCTTGCAAAAGCCGCCAAGCTATAGATCTGCCTGACAGATCACTACATTCCCCGGGGAGCAAACCACTTGAAAATACCACACAACTGAAATAAACTAGGTTTATAAAGCCAGGGGGAAACATGAACAGGAAAACTCACCAAGGCTCCCCATACAGGGATCTGACCCTTTGATTTTAGGTCTCCATCACTGCTCCCTTTCGCCGGTACTGCAGCCATAACATTAAACCAGTTGCTCTGGGGCTGAGGCGAAATGATATTTTTCAGCCATAATTTTCTTTGTCCGGAGAAAAAGGCAGATTCTGTGAGCCAGAAATCTTTCAGGAATTTGTGTTGGTTTCACTAAATTGTTTGGGGAGGGAGCTAGGGCAAAACCTCACGGCTCCAAAACTCAAACCCTCTTGAATAGTAACAGAGAGGGAGCCGTGCTAGTCTATACGCTATCAAAACAAAAAGCAGTCAAGTAGCACTTTAAAGACTAGCAAAATAGTTTATTAGGTGAGCTTTCGTGGGACAGACCCACTTCTTCAGACCATATCCAGACCAGAACAGACTCAATATTGAGTCTGTCCCACGAAAGCTCACCTAATAAACTATTTTGCTAGTCTTTAAAGTGCTACTTGACTGCTTTTTGTTCCAAACCCTCTTGATTTTTCAGCTTTAAAGGAGTTTTTGTTAAAAAAGTGCCTGGGCGTTTTATTTTGGAAATCTTCAAAAACGTTTTTAAATGGTCCAAATCAACCCAAACGTTTCCACGTTGTCCTAAGGAAATGTGCGATTTGCCCCGAAACAAATCAGTTTTAAATCGCACACCAATTTCAGAAATGTTTGGCTTGAGGCCGACCTGACGTGGATTTTTTCCCCCTTGAATTTCAGAGCGGCCAATGAATCAAAAACAAAAAAAAAAAACGTTCTCGTCGCAGGGTGGCCTTCAGAGCGGGCCACGGAAGAAACAGCTTAGGTGCTCTTGAGCCTGGCGTTAGTTCTTGACCCTGGCAGGGGCAGGGATGTCTAGTAGTTAGGGCAATTCTCATGCCTGTGAAAAGCCCCCTATATTTGACCTACTTATACACTTTGCATATGCTGGGTAGAGCTTGTTAAAGTTAGGCAGCTGAAAGCTCTAGTGTGTCTCTCCACACTGAGCATGCTCCAGGCAGCCCACAGCAGCAGGGGCTCAACATCACTTTTGCTGCAATTTCTGATCCTGGCTGCCAAGAGCCACGGCAGGGCTGTAGCTGAGAGCTGGGAGCCTGTCTCTCCTGTACTCCCAGTGCTCCTCTGCTGGGGCCCAGGCATCATGGAGCAGAAGCAGCCTTGGTGTGCATAGGGTGAAGGAGTAGTAGAAATCAGAGGGGGACAGGACAGTAGAATCTATAACCATTAGGTCACACTCCCCTCCAGAGCTGCAGGCGGAACCCAGGCATCCTGAGTGTCTCCCTTTCTCTGCTGCCATTCAATAGCTGGGAAACCCACCAGCCAAGGGTCCTAGGCCCCTCTTCACACAACCTGTGGAACTGCTTGCCGGAGCTGTCGTGAGGGCCAAAGGACACTGAGCTCAAAAAGCATTAGCTAAGTTCATGGAGGCCAGGTCCCCTCACTGGCCATTAGCCAAGATAATCAGAGACACGGCCCCATATGCTGGGTGCCCCTAAACGTGTGACTGGACGACAGGGGATGGATTAGCTGATGTGTCCTCTGGGGCACCTGGCATTGGCCATGCGTGGAAGATAGACCCATGGGCAGACGGACCTTTGGTCTGACCCAGTGTGGCCATTCTTAGCTCCTGGCTGTCGTGGAAGACAGCCTACAAAAGCACCCACTTATTCCACTAACTCCTGAGGCTGAGCAGTGTGTGGTGGAGCCAGCCCTGCTGAGGACCAAGGCTAAGGTCCATACAGTCCCACCGGGGGAGCTCTGTTCCCCCATCCCACCACCTGGTGGTTCTTTAAAGCTCCTAGGGAATTAGATGTTAAGAAAGCAACCGTAGAAGAATGTGAAGGGTCACAAAGTGAATCCTTGAGCAGGTAGCAAAGAGCAGAACTAAAGCCACCCCCGCACGGTGAATCCAGCTCCGCCCCCGGCCATGTACATCAGGGTACAGACTTCGATGAGGGGATCACAGGCTAATTTTGCCCATGTTCTGCATCTCCCAAGGAGAATGACCCCATTGGCTGGGGCTAATTCCAGGGGACTCTCCCACCTCTCCAGAGAGGTCCTTATCACCACCGCATCCTGGGGAGAGAGGGGTATTCAGCACTGCATTAACCCCGCCCTCAGATCAAGATCATACTGGGAATCTGGGGTAGAGCCAAAAACTGAACCATTATGTCCTGGGTCCCAGCCGAGGGCCTTAGCCACAAGACAGCAGCATTCTCCAGAGCAGTCCTCAGCAACAGCTACGTGCAGAATAAACCCTCTGCCGAGACGTGCAGCTCTGCCTCCCCCGCTGCTGACCACAGCAGTGGTTTCTCCCGTGGTTTATCTGGAGGGTCCCAGGGAAGTCGGGGGGAGGGGGGGGGCTTTACCTTCATCTTGATGATAGTGTCTCTGAGGTTAGAAATGTGGTCCTGGCAGTCTCTCATTTTTTTGGGGAACGCGGGTGACAGATGCTTGGTCATCCAGGAGCTGTTGGCCAGGTGCTTCCAGCAGGCATTGTACTGGCACAACTGGCTGCTGATTGTGTCCTTTGGTAGGGGAGAGGCGCCAGGTCAGGGTTCGGAGTCCTAGTGCCCACCCTTGGCCAGGGGGCACGATCCACAGTCCTGCTGTTTGTTCTGTGTCTGCCCACAGGGGAGCCCTGACAAGCCCTAGCCCCTTGGGAGAGCCTTACTCACGCTTGACGGCTACTTACTGCCTAGCGATTGGGCCTGTGAGCCAGGACTCCTGGGTTCCATTCCAAGCTCACCACATGGCCTCAGGAAAGTCCCTACCGCTGTCAGGGCCTCAGTTTCCCCCTGTGCTAAAGGGGCAGGGGAGGGTGTGATGGTGCCTCCATGAGGCTTTGTGAGCTGTGACAAATCTTCAGCCTCTCAGCACCTTCCCAGGCCCCACCGTGGGAGCCAACGTCCTCGCAAAATCCCCCTCCCAGAGCAAGAGCATGTTGAGGGCCAGGGCTCTGACTGATTCCCACACGGTAGGACTGAATATGAGGCAGCACCAGCAGGAGATCTGGGCCCCAGGGTGCTTCCTTCAGAGGCAGATGTGGGCTGGGAGGCCAAGAGCCCTGCAGCCAGTCAGCCACGGGGACAGGGAAATGTAACCCACTGTCAGGCAGGGCAGGGCTCTGTCCTCTCTCGGGAGGGCTGGGTTGCCCACAGAGGTCAGTTAGAGTCTCTGTTGCTGCAGCAGCACCTTCAGTGTAGAATGGCAAGTCCCAGGCACAAGCCCTGAGGCCAATGACCTGGCATTGGGCTGGAAGACCCTGATCCTGGTGGGGGCCCAGCCTTGTCCCCGCTAAGTCCCCGGGCACCTCCTGCCCACGCCGGGAAGGTCCATATGCCTCCTTACCAGCTGTGTGGCCTTGTTGCTGGTCTTGCTGCTCATGGGGAGGCAGTCTTGGATTCTCTTTCCTCCAGCTGTGTAACCCACATCCTGCAAGTGGGGAAACGCATGACGAGGGGCTGGGACGGCCCAAATGGGGTGGGGAGATATGTGGGGAAGGGCCTGAGCAGGGCAGCCCCATAGGAATAAAGCTGGTCCGGGTGGGAACACTAAGCATGGCAGAGCAGAGTGGGGTTCCCGGAAGGGGAGGGAATAGCCCTTATAGGGTCCCAGGAAGGACCTGATTAGGAGAAGAGGTGACAAGGATGGAGGGGTCCCATATGGAGGGGTGGGGGGCCTAGGCCAGGGGAGAGGGCTGGAGCAGGGTGGATGGCTGTAGATAGTCAGGGCAGGGATCCCATGGCGTGGGTCAGAGCAGGGTAGATGGCCAGGCTATGGGGGTTCCAGGGGGAGGGCTCAAGCGAGGATGGATCCCCGGGGAGGTGCCCAGCCCTTCTCATACCTGGAGCATCTTAAGCAGGTGCTCCAGGCAGTTCTTCAGTCGCCCTGTCGTGTCCTGGGCATTGGGCCTCTCTGCATTGCAGGCGGGGCCAGGCCGCCCCTGGGCCAGGGACCAGAGCACAGCTAGCACCAAGGTCAGGGACAAGACGTCTCTCCATCCTGCACAGGAGGGACAACACACCACAGTCACCTCCCTGCCCCGCCACAGCGGAGCACACATGGTCCAAAGTCACATTCGGATTGGCTGACTGGACCTGATGACATCACTACCTAGGGGGCCACTGGGGACTTCGCCCCATCATGCACACACTTCTGTTAAATCAGGCCAGAGAGAGGATGAAGGATAGTGACAGGAAGGGACACATTAACTGGCCCTTTCAGGGAGGTGAGCCTGTTCCCAGAGGATTCTGGGAGGTGTAGTTCATAGACTGATGGGAGTTGTAGGAGAGGAACTAAGGAATGCTGGGAAAGAGGGCAGGGCTATAAAAGTGCTCCCTTCTATTCCCACCTCTATTCAGCCAAGCTGGCCTGGTACTGCCCATCTCTCTGCATCCCACCCTTCCAACCCCCCATGGTCCTAACCCCCCCACCAAGATTCCTCCAGCGCCCTCCTTCCCCCAGATCTCAGACCCATGTTCTGACTACACTCAACTCCCTTCCATCCGGTTGCCCAAAGCTATTCTGGGGAAGCTGGTGCTGAGCTGTTCCCCATGCACCAGCACAGGCATCAGTTTAGATACTAGGAAGGACTCAGGCGAGTGAACTCTGGAACACACCACCCAGAGAGGCTGCAGCGTCGCTCTCTTTGGAGGCTTTGAAGAACAAACTAGAGCAAGGGTCAGCAATCCCTGGCACACTTGCCACTGTTGGCACATGAGCCGATTATAAGAACATAAGAACATAAGAATGGCCATACTGGGTCAGACCAAAGGTCCATCCAGCCCAGCATCCCATCTGCTGACGGTGGCCAATGCCAGGTGCCCCAGAGAAGGAGAACAGAAGACAATGATCAAGTGATTTATCTCCTGCCATCCATCTCCTGCCCTTGTTCTGATGGCTAGGGCACCATACTTTATCCCTGGCTAATAGCCATTTATGGACCTAACCTGCAAAAATTTATCAAGCTCTTTTTTAAACCCTAATAGAGTCCTGGCCTTCACAGCCTCCTCGGGCAAGGAGTTCCACAGGTTGACTGTGTGCTGTGTGAAGAAAAATTTCCTTTTATTAGTTTTGAACCTACTACCCATCAATTTCATTTGGTGTCCCCTAGTTCTTGTATTATGGGAAAAGGTAAATAATTTTTCTATATTCACTTTCTCCACACCATTCATGATTTTATATACCTCTATCATATCACCCCTCAATTGCCTCTTTTCCAGACTGAAAAGTCCCAGTCTCTCTAGCCTCTCCCCATATGGGACCCGTTCCAAGCCCCTAATCATCTTAGTCGCCCTTTTCTGAACCTTTTCTAATGCCAATATATCTTTTTTGAGGTGAGGAGACCACATCTGCACGCAGTACTCAAGATGTGGGCGTACCATAGTTTTATATAGGGGAAGTATGATATTTTTTGTCTTATTATCGATCCCTTTTTTAATAATTCCTAACATCCTATTTGCCTTACTAACTGCCGCTGCACACTGCGTGGATGTCTTCAGAGAACTATCCACTATAACTCCAAGATCCCTTTCCTGATCTGTCGTAGCTAAATTTGACCCCATCATGTAGTACGTGTAATTTGGGTTATTTTTTCCAACATGCATTACCTTACACTTACCCACATTAAATTTCATTTGCCATTTTGCTGCCCAATCACTCAGTTTGCTGAGATCTTTTTGTAGTTCTTCACAATCCCTTTTGCTTTTGACTGTCCTGAACAACTTGGTGTCATCTGCAAACTTTGCCACCTCACTGCTTACCTCATTTTCTAGATCATTGATGAACAAGTTGAACAGGATCGGTCCCAGGACTGACCCCTGGGGAACACCACTAGTTACCCTCCTCCATTGTGAAAATTTACCATTTATTCCCACCCTTTGTTTTCTGTCTTTTAACCAATTCCCGATCCATGAAAGGATCTTTCCTCCTATCCCATGACCACCTAATTTACATAAAAGCCTTTGGTGTGGGACCGTGTCAAAGGCTTTCTGGAAATCTAGGTATATTATGTCCACTGGGTGCCCCTTGTCCGCATGTTTATTAACCCCTTCAAAGAATTCTAATAGATTAGTTAGACACGACTTCCCTCTGCAGAAACCATGCTGACTTTTGCCCAACAATTCGTGCTCTTCTACGTGCCTTGCAATTTTATTCTTTACTATTGTTTCTACTAATTTGCCTGGTACTGATGTTAAACTTATTGGTCTATAATTGCCAGGGTCTCCTCTAGAGCCTTTTTTAAATATTGGCGTTATATTGGCCGTCTTCCAGTCATTTGGTACCAAAGTGGATTTAAAGGATAGGTTACAAACCACTGTTAATAACTCCGCAATTTCACATTTGAGTTCTTTCAGAACCCTTGGGTGAATGCCGTCTGGTCCTGGAGACTTGTTACTATTCAGCTTATCAATTAACTCCAAAACCTCCTCTAATGTCACTTCAATCTGAGTGAGTTCCTCAGATTTGTCACCTAAAAAGGCTGGCTCAGATTTAGGAACCTCTGTAACATCCTCAGCCATGAAGACTGAAGCAAAGAAATCATTTAATCGCTCCGCAATGGCACTGTCTTCCTTGATCGCTCCTTTTATATCTTTATCGTCCATAAATGTCCAGCGGCATGTGACTGGAGCCCCCACCAGAGAGTGGGGCCGGAGAGAGGGACCTCCACTGGAATGCAGGGCTGCCAGCCAGGCTCCCCACCTCTGGAGTGCTGGCTGCAGCTGGCCCCTGTGGCACAGAGTCAGAGGACGGGGCCTCTGATGGAGTGTGGGGCTGCAGCCAGCTCCTGCCCTGGCACAGGGCCAGAGCTGGGATCTGAGCCTCCACCGCACAGCCCCCTCTATCCCCCCAGCACAGGGCTGGAACCAGGATCCCCATCCAAGCCCACCCCACTCACTCCCGCCGCAGGCCTTTTCAAGTCACTGATGGTAAGCGTGGTTTGCTCGGCGCTCTGTGGAGCTGGGCGCGTGCCCTATCTGCCATGCCCTTTGTAAGGGATGAACCGATGTTTACTGGGGGAAAGGCACTAGCACAGCACATGGGGGTAATGAGGCTGGTCGCCTACTTTGTCATTTCACAAAGAGTTAAGTTGTTCCTTCAACAAACATGTCATTTGGTTTTGGAACCGTTTCCCAGTTTGGCCCATCATAGGTCTCTTAGCCACAACCAGAGCATTTATTTCAGGCAACATGCACTGCTACGATACAAGTGTAACACAAACAGACACAGGTTGCCAGCCCCATGAATTGGGCTTGCAACCATAGGGGCTGAAGCCCTGTGCGCTACCACGTAAGCTGAAGACCCATTGCTTCTCAATTAAGGCTGTAGAGCAGAGATTTCGCTCACCCAGCTAGTATGCGGTTTCAACATCTCTGGGGATTATACAAATATAACAACAGGGTCACTGCCAAGCATTCAAAACTCATAATTATCCCAACAGTGAATTTGTATTTAAGGTCTCCAAACTTCATTTTTCACCAGTTAAAGAATAAGCTTCCCCAGTGACCAAACAGTAAAGCTCTGCATCTTCATTTGTTAAAGATGCTGTTGTAGACAGGACTGTTAGTGACTTTAAAAAGGCTCCTTGGCACACAGGCCATACATAGAGGATTGCAGCACTCCCCCTCGGAAAGGTTGCTGACCCCTGCATTATGTTAGGCTGACAGAGCTGGGTTGCTAACCCCAGAGCTAGAATCTGTGAGCGTAGGGTCTAAAGCCCTGTGCTCTACCACATCAGCTAAAGGCCAGGTGGCTCTCAGCCAAGGCTGTAGATCAGAGACTTCGCTCAGCCCAGATGAGGTCCTAGTACTGCTGGGTGTTACAATTAGACTAAAATGTGCCAGGGAGTTTGTGCTCAATGAGCGTGGGAGGATGGACATAGTGACCTCTCAAGGTCCCTCCATTTGTCCTAGAGATCTCCAGCACAAGCTCCCCGTAAAGCCCAGGAAAACTCACCCACCATTCCAAGGGGCACGGGGAGAATAAGGGACCTGCAACTGCTGCCAAATACAGGCTCTCCCCTGTAACGACAGAGCCTGTGATTTGGGGGCAGAAGGGTGCCAATGGTAACCACAGCTCACCATGTGGATAACCCTCATGCACACTGATTTCCAGCCCAGTAACTTGCGTCCGTTTGCAGAGGTGGGTTTCTTCCACCTCCTTCTCTCTGCTCCCCAACTGATGCTGTGTTTCATGAATTCCTCCCATCCCTAAGCCAGGCAAGTGCCTTGTCCTTGGCCAGCAGAAGACACTTGCCAGTGCGGTTTCTATTGTGAGGTTCTCTGGCCCCTAGCAGGCCCTTCCAGCCTTACCATCTCTGATACATATGTCATAGAACTGGAAGGGACCTCAAGAGGTCATTAGTGCTAGATCATGGGCCAAACAGGGAGGGAGCCTTCCTGGGAGAGCCCTATAACATGGCATTTCCTATGGGCCCAGGCAAATGGGTACATGGATGTAGCCCCTTTAACTATAAGTTGGAGGACATGCAGGGCGGTACCTCTTGGCTAGTCTATCTGTTGTCCTGGGCTGAGCACCCCCCACAAGCCCCTGCCCAGCCCTTCCCACTCAGCGAGGCCCAGCGGTACCTCCCTGCACCCCGCCAATAGCTGAAGGGCCCGATCCTGTGGGAGCAGCTCAGGATCGGGCCCATTCTTTTGTCCTCCCCCAACATCCTGCCCCCACAGCTCCCTGCTTTGCCTGTGGCTGCCCTTCAATGGGACTGGTCCTGGCACCTCTGCACAGGACTTCCCTGACCTGAGTGAAAGCCTTGGAGTGAGAGCCCTTCCCCTTAAACCCTGCTCTGCCAGGCTGCCCCAGTCTCTGTGTAACCCTGGGGAAAATCCTTCCACTCTGGCTGAGCATGGACAAACTCCTTGCACCAGCAGCCTGTGCGACTGATGCTGGGGAGCAGCTCAGCCACCAGCGCTGTGGAAAACAACCCTCCCTTCCCAGCTGCAGCAGCCTCTACTCACGCAGCCTCATCCTGTGTCCTCCAGGGCAATCCTAGGAGGTGCTGTGATCCGTTGTCTACGTACAGCCTAGTTGGGGCTCTTATATCCCACCTGTTTGCTCAGATTCCTCTCCCCCCTCCCCCCCACCACCCGGCCACCGCCTTGTGATTCACCAGCTTCCCAGGAAGAGTGAGAAGGAAGTGTGGCAAGGAACGTCCTGGAGAACCTGGAGCATAGGCGGAGGAACTGGCTGCAGCAGCCCTTGGGGCATGGCTGGGAAGAGCTGGGGACAGAGCTTAGGCATCGGCTCAGAGCTGCACAGACACACTGCCGACACCCTGCACCATGAGCCACCAGCCAAGCTGCAAACTCTGGGAGGCAGCGGGAGCAGATGGGGGCGTCCCTGGAGCAGCTGGAGGGATTTGGCAGGTGGCAGGTGGGAGCGGGACGTCCCAAGCACTGGGGGCGGGGCTGAGATGGGGGCCTCCTCGGTGCCAAAGAGGAGCAGACAGGAGCCTCCTGGGACCCACGAAGGAGAGCGTCCCAGAAACCGGGGGAGTAGAAGGGAGCATCCCAAGGCCCAGTAGACGAGCAGACTGCTGGGTGGGGCAAACAGGGCATCCTGAGGGCTGGGGAGAGCAGCTGGGGGTGTCCCAGGTGAAGGGGGGAACAGATGAGGGGGTTCTGAGGACTAGGCAGAGAAGATGGGGTGCCCTGAGGGCCAAGCAGAGACAACTGAGGGTGTCCTAGGTGCAGGCCCAGACAGCTAGGGGTGCCCTGAAGGCTGGGGGGCAGGCAGCTGGGGGTGCCCAAGGGCCAGGGCAAGACAGCTGGGGGTGCCCAAGGGCTGGGCAAAGCAGCTGGGGGTGCCTCAAAGGCTGGGGGGCAGGCAGCTGGGGGTGCCCAAGGTCCGGGGCAAGGCAGCTGGGGGTTTCCCAAGGTCCAGGGCGAGGCAGCTGGGGGTGCCCAAGGTCCGGGGCGAGGCAGCTGGGGGTGCCCAAGGTCCAGGGCGAGGCAGCTGGGGGTGCCCAAGGGCCGGGGCGAGGCAGCTGGGGGCTGGGAAGGGAAGAGAGAAGCCATACAAAAGGGCACTGGAGGGGGACAGTGCAGTTGTACCCAGAGAGTTCCCATTAGCAGGGCCACAGACTCCACTGGACATGGCTGGGAAAGGATGCACTGCCCATGTCCTGGGACCAAAGGAATCCGCAGGGGTCTCCCAGCCAGCCCCCCGCACTTGGCTGTCCATGGGCAGACCAGGGGACCGGGCAAATAACATCATGTTAGAGACCCGCAGAACCGTGGCAGGAGCTTTGAACCTCTAGGGGACGCCAGCTCCAGGGCCGCCCAGGGCAGGGGGCTGGCCAGCTGGTTCAGGGCAGGGATTTGTGTAGCTGGAGGCATGGGGGGAGCAGACAGGACAGCCTGGGCATTGGGGGGCTGCGGAAGGGGGCCCTTGGTGCCAGAGGGGACATCCGAAGGAGCAGCAGAGGAAGGCATCCTGACTGCCGGGTGGGGCACACAGGGCATCCGTCCTGATCCACAGCCCTGGGGCATCAGTGGCCAAGGGCCAGCTGGGGCTGTGCAGGGGAGGGGAGGCCTAGGGCCATGTGAGTGGGGCTTGCAGTCAGGCGGGGTCCAGTTTCAGGCATGATTCTCCCTGCTCTCCGCTGAGCATCACTTCTCCTTCCTGCCCAGGTGCATAAGGGCAAGCTCCCAAGCAGCTGCCAACAACCCCTTCCGGCTCATCAAAGAGTCAGTTCTGGGAGCACAGCATCATCCCTGCCCTGCCCCGCCCCGCTGGGAGCTGTCAGGGCCTGTCGCCTGCGTCACAGCGATAGGGGACGCAGAAGGCCTTACAGGATCTGCCTTCCTCCTCAGGAGCCGGCTGATCTGGGAGGGGAAAGAGGAAAAGCAGATGGGCAGGGATTTGCCCCCATCCCACTGTTGGGTAAAGTCTCCACCCAAGTTATTCCCCTGTCAATTAGAGCTACTGAATTCCACAGAAATTTTGTAGAAATGCATTGAACCGTAATGTCCTGCCAACACTTTGCATGCAAAGTGGGGGGTGGTGAATTTCACAAGTGGGGGCACAGCATGATTGACTGCTGGGTCTTGGCTCATCCTTCTCCTTAAAAAATGTCGAAATCAGTTACTGTCTTGATGCCTGCGTATTCATATTTATACGCTGATTCATATACTACACATGCCCAAAGGTGTTTTTTTTAATATGAACCTAACCAAAATTTCCATCCGTTTGAATTACACTAGACAACTTGTGGGGGACCTTCTAATTGCAAGGCTGAAAAGTGAGGCCCAGCATAAAAAACAGTTGTTCACCCCTGATTTGCGAAATGATAGAACCTGCTGCTGAGAACACTGTTGTTGGGTGGGGGTGGCTAAGAACAGGAGGACGGCTGTTTGCTAAGTCATTTTTATTACTGATGGGTCACAGAGAGATAGCTGTGCTAGTCTATACACTATCAGAACAAAAAAGCAGGCCAGTAGCACTTTAAAGACTACCAAAATAATTAATTAGGTGATGAGCTTTCGTGGGACAGACCCACTTCTTCAGATCAAGGAAGTGGGTCTGTCCCATGAAAGCGCATCACCTATAACAAATTATTTTGTTAGTCTTTAAAGTACTACTCGACTGCTTTTTTTATTATTGATGATTTGAATTGCTCTCAGTCAGTTGCTGTACTTGGGATGGTAGCTTGGTAATTACTGAACTTGGAAGCGTTGTCATTGGATCTTTGTAACCTTTTAAGTTCTGCAACTTGTTGTAAGAGTCAGAAGAAAAACAAGCAGTCCTGTAACATCTTAAAGATTAACTGTTTTATTTTTTAGATAACGAGCTTTTGTGGGTAAGACTCACTTCGTCAGTTTTGGAGCAAAAATAAGAATCCCGAGTTTATATAGTGTGGGGAGTGGGAGAAGAAGGGGGAAAAAAGTGGGGAGGGGAGAGTCACCTGTCATTAGTAGAACCTGTGGAAGAAGATTAAGTTAAGTGGGATAGGTGCCGTACCTGTGGATAACAAAGATGAGGAAATTATCCTTGGAATGCATAAGGTCATTGAGATCTCTGGTAAGTCCCAGGTTAAATGTATCAAACTTGCAAATGAATTCCAATTCACATGTCCCCCTCTGCAATCTAGTGATAAAATCCTTTTGTAACAAGATGGCCACTTTAAGGTCCTCTATGGTACGTCCTGGGAAATTAAAGTGTTCCCCTACAGGCTTATGGCTCTTCCAGTTCCTGGTGTTTATGTCCATTCATGCTTTGACATAGGAACTGTTCGATTTGTCCAATGCACATGGCAGAGGGGCGCTGTTGGCACACAGTGGCGTATATCACATTACTGGATGTGGCCACGGATGGTGTGGCTGCTGTGGTTAGGTCCCAGGATGGTGTCTCTCGTATAGATATGTGGACAGAGCTGGCAATGGGCTTTGTTGCAGGGATGGGTTCCAGGTTAGCGTTTCTGTGTGTGGCTGCTGGTATTTTCTTGGGCTTGGGTGGCTGCCTGTAGGAAAGGCCAGTCTTGTCACCCAAGGCCTGTGAGAGTGATGGATCGTGTTCCAGTATAGGCTGTAGATTGCCAACAATGCGCTGGAGGGCTTTAAGCTGAGGGCTATACGTGATGACAAGTGGTGTTCTGTTGTTTACCTTCTTGGGCCTATGAAGTAGCTGGTTGTGGGTACTCGTCTGGCCCTGTCGATCTGTTTCTTTACTCCTCCTGGGGGGTAATTAAGTTTTACGGATGCCTGGTAAAGACTGTGTAGTTTGTGGTCTCCGTCAGTAAGACTGGAGCACGTGCGGTTGTATCTTAGGGCTTGGCTGTAGACAACGCATTGTCTGGTGTGTGCTGGATGGAAGCTGGAGGAATGTAGGTAGAGTGGCAGTCGACGGGTTTCCAGTACAGAGCAATACTGATTTGACCATCAGTGGTTTGTACTGTAGCGACTAGGAACCAGATCTCTCGGGTGGAACGGTCGAGGCTGAGATTGACGGTGGGGCGCAAATTGTGGAAATCCCTGTGGAATTCTTCAAGGGTCTCCTTACCACGGGTCCCCATGATGAAGAGACCATCGAGGCAGCGTACATAAAGGAGAGATGCTAGTGGGCGGGAGCTGAGGAAACATTCGAAGTCAGCCATCAATAAACATGAAAAGGGCAGAGCACAGGGCAGCAGCCCTTTCTGATCAACTCGCTGGCCAGGGGCCATGACTGCACGCAGACACCCTGGGCCTCCTCAGCCTCGGTTGGCGCTCTCCGTAACCCTTGGCCTGAGTGCGAGAGTGCATGAGGGCACGAATGAATGCGCCTGTGTGAGAGAGTGACGGCTCCGGCCCCTTGTGTTTAACCTCAAGTGGCATTTAATAAAACCACAGGAGTGTAACCCTGGGGTGCTCGTTAGTGTAAATTAGAGGAACACCCACAGCTCTGCCAGAGGTCATCAGCCCCTCCCGACCCACAGCTCCCTACTAGCCCAGCCCTGGGCTCCCTCCCCCAGCTCTGCCGGGGTTCCCCAGTCCCGACCCACTGCCCCCTCCTCTCCAAGTCCAGACTCAGACTCTTTGCCGAGCCAGGGCCAGGGCTCTGACGTGCTGTCATGACTTTTCCCTTCCCAGCTAAGGGAAGTGGAGGCAGAGCCGTAGCCTGGGGCTGGTGGGTTGCTCACACATGCTCCCAGTGACGCGGAGCATGGGGGAGGATCCAGAGCTGCCCATCCCCATCTGGCCCAGAGGTGGGCGCGGCCCGGGCAGGCCTGGGGAGGGAAAGCTGCTCCACCACCTCCACTTCCCAACTGATGTAACCAGGAAACCGGCACCTGCCACTCTGCCCACGTGGCCATGAAAAGAAAGGGCCCCCCTGCCCCGAAGGCCTCCTCCCCAGATCTGTCGCCAGCTGCCCTGTGACTCTACCCTCCAAGGATCACGGGGGTGTTTGAGTGTGGCGCTGCAGTGGGCTGGGGTCGGGGTGAGGGGCACCAGCAGATCTTGGGAGGGGCAGTAGGGGGCTGATGGCTTTTTATGGGGCAGGCCGAGGGGGCTCTGTCTGCCCCCACCCGCCACTCAGTCTGGCAAGCTCAGGGACTCTGACTGGGCTCCCTGGCTGGTGGGGTCTGCCTCTGGGAAGCAGGTGCGGGGCACTCACGTACTTGTTGTGGGCCTAGCTCAGGGCACTCACCACTGGGGCTGGCCAGAGGCTGCAGCTGGCCCCTCACCTCAGGGACAAGCCACAGCTCCGAGTGGCCACTGTTTAGGTGTGGCTGGGTGCAGTACGAGGGGGAAGGGGAGTCAAGCCCACCCACCGCTCTGAGTCCCAGCCCAGGGGCCCTCTGGCTGCAGCCTTGTCCTGCCCTCCTCCTCTCGCCCTTAATTGCCTCACTCTCCCTGCACCACTTCCCCACGACTCCTTTGCATCTTCCTGGCCTTTGTGTGTGAGCCAGCAGTCCGGTAGGCCTCAGGCTGGAGTTTCTCCCTAGCTGCCCTGATCCTGCCAGCTCTGCTGCAGCTAAGGTGCTTCCCCTCCTGCTAGCAGTTGGACCTACACCTTCCCAGAGAGACCCTCAACTGGCTCAAAACTAGTGAACAGCACCTTATATACAGGGCTGCTCCAGCACGCTGCCCTCTGATTGGCTGCCTTAGTAGCCCTTTCTTAATTGGCTGGGGTGCCGCGCAATAGAAGAGGGAAAGTGACATCCTCACTTGACCCTTGTGTCCCTCCAGCTCAACACCTGGAAGAAACAGCTGGAGGACAAAGGCTTTGAACACAGGGAGGATGATCCATGGGCAAGAGATAATCCCAGCCCTTGTATTAAAGATCTGTAGCCTGCTGGTGTCACTGGAAGCCCCTTTGTTTTCGGAGTAAACCAATTTTTACAAAAAAAAATCCCCCTTCTTTTACAAAAAGTATTGGGCTTTTTTCCCTGCTTTTCACCTTCTTCTGAATCATTCAAATGTGTTTAAAAAATGTGTTTTTATTAGGCAAGCAGAATCGTAACACTGGAAGGGACCTTGAGAGGTTATCAAGGCCAGTCCCCTGCCCTCATGGCAGGACCAAGCACAATCTAGGCCATTCCTAACGGGTGTTTGTCTAGCCTGCTCTTTAAAGTCGATGAAGGTTCCACAGTCTCCGTAGGGAATTTACGCCAGTGGTTAACCACCCTGACAGCGGGTCTTTGCCCATGAAAGCTTATGATCCAAAATACCCGTCAGTCTACAAGGTGCCACAGGACTTCTGGTTGTTCTTGAGGATACAGACGAACACGGTTACCTCTCTGATACCTCACAGGAAGCTTTTCCTAACATCCAACCTAAACCTCCCTTGCTGCAATTTAAGCCCATTGCTCCTTGTCTTATCAATAACAGGCCCGGCCCAGCTGAGGACCATAGCTCTGTAGGGCTGGGGCCTGACTAGCTGCAGTGCAGCGGGAGATAATCTGTGCGTGGGATGGTACGGCAGCAGATGTGTGGGGGCCTGTGCATGCCAGGGCATTGTACTGAAACCTACTGCATGGGATCTTTTCAGGGGAAAAGGCAAAACGCCACATTTGTTGATAATACACATATAGCAATCAACACTTATCCTGTCCATCTGATATATTACACCCACGCACACACAAGCACACTCCTGTCTTGTTGCTGTTACCAATAGTTGCTCCCCCTAACTGCACTGCCCAGGTGAGTTAGATGGGGGAGGGGTGGAGCCGGGCTTCTGCCGATGCAGATCAATGCTCCAACGCTGACAAGAGAAACCCGAGGTCCCTGTGCAAGATGCTTCCATTGATAGTGTCCTCCCTCTCATCCATGATGTTGACACCAGTTAGCCGGCTCTTGCATATGCATAATCTGGAACAACAATCTTTTGAATATGCATATAGCACCTTCTGCTGGGTGGTGCTTCCAAAGGCAGGCACTGGCTGGTGACTTCCAGGGAGTCCATGTGTCCAGTCTTCTTTCAATGGGCCCACTTCACAAGCTCCATTGTTCTTCTCCTTGGTCTTGGATCTACCTTCTCCAACCCTTGCAAGTACCTGGAGGTGCTTGTCTCCCACGCCTTTCCATTCACACCTCATCCACTCAACAGGGCAATCAATGGAGCAATCCAAAAACAAAGGGTGCAGAGAGGTTTTTCTTCACCTTACCTACTTCTAAGCCATTCTGTTAATGACCTGAAAGTCTGTGTCTTACTGAAGAGGAATTTTCACAACAGGTTGGAAACAGAGGCTGCTGAACTCTCTTTTGTATTCAAATTCAACACATTAAAATGTAGTTTGAACCGGGATGGGAATTTTGTAGGTCATTATAGGGGCTTGTATGCATACTTGGCTTTATCTAATTCTTGACACCCCCCACCCCCTTCTGCCCCTCTACTCTCTGATTTGCTCACCTTGATAATATTTTTCTGATTTGTCAACCTTGAAGGCTATTTTTGGTTCTCTGTGCCTTAAATATTGAGTCTGTTCTGGTATGGCTATGATCTGAAGGAGTGGGTCTGTCCAATGAAAGCTCATCACCTAATAATTTTGTTAGTCTTTAACGTGCTACTGGACTGCTTCTTTGTTTTGTTCTACACAATATAACTAAATGTCTATATAACAGGGTATAAGAGCGTGACAGGAAGGCCAGGCAGGGAAAGGGTTAAATGGGGCCTGTTCACCCAATCAGCCTCACCCCAATTCATTTGCAGCCAGTGTCAGGCCTAGAGGAGTATAAAGGGAGGGAAGCCAGCCCAGTTTGAGGCTGACCAGCTGCCCAGTTGGCCACTGGAGGGCACAGCCTCAGGAACCTCCCAGGGAACCCCTCTCTCACCGGAGGGGGAACTAGGTTCTCGGGGCTCTACCACAAACTTATCCCATAGACTCTTGGATGGGGCTGAAGACCCACACCCCAGGCCCCGGCAAGAACACCTAGCCACTAGGCCATCCTGTCACTGGTGGGAACTGCTCACAGAGGGTTTAATACAATGATACATAAAATGAGGGTGACACAAGAGCTGTGTCTACACGTGCACGCTACTTCGAAGTAGCGGCACTAACTTCAAAATAGTGCCCGTCGTGGCTACACGCGTCGGGCGCTATTTCGAAGTTAACTTCGACGTTAGGCGGCGAGATGTCGAAGTCGCTAACCTCATGAGGGGATCGGAATAGCGCCCTACTTCGACGTTCAACGTCGAAGTAGGGACCGTGTAGACGATCCGCGTCCCGCAACGTCGAAATTGCCGGGTCCTCCATGGCGGCCATCAGCTGGGGGGTTGAGAGATGCTCTCTCTCCAGCCTCTGCAGGGCTCTATGGTCACCGTGGGCAGCAGCCCTTAGCCCAGGGCTTCTGGCTGCTGCTGCGGCAGCTGGGGATCCATGCTGCAGGCACAGGGTCTGCAACCAGTTGTCAGCTCTGTGTATCTTGTGTTGTTTAGTGCAACTGTGTCTGGGAGGGGCCCTTTAAGGGAGCGGCTTGCTGTTGAGTCCGCCCTGTGACCCTGTCTGCAGCTGTGCCTGGCACCCTTATTTCAATGTGTGCTACTTTGGCGTGTAGACGTACCCTCGCAGCGCCTATTTCGATGTGGTGCCGCGCAACGTCGAAGTTGAACATCGACGTTGGCAGCCCTGGAGGACGTGTAGACGTTATTCATCGAAATAGCCTATTTCGATGTTGCTACATCGAAATAAGCTATTTCGATGTTGGCTTCACGTGTAGACGTAGCCAATATTTAAAAACTCCAGTGAAAAAACAGTTAAAACAAAGATGTATCTACATTGTAGCTCTGTAGCACTGGCTCCACCCCTCCCCCACCTAACTCACCTGGCCAGTGAAATTAGCTTGAAGCAACTATTGGTAACAGCAACAAGACAGGCATGTGCTTGTGCTTGTGAGTGTGTGCGTAATATATCATCTGCAAATGACAAGTGTTGATTGCTATATGTGTATTACCAATAAATGTGGCGTTTTGCCTTTTGCCTTGAAAAGGTCCCATCCAGAACGTTTCAGTGCAACGAGGGAAGGGAGACAAGGAAATAACCCTAACCGTGAAACGCACGTGGCAGAGAGCAAGCCCCCTTCGTTCCCCCAAAGCCAGAGAGGTAAGCAAGGATCCCTGAGCGCCTCCTCGATTCTGGGAGCCGTGCAAGGAAGCTGCCGTTCTCTGGATTACACCCTGGGGCACATGGGTGGCAGATGCAGAAATGTTGGTGGTGCCCTGAGTACCCATTCTGCACCCCGTCCCCCACCTACAGTTCCTTCGCGCCCCCCTCCACACACCTGTCTAAGGTTCTGAGCAGGATTTGGGGCTGGGGAGAGTGATGGGCTCTACGAGAGAGTTTGGGTGCTGGGTGCAGGTTCTGGGCTAGGGCAAGGGATTGGGGCACGGGGGGGTGCAGGCTCTGGGAGAGAGTTTGGGTACTAGGTGTAGGGTCTGGGCTGGGGCAGGCAGTGGGGATGCAGGGGGTGAGTGGTACAGGCGCTGGGATGGAATCCTGTCCTAGGTGCAGGCTCTGGGATGGAGTGTGGGGGCTGGAGGTGGTGCGGAGGTAGGGGTGGTGCTGCGTTTACCTGGGGTATCTCACGCTGGCAGCGGCTCCTGGGATCCTGGGGTGGGAGTCTTTGCAAGCTGCTGTCCACAGGCATCACCCCAGCAGCTTCCCGTTAGCCACAGGGGTGGCAGGCAGGGCTGGGGGACACACAAGTAGGGGGCAGAGAGCATCCGGGAAGCAGCAAACACAGATGCTCGGCCCTTAACTTTGGTAGATCTAGGGCCTGGACCAAGAATATTCCTGGGGCCCAGACACCGTAGTCTCACAGAGCTCACCGCCCATGCTGGGGCAGCATGGGGGACCGAGTGTCTGTCTGCTACTCAGAATCCATGCCCAGTGCTCACTAGTTTCCTTTTGCTGGGAGGGGTGGCCTCTTCACTCTGGCAGAGCAGGTTTTGATGAAATGAAGACTTGCTTTCCTTGAAGAATATAAAAAGAAAACCAGGTTTTTTCTGATTTAAAAAATCCCACATTTTCACTTTTTGGCCTTTTTCGGTGAAAATTTGTCAGCGTTTCATTGTCAAAAACTGCAAAAAAAATTAGTTGGAGGTCTTTGTTGGAGTTTTTCAACAAAGAGTTAAACATTTCCACAGACAGAAAAAAACAAACAAAAAAAAAGGCCTACCCAGAAGTATGATTTTGATGGTAATTCTTCAGGGCAGGGGCACCAGAGGCTTCAGTTTTGGGTTGCCTACTAGGATGCTGCTGAAATACGAAGGATAGAACTGATCAAAAAAGGGCAATTGTTTTCCACAAGTGTTTTTTCAAAGAATAAATCAGTATTTTTTGTTTGCAAGTATCAGAGAGGCGGCCATGTTAGTTTGTAGCTTCAAGAACAAGAGGAAGTCCTGTGGCACCTTATAGGCTAACAGATATTTTGGAGTGTAAGATTTCGATGAAGCGGGTCTTTGCCTGCTTATGCTTATGCTCCAAAATATCTATTAGTCTATAACATGCCACAGGACTTCTTGTTGTTTTTTGTTTGTTTTCCAGGAGAATGTTGCCATTTTTTTAATGAAGAAAAATATTTTAGCATAATTTTTAAAAGCTTTTTATTAAAAAGTCCACAAAAATTCCAAGGGTTGACTTAAACCCTTGTACTCCGAGTGGACCATAGGTCATTTACAAGTCTCCTCCAATTCCCTCTGTGTCGGGACAAATCTTCTACCTGACTCCAGTTGTTGTCCTCATTCTCGGTAGATCTTCTCCATGTTGACCGAGGTCTTCCTCTTTTGCATATACCTTGTGGGTTCCATTTGAGAGATTGACTGTCTGCACTGGATGATGGTTTTCTGAGGTCTGACGAAGCAGGTGTTTGCCCAGGAAAGCTGATGCTCCAAAATATCTGTTAGTCTGCAAGGTGCCACAGGACTTCTTGTTGGTGTTCTAAGTGAGTGGCCTAAGAGACTCTAACAGAGTAGCCATCTGCATTTTCTTTTCTTGATTTGAATGTCAATTGATTCTTGTCCCGTTCTGTTCCAAAGCTTTGCACTTGTGACCAAGTCTTGCCATTTGATGTGAACGATGTACCTCAGGCATCTATTTATGAACATCCGTAACTTTTGATTGGATGACATTTTATAAATAACCTCTTGGGGTCCACCTGTCTGGATCAGAATCTGTTTAATGCTCAATGCTGATGCCCTGCAGCAGGAGAATATACACTCACTCCCCACTTTCCCCATGACCAATCTGAGAGGAATTGCAAACTTTGGAAGATAGGATAGGATCAAATCCCAAATGATCTAAACAAACTGGAGATATAGTCTGAGGCAAATAGGATGAAATTCAAAACAAAAAAGCAAGTTCAGTAGCACTTTAAAGATTATTTTGTTAGTCTTTAAAGCGCTACTGAACTGCTTTTTTGTTTTGTTAAAATATAGACTAACATGGCTTGTTACTAGCATGAAATTCAGTAAGGAGAAGTACATTGTTTAGGAAGGAACAATCAGCTGCATGCATGTAAAACAGAAAATGACCATCTAGGAAGGAGAAAGGGATCTTTGGGTCACAGTAGAGCTCAAATTAAATATGAGTTAACAGTGAGATAATGTTGCACAAAAAAGCAGACATCCTTTTGACGTGTATTATCAGGCATGTTGTCAGCTAGACATGAGAAGTAATTTTTCTGCTCTATTTCATGCTGATTAGACCTCACCTGGAGTAATGTGTTTCTAGGTTCCACATTTCAGGAAAGATGCAGAAAAATTGGAGAAAGCCCGGAAAAGAGCAAGAAAAATGATTAAAGGTTTAGAAACCATGATCTATGAGGGTAGACTCACAAAAACCTGGGCTTGTTTAGTCTGAAAAACAAGAAGAAAGGAATAAGAGGGGACATGATAACAGCTTTTGAGTACATAAAAAATTAGTACCAGAAGGAAAGAAAAGAATAATTTCTGGAGAATTTTTAACCATCTCGGTATAAGAACAATCAATGATAATCCATTGCAAGGCTTGGGAAGTTGTCCTATTGGTTAATTACCCTTACTGCAAAAAAGTTTGCTCCACATTTGAATGAGCCATGACTACATCTAACAGAAATTCTGCAGATGAAACTTTTTTCTGGTAAAAATGTAGGCTCAGTGACCCTGGAATGCCTGACAGATTTGAATTGTTTTTACTGAACTAAGTTTAATGGGGGAAAAAAACACCAACAAAAAAAATTCATGTATAGGCTTTTTTCGGAAGGAACTGGGTTAATTTCTCCTTTGAAAGCAGGGTAGGTCCCGAGGCTCCCTTTCACATGTTGGTAATTCCACGAGTCTTTTAAGACTCAAGAAATTTTTCAAAGCCACTGTAGCTGAAACCAAACCTTGAGACAGTGTGAGAGAGAAAGCCCTGTTAGTCTGTGTTCTATCAAAACAAAAAAGCAGTCAAGCAGCACTTTAAAGACTAACAAAATAATTTATTAGGTGATGAGCTTTGGTGGGACAGACCCACTTCTGCAGATCATTGAACCTTTGGATGTTATTGGAACTAAACCTCTTGTTCAGGCCAAATCTTTTTTGCTTTTTTGATGGGCCAAAATTTCTGGATCCACTGGGACCTGAAACAACCCCCCCCCCCCACATTTCTAAACTGAGAGTGACACCCCCCTACCCCCGCCCCCCACCTCCAGCCTCCCCAGCCCAGAGCCCCGCGGGTGGCCAGGCTGTCATGGCACAGGCCTTTGGCCAGGGCTGGGACTGGGCCGGGGGCAGGGCAGGGAGAACGGGACGCAGCAGAAGGCCCGGGAGAGGGGAGGTCTCTGAACCCCAGCCCGCAGCTCTGGCCCTGGGGGTGGGATGCGGTGGCCCCGATGGCCCTGGAGGGGGAGGGCGGAGCGTGGTGCCGGGCGGGGCGTGGTGCCGGGCGGGGCGGGGGGCCCGGGGCGGATCCCGCAGGCTGCGTACAGGCGTCCGAAGTGTTCAAGGTGGAGAGCGCGGGGGAGAGGGGGGTCCCCAGGGGTCCCCGCGGCCACTCGCTGGGGAAGGAGACGGAGTGCGGGCTGCAGAGAGCGAGGTACAGGCCGCGGGGCGGGGAGCGGGCGGCGCTGGGACCCCGGCCCTGCCCCTCCCCCCCGGCCCGGGCCCTGCCCCTGCCCCTGCCCCCCCGTCCCCCCCGCCCCCGGCAGCCCAGCTCCCCAGGCCCCGATCCACAGCCAGCAGCTCTGCCCCCGGCTGCTACCACCCCGACACCTCCCGCCTGCAGCTCCCCTGTAGCCCTTCCCCCTCCCATCACCCTATGCCTGCAGCTCTTCCCTCCAGTCCCGACAGCAGCTCCTTCACCCCCTGCTACCATCCCCCCAGCTCTGTCCCCAGCTGACAACTCCTGCCTGCAACCCTGCCCCCCCCGCATCTCCCTGGCCCCCGCTTTCTGCAGTCCTACCCCTACCTCCCTGCTCCCCACCCCACCTTCCTGCCCCTTACTTCTCTCTCCTCTCCCATTCCCTTTCCTTGCACTCCTGCCCCCTTCGCCCACCCCACCTCATCCTTTTTGCTCATTTATGGAGGGAGGGGGTCCCGCAGGGCTCAAGGCCTCCAGTTTGCAGGGGAGCAGGGCTGGGGGGTGGTTTAAACTTGCAGGGGCACTTTATCCATTGGGGAGAAGAGAGGAGGGTTTGTGGGGTTTCCTATCCCGTTGCTTGGAGCGGGGGTGTTAGAGCACCGGGGGTGGGAGGTTTAGGGGCTCTGCTGCCCTTCCCCACTTGCCTGTACCACCCAGCACTCTGCTACAGTTGCCCATCCCCAGCCCCCACCGACCCCACAGCTACCTGTGCCCCTCCCTGTCTTCCCCCTCCGCATCTGTCCCCTCCTCCCAGGTGACCCACAATTCCCCACTCAGCCCAGTTCAGTCATCATTGGACTGGTGCCTTGGACCAGCTGTGCCCAGCCCAGCTTCCCCAAGGCCACAGCCCAGTCAGCTGTCTGTCTGTCACAGGGTGCACTGCGAGGCAGGAGAAATCAAACCCTTGGGCTTGTGAAGATGCAAGCCTGAGCCCCACTGCCCTGCAGGCCCCGTTGCCCTGCTCCAGCAGCATAAAGGGCCTTATGGCCAGAGGCTGAAACTCCTGGGGACCCCCCCTCCTGCAGAGGGGTTGTGCCTGGCTGCTGTGGAGCTGACCCCAAACCTCGTCTCCCAGCCCCAAGCATGGGGCACTGTTCCAGCTGACATCAGGGACTAGCCAGCTTTGGACCCACCGCAACCTGCCCCATCCCTAAAATTAAGCTCTCTGGCATCAGTCGAGAACCTGCCTTAATTTAGACACCCGGAGGCAAACAGGAACCAGCGAAACAGGTTGATTGGGGCACTGTGACCTGATCAAGAGCTGGCTAAAACCAGTTAAAAACCTCCCCTTTAGTGGGTGGCATGGCCTGGCATGCCAGTGTGGGAGCAGAACGTGCTTCTGGCAAGCAGGGCTGGTAAAGATGCCGTCAAGTACCAGGAAGGAACCGCCCCAGGGAGAGCCCTGCCCTGCAGAACGTCCCTTTGGGCTAAGGGAAGTAAGCTCATGCTAGAAGGGGAGAGGCTGAGTTAAGGAGTCGCTTGTCGTCTCCACACCTGGAGAGATTTTACCTTTCCTTTTGCCCTGCTGTGTCGATTACGAGCAGGGCTGTCAGACTGTGGCCTGCCCCTGAGGCAAAGGTGGGGGGGGCACGGAGAACTGTAACCAGAGGTGACTGGGGAGGAGGATGCTGTGGTGCCACTGGCTGTGTGACACCCCCCCCTCATGCCAGCCCCCCACTTTCCCCAGGCCACCTTGGTTGGAGGAAGAGAGAGATGCGCCAGGCGTCTGCAGCCTGCAGCTCTGGAGCTACATGTGGCTCTCTAAGGACTTCTGTGGGGCTCCTGACCCACTTCCGATACATGGGGGGGGCACAGTTCAGAGGAGGCTTTAAAGATGGAGTCTTGGTAAAGGGGAGGGCCAGAGCTGACAAGGGAAGGCTTTTAACTGGTTTTAGTCAGTTCTTGATCCGTTCGGAGTGTCCCAATCTACCTGTTTCAGCTGGTTCCTGTTTGCCTCTAGGTGTCGTAGTTAAGGCAGGTTCTTGACTGATGCCACATCCACCCTGACTGAATAGACCATGTCAGCTCTGGCCTTCCCCTTTACTGAGACTCCCTCTTTAAATCCTCCTCAAACCCTCCCCTGCCCATGCATCTGATGAAGCGGGTCTTTGCCCGCAAAAGCTGATGCTTCAAATTATCTGTTAGTCTATTAGGTGCCACAGGACTTCTTATTGGTTTTGAAGATACAGACGTAACGCATCTGCCTCTATGGTATTGGTGGCTCCTGACACTATAATTGCAAAGTTTTATTTTCGATAGAGGGTGAACATCTAAAAGCCCCAGAGCAAGCAACTCCTGTCTGGTAACAGAGAAGTCTCCGTGCTAGTCTGTACTCCAGCAGAAAAAAGCTGCAGAAATGTAGCACTTTAAAGATTAACACAATGATTTATTCGGTGATGAGCTTTCACGGGACAGAGCCACCCCATCTAAAGAGCAATCGATATGTGACCTTGAAACGTTGGGTAATTCCCACTAGCATCCTCCAGGGAGAGGGATGGTTCGGGAGTGAAGGTCAGGCAGACGGTGGGGCAGGCGCACGCGTGACGTGGGAGGAAATAGAATACGTGGAGAGTTTGTGAGCATCCTGCCCTGCAGTAAACACGTCGCATGACAAATCAGTCTGTGCGCGCGGTGTTCGTAACATAGGGCTTACCAAGAGTATGGTTTGACGTTATTTATTAAGGACCGTTTCGTATTCTCATGCAGTGCGGCTCTTGAGTGATCGAGTTTTTTATGGAATGGGGGGGTGGCTCTTCTTTCTGTTTTGGTTGCAGACCCCTGGAATGCAGAGTGGGGCAGAGGTGAGAAAGTGACGCTGAGAGGGCAGGATGGAGCGAGGGACGGGAAGGACACTGCACTAATACCTAGAGGGTGACAGGCATTTCAGGTGTGACTCCCACACATATACAATGGCCGATGCCCTCCTGGACCTGAGCCAGAAGTAGGTGTGACCAGGTGATACCTTTTGCCCCAGAGGCTTATGCTCCAAAATATCTGTTAGTCTATAAGGTGCCACAAGGCTTCTTGTTCTTCTCCAACCCTTGCAAGTGCCTGGAGGTGCTTGTCTTCCACGCCTTTCCATTCACACCTCATCCACTCAACAGGGCGATCAATTAACCAATCCAAAAATAAAGGGTAGAGAGAGGTTTTTCCCTACCTAACCTATTTCTAGAAAATGATCTACAAAATAGAACTAAATTTCTATATAATAGGGCTTAATACAATGGTACATAAAATGACTTGACACAATATTTAAAAAACCCAATGAGAACGTAGTTAAAACAAAGATGTATCTACAGGCTGTGTTCCCGAGGAGCAATGCTCTGGCAGTGGCCCACAGAGCTAAAATCAGTCATGTGTAGCTGGCACTCGATGCATTGTTGCTTTGAAAACTAAGAAGCTGCTGGGGATGCTGGAGAAACTTGACCCTAGGATACAGCTTCCAGTGGTTTGGGGCTGGATCCTCCTGCAAATGACTTCAGCCCCATATTTATGAAACCACTCTGAACCAATGTTCCCTCTAATCTTTTCTACCCAGGTGTGGGCTTCTTCCTTCCATGTGAGGAATGAATTTTTATGTGCACTGAGGCAGGTGTAAATGTGTAGCAGCAGTAGAAACAAAACCCCTAGCTGTGGGCAAATCTGTCCCACGTGGCCGCACAAACATGCAGCTTAAGGGCAACACTGCTCCTGACCAAATTCTAAAACTAGTATTTTCTTTTCAGTCTAACCTAACACTGTTGTGTTCTTTCAGAGCACTGACAAGCACATGGCACTGCATGATTCTCTTAGCAGGGCAGCTCTGAAACCTTGGGTCGCTTGTGAGGTTGGAGGTTTTGTTAACCTCCCAATATATTAGGGAACACCTGCTTTTTTTCTGGTTTTTATTCTTAAAGTTTTTCCCCTCCTGCTATTCTGTACTTGTAGGTTTCTTTGCAAATGTTTCTGTAACTTTTTTCATTTTTTACGGCTAGGGTTGTTAACCCTAAGCCAAGCCCTTTTACTTCAGGGAGAGGCGATCCAAATTTGTCTGGTCTTTACCCTTTGACCTGTCCAGTTTGGGTGACCCTTCCAGGAGCTTTGGAACAGAGCAGGACAAGAACCAACTGACACTGAAATCAAGAGAAGATAGTGGGGATGGCCAGGCCACACTCTCAGAAAACCATCATCCAGCACAGTCAAGCTCTCCCATGGACCCCACAAGGAAAACGTAAAAGAGGAAGACCTCGGACAATGTGGAGAAGATCTACTGAGGCTGAAGGACAGCAACTGGGGCACTCCTGGAGCTAGGTAGAGGTTTTATTCCAAGACAGAGTGAAGTGGAGAACACTTGTAAATGACCTCAGCTCCACCTGGAGTACAAGGGTTAAGTACAATACAATACAATACAGTACAATCATCTGTATTGGCCTCACCCAAAAAAAAACCCCAAAACAAGAACAAAACCACCACCAAGCAGCCCTGTAGCACCTGAAAGACTAAAACAACAAGAAGTCTTGTGGCACCTTACAGACTAACAGATATTTTGGAGCAGCAGCTTTCATGGGCAAAGACCCGCTTCATCAGATGCATGAGACATCTGACGAAGTGGGTCTTTGCCCGCGAAAGCTGCTGCTCCAAAATATCTGTTAGTCTGTAAGGTGCCACAAGACTTCTTGTTGTTTGTGAAGATACAGACCAACACGGCTGCCTTTCTGATACTTAAAGACTAAGAATTTTATTTATTGGGTAATGAGCTTTCATGGGCAAGACCCACTTCAGCAGATTCATCTGATGAAATGGGTCTTACCCACAAAAGCTGCTTATCTAGTAGATAAAAATTGTAGTCTTTAAGGGCTGCTTGTTTTTTTTGGCGAGGCTACCAACTAACATGGCTGCCCCTCTGTGCTGGCTTCAGACATCCTCGAAGTGGAGATCTTCTCTATGACAAATGGAGGATGAGTTTGGAGAATTATGGGAACGGGCCTGCTGTTTTCTATGAGAACTTCTCAGCTTAACCCCTCCCTTTCTGAGAGCTCAGGTCCTCGTAAACCTCTACACTTGTCCCAGCCACTATCAGCCGTGCTCTGCCCATGCGTGGCAGGGTGCTTGTTCATGATACTATCATTATTCCTCCAAGCGAAGGCCAGATTCTCAGCAGGAAGGCGTTGATGCCAGTGGAGCGAGGGTGGTTCTCAGCCACTTGGAAGCTGAGGGCTTGAAAGAAACCCACCATGATACTCTCCCAGGAGCAGGGGACCACAGGGGATATCGGTGTATTGGTTGTGGGGCCAGAGAGGGGAGCAGACTCTGGAGCTGACAGTGCAGTAGATCCTTTTTGCCCCTGGCCTGTTGCTGTGACCCCAGAATAAATCTGCTGGTTGTTCCCTCCCCACCCTCTCCAGGGGCTGTTGTTTTTCGTTTCCCAAACACCGCTTGCTCCATGTCTGAGTGCAAAGTCCAGTCCCTCCAGCAGGTCGCTGGCCTCGGGGGCGGGTGGCCGTGCCAGTCACAGGAGAGCCTGGGTGCTCACCTTCCAGGAAGCCTTGTTCCCTGGTGTCGACCAGTCCCCACCCGCTCAGGCAGGTTTGTGATGGTGCAGATGGGCCTGTGTCCACCAAAGATTTTAAACCAGTGGTTTCCAAATTTTTCAGCATCACATCCCCTTTTTACTTTGGAGAAACTCTCACACACACCCCCTCCCCTTCTCACCATCATCCAACCCTCTTTTTAACCAAAAATTCAATTCGTAATTTAAAACAGACAAAAATTAAAAATAAGCACAAATAATTTTTCTGGGCCCTTTGCGGGTGCCTGGTGCAGCTCCAGCTGGCCAGCTGCCTGAGCCCAATGCCAGCTGCCACCTGCCTGAGGCCTGCACTGCCACTCACCTGCCTGCCAGCTGCAGGGGTCAGCCGCCCACTCGCCAGCCACTGGGTCCCTGCACTGTCAGAGCCAGCTGCCCTCCTGCCAGCTGCTGGAGCTGCCTGCGCTGCCAGGGCCAACCACTGAGCCAGCTGCCCAAGCCCCATGCTGCCAGGGACAACCACCCACCCAGCAGCCACCCGAGCCAGCTGACCAAGCCCCACACTGCCAGGGCCAGCCATCCACCCACCAGCCTGAGCTGCCCAAGCCCCATGCTGCTGGGGCCAGCCGCCTGAGTCACACACTGCCGGGGATAGCTGCCCACCTGCCAGCCCCAGCCACCCGAGCCCCATGATGCCGGAGCCAGACATCCAAGCCCCACGAGCCCCGTAAGCTGGGCATCCAAGCCACTCCCCTCCCCCAAATCCAAGCACCACCAGCCCCCCTGCTCTTATCTCAGACAGCTGATTGACAGGAATAAGGGGATTTTGAAGTCTGCGGGGTCCTTTCGAAAAGGGCCCCGTGTAGACAAGCCACGCATGATCGAAAAGCAGCACTTTCGAAGTGCCGCGGCTGGCAGCATGCTAATGAGGTGCTGAATATTCATTTCAGATCCTCATTAGTATTCTCCGATTTGGCCATTAGCATGGCCCTTTCGAAATTTTGGCCAAGTGTAGACACAGCCTGACGGTCAGAAGCTGGGAAGGTGAGACAGGAGGTGGATCAGTTGGTGATTTCCTGTTCTGTTCATTGCCTTGGGGGCACCTGGCATTGGCCACTGTCAGAAGACAGGACATTGGGCTAGATGGCCTGTTGGTCTGACCCTGTATGACTGTTCTTATGTTCTTATAGTAATGCTGGTAAATTTCCCCGTGTCGAAAAGCTATAAGTAGATTACTAGGTTCCCCTTCTCGCTCCCTCCCGGCAAGGCAGGATTGTTTGTCGCTAGAGATGTGTCAGGGTGTTAATTACAGTTGGAAAAGGATAATCTAGGTCTGTCTCCAGGGGGAATACTGGCCTTGCCAGAGTTTAGGAAAGAATCTAGGTGAAACAAACGTGGTATGAAGGATCTGTGCAGGGAGGTGGAGGAGAGGACTGGTTCTTTTATTTTTTTCCAGTTCTCTCTGTGATTTAAAAACAACTAAACAAAAAATGCTCTGATCTTTGAGAAATTCCTTCCTTCCGGAAATCAAGTTATTTTTGTTCAGCAACAGATGAAAAGAGGGATATAAAAATGGTCCCAAACAAATTTCTCAGTGGGTTTTCCTCCAAACCCGCTGAAATTGGTCATAGAATTACAGGAACCGAGAACGAGAGGAAATTCCCACCTCTTATCATCGAATCAAAATGGGGCAAAAATTAGGGAGTTTACAGTTTCCTTCACCTCCACACACATCTGATCAAACAGACGCAAACAAATCCACCAAAATATTATGAGCTGAACACAGCCAACTTCCCTGCAGGAACTCCGTAGACAGGATTGGGCTGGGGAAGTAGAAATACTGATTAGCCAAACCTGGGGGCAACAGGAATAAATGAGCCCAAGAAGCACTTGGAAGAGGAAGTGAGGACTTTTTGTCTTGCATCTGGAGCCAACAAGGTTGATTTAATTTTTTTATCTAATGCCTTTCGGTCGTGTCTCTGCTGGTTTGGAGACGCGCCGTACCTACCTTGCAAATTTTAATGTGTAGGCAGATTTTGGCACTTTGAGTGGAAACATAATTTGAGCTGAAGCCTTGTTCTGCTGTAGTTGCAACCACGCCCCCCCCCGCCCCGGCAGACTCGAAGATGGAACCTCTGGAGTTTAGTGCAGGAACCTCTGTGGTGTGGACTAAAAGCCAGCTGGTGTTGAGCTAGGGTTGTAAAGGAGATTCATTCTTTCTGTGTGCAGTGGTGTAGGTGCCTCTACAGGGAAGCGAACCATACTTAGGTGTGTGGGTGACATAGGCTACGTCTACACTAGCACACGATGTCAAAGTAGCCTATTTGGAAATAAGGACATAGAAATAGGCTACTTCGACAGGTATCGTCTACACATCCTCCAGGGCTGGTGCCGTCGACGTTCCGTGTCGAAGTAGCGACGGGGAACATCGAAAGGAGCCGCCCTGGACGGAAATGCGGAGCGTCCACACACACATGTGCTCCCTGTCGAAATAACGGGCCAGCAAAGCCCCAAGCCCCTCCCTTAAAGGGCCCCTCCCAGACACACTTGCCCTGCACAGCATGAGATCCACAGAGCCGAGAACCAGTTGCAGACCCTGTGTACACTGCACGTACCCCCAGCTGCAGCAGCAGAAGCCAGAAGCCCTGGGCTAAGAGCTGCTGCACAAGGTGACCATAGAGCCCCGCAGGGGCTGGACGGAGCGTCTCTCAACCCTTCAGCTGATAGCCGCCATGGAGGACCCCGTTATTTCGAAGTAGCAGGACATGGATCATCTACACACACCCCAATTCGACGTTGAATGTTGAAGTAGGGCGCTATTCCCATCTTCAGATGGGAATAGCGATTTCGACGTCTCGCCGCCTAACGTCGATTTCAACGTCGAAATAGCTCATGGCGCGTGTAGATGCGACGCGTGCTATTTCGACGTTGTGCCGGCTACTTCAAAGTAGCTGGCTAATGTAGACGCACCCACAGTGTTTAGTGTGTGGCGTCAGGGAGGGTGTAGGAGGCAAGACATACAGAGGGCCAGTAAATCAGGGCTGCTGGTCTATAGACTTGTTCTAATAATGATGCCAACGTGCCGATGTTCTTTGTTTCCATTCGGGTTGGGGGCTGGGATGGATTTATTGCAATTTTGCCTCTCAGAGCATCCAGCTCCTTGAAGAAGAGCCCCTGTTTGGTGTGCTGCTATTGGTACAGAAGGTTTCTATTCATGGTTACTGCCAAAGAGCAGCAGTTTGAGGATTAGATGATGCGGTGAAGAGGACCGGGACTGGGAGCCTTTCCTTTCTAGGGGCAGCGGTTCTGATCCAGCCACACGGAGGGGGCTGGCTGGCTCCAGGGTGGGGTGATGGCGCTGGTCCACCCTCAAGGTGGGGGGACTGGCTGGCTCAGGGGAGTAGGGAGCAGCGTTTGTCTCAGCAGTGTGACCTAGGACCGAACGGGCTCTGGGGAATAAGCACCTCATCCCCACAGGCTGGAGCATGGAGAGGGGTGTGTGCTGGGGGAGGGGTTCTGGCTCTGGGGCACACAGGAGAGGTGGGGGGTTTCCAGCAGTGGAGCACACAGGAGTGGAGGAGGGTTTGTGCCTCTGGGGCACACAGAAGGCTGCAGGAAGGGAGTTGCCGTCAGGCGTACAGAAGGTAGCGGCTCTGGGCAGCACAAAGGTGTCAGTGGGGGTAGGGGGGTCTGGCTCTGGGGCACATGGGGGGTTGGAGTTCCAGCTCTGGGGCATGTAGGGGGTTTGGGGGTAGGGGGGTTGGGCTGTGGGGCACGTGGGTTGTTTGGCAGTAGGGGGTTCAGGCTCTGGGCCACACAAGGATACGGCGGGGTAAGGGGTTCTAGCTCTGAGGCACAGGGCGGGTTCTGGCTCTGGGACATGCACAGGTGCTGGTGGAAGTAGGGATTCTGGCTCTGGGGCACACGGGGGTGTTTAGGTGTTCCAGCTCTGTGGCACATGGGGGATGTTTGAGGTTCTGGCTCTGGGCAGCTGAAGGTGTTTGGGGTTCTAGCTTTGTGGCACCTGGGGGTGTGTTTGGGGTTCTGGCTCTGGGGCACAGAGGGGCTGGCCAGGGTGCAGGGTTCTCGGGCCAGAGCCAAAGAGCCAGGCTCTCTCCTTTTTTCCAGCTCCAGCTCCTGAGGCGTCCCTCCCAGAAAGCTGCGGCAAAAGAACGTACAAGGAGCCGTGAAACTGGAGACTTGCTCCTCTCTGTACCTGTGACCTCTTCATGGCCGGGGACCCCTCAAAACTCCATCCTTCGCCTGCAAGGAGCCCTCCCTAACCCCGACCCCCTCTGCCCCGGGTCCCCCAGCCCTGCCTTGTGGGAGTGGGGGGGAAGGGGCAATTCCTTTGCTGCTGAGGAGGAGGAGACGGAGAGGGGGTGAGGGGTATGGCAGAGTCACGCCACCGTCCTGGGCTCTTTTCACATTGTGCTACTGTCTGAGCCCCTGCCAAGCAGTGCAATGTCGAAAGGGCACTGGGTGAGCAGTGCTAGCAGTGCCTGGCCCAGTGCCTCCGCTGCTCTGCCTCTGGGAGACGGGGAGGAGGAGGGCAGAGTGAGGGGCTGCAGGGGGACACAGAGCCCCTCTCCCAGCGTGGGGCAGAGACAGGGGCTGTGCTGAGGTCAGGGGGTTCTGATGATGGAGGGGGTTGCTGTGGCTGGAGCAGGGATGTCAGGCCCTGTGTGATCCCTGATTGGATAGATGGGCCATCAAGTCACCGCACCCTAAGCTGGGCCAGACCTGCTCTCTGCCTGCCTCTGGACTCCTGACCCCTGGCTGTGACTCCAGTTCTGCACTCTGATTCTGTTCCGCCCACTGGGTCAGACTGCCTGTGCCGTAGCATGTGACTGTTTTGAACCACCTGCTGGAAGGTGGTTGGGGCTTTGCCACACAACATGGAGTTTCTGGCCAGAACGGCCCCCACAGGAGCCCACCCCACACTTGCAGACATGGCTGAGGTCCTGCAGGACCCTCAAGTTCAAGTCTCTGTGCTGCGGGACCCGAAGGCAGCTCTCTCGGCCCAGGCACAAGCCTGAGAGGGGTCTTCTGTCCCCCATTCTTGCATCCGTTTTCCACGACTCTGAGCTGCTCCTACCCGGTAAGTTGGTTGGGGATTGTACTGAGTTTCATGGGTTCCTCAACCAATAACCTCTCCAGTTTGGGTTGTGGCCACAGCCCAACCGCATGGTTCAGTCCCAAGTGAGATGAGTTCTCGGTTGTTCCCAGCGTCCAGTCCTCTCTTTGAACACCAAGAGCTTTGTATGGGTTGCAGCTGGCATCTCCAAGGGCCCTAATGGAGAACGTACCTCAGAAGTTGGTCTCCACACCCAATGGCCAGGAATCGGGTCTGTTGCCAAGCAGGCGGTGGAATTTTTGTCTGGCCCCAGGCACCAGTTAGAATGAGGCAGTGCCATGAAACTACTTCAGGCAAGTGCTCAACAAATCTAGTGCAGGTAGAACCTTTGCCTTGTCTGGCCGCTGTAATGGATCTTCTTATCCAGATGGGTCAACTCACAAAGGAAGCCCAAGAAAAGCCACACATGACCAGATTCCCCCTGGCCATAATATGTGGTCCCAAATGTCCTGCTGGATCCCAGACCAAGGCAAGTCGACCAAATCCTGATCCACCTGTCCACTGATGGAAAGAATAGTCTTCAGGCATCAGGGTTGGACTTGTATTGGGAAACGATGGGGCACGGTGTGTGACAGTGCCTGGCCGAGGTCAGAGCCACTCTGGTTCAGGAAATGCCAGAACCCCGCCCCAGTAGGGGAGTGAGGGTTGCATCAGAGTTCCGCTCCTCCCCACAGTGAATGGTGCTGCCAGAGTCTTCGCAATCCGTAACCAATGTGCCACCCAGCCACCTCTCCAGCTCTAGCATTCTGCCATGCTAGAAACCTGCTCCATTCAGGCACTTTTGGCAATTTGATGGGCCAGAATTTGAAGGAGCCTTAAACTCGCCGCAAGGTCTTCTCCAAGCTTGTTGAGGTCATAGATGGGTCACTCCCCATCACGCAGACAACCCCCTTGGCAGTCACTGAGAGAGCTTCCAGTTGGGGGTCCTACATGCTTTGCATTCGTGGCTCGTCCTTGTGTCTTCTAGCTTATTGCTCATCATCCCCAAACCAGCTGGCCCTTGCTTTCTCTATTTTTCTGTTGCCTGCAGTGCTGCTGATCGAGGTTTCCCAGGTCTAGTTCAGTGGCTGGCAGCCGTCTACAGAATGCTCCAGCCCCCAATGGATCGAGAGCTGCCATCCAAAGTTTCATCATCAGTGTCTGTTCTTGCCTACTGCATAGTCTATGCCCAGGTATTCAACAAACAGAGCTCGAACACTGTACCTCATGAGGGCAGTGAGGATGGCACATTTGACATTCAGCTGGGAATGGGAGTGCCTTTCGGCTGAACAAAAGAATGGCCACGCTGGGTCCATCAAGCCTTGTGTCTTACCTTGCAGCAGTGGCCAACGCCAGGCACCCCAGAAAGAATGACCACAACAGGTAGTCCTCAAATGATCCATTCCATTGCTCGTTCCCAGTTTCTGGCAACAGAAGCTAGGGACACCATTCCTACCCATCCTGGCTAGTAGCCATTGATGGTCCTAACATCCATGGTCTTTTCTGAATGCAGTTACAGTGTTGGACATCACTCCGTTGCTGGACTTCTGCCTGCGTTCCCCTTTTACTCCTGAAGCTTGTTCCTTTGTTTCTTTTTTCAGGAATGTTTTTGGCTTTATGTTTAATAAGTTTATCTATTCCCCTCCCCCCACACACACACTCATGTTCCCCTCTAAACTCCTCTGTTAGCTGCTCCTGTTCATTTGCTCCTCTGGTTGCTTTCACGCTTCTATCCTTTCTGCACCCAAGTTGCAGACGCTCCTGGAGTATTTGAAGGAAAAATTTATGGAAAGGGTTCATCATCTTTTCACTTCCCCAGCAGGAGCACCTATCTGCTTTGCAGCCAAGAAGATGGCTCCCTCCCACCTTGTGTTGATTATTGAGCCTTTATTAAGATCCCCATTGGTGACTGATGCCCCTATTCCTAAACAAACTCCTGCAACGACTCTGTTCTGGTCCAGTCTTCACAAAGCTACAGTTGTGTGGAGCCTACAAACCATCAGTTCCCGCCAGAAAGTGTGTGATGCTAGCAAACCAGGTGCCACCTAACGCCAACATCCTCTAGGTCACAAGTGAGCACTGACCAATAACTAACTGGAACCAGTCAGTGTCACATGCATGTTAGAACTGTGAGTTATAAAACTGTGTTGTGATGTGCACTAATCTCAGTTGCAAAAGCCTGTGTCCCATGTCACAAAGTTTGCTCTGAAACCCTGAATCACCAGAAGAGGAGAGAAACGTTGGCAAATGTGAAGTACTCGTTTGCCCCAGGACATGTGCTCTCCTGCCCAACAAAAGGCCCAGAGATATCAGAGGGTGTCTGATGGCACATTAGAGGACAAAACACTTTGTTGATCACTCCCCGCTCACCCATGAGCAAGACGAGTCCTGCAGCTAAATTTGCAACTTGCAGTAGAAGGGAGAAAGGAAGAGAAACCCCTAACAAGGAGGAACTATCTGCTGCTTGGAGATGACAGGCCAGGAGTAGTAAGTACAAGCAAACTGTCCCAGTGGTTAGCCTGGATTAGCCTTAAAGATTTAGGACTTGCTTATTATGGAAGATTCTATTGCCTTCTGAAATTTAAGACAGGAATATATTTGTGTGATCACCTACTTCAGCCTTGGAAATAACTCCGTTTCCTTTGTCTAGACAATAAACCTTTAATTTATTTTAGGGCTGGTGCCTATAGCACCTTCGGTGTGAAAGCTGAGGTGCTGTTGACCTGAGATAAGTGTTGGTCTTTTCAGGCTGGGAGAAACCTGAATATTGTCGTGATCTTTGGTGTAAGAGGTCATCTGTCAAAAAAGAAAGCTTACCTCGGTGACAAGGATCGATCAGAGTACACAAGAGGACTGCCTGGGACTCCATGGTTAGGCTGTTATAGGGCCTGAGAAGTTTACACTTGATATTTGGTTGATGAAGTCTAAGGCTGTGTCTACACTACAAAAATAACTTTGAAGTTGCTTACTTCAAAGTACAACTTCGAAGCAGAGCGGCTACACGCACCCTACTTCAATGTTAAACTTCACAGTAGGGCACTATTCCATTCCCGGGAATGGAGTAAGGACTTCAAAGTTGGACTCCCTACTTTGAAGTTAACTTTGAAGTAACAGAAAATACGTGTAGACTTTCTGTTGGCTACTTCAATATAGTGCCTACCTTCAAAGTTAGTTCCTAGGGTAGATGAACCCTGAGTCTAGAACTCCCAACCAGTTGGGGGTTTCTGCCCTGCCTTTTAACAACATGCCCAGCGGTTGGTGCTCATGCTTCTGAGTCACTGCAGGGTGACAGCGTGAATGGCATTTTGAACAAGAGATGGTCTTTTTGACTACTTTTTGACTACTTCGTCACACCATTCGTGAATGACATCTTCCAAAACATCTTCCATTAATTCACAATCATCTACTTAGGTAACCTCCTTTTTCAGAGAATCAAGAATCAAGAACTCCGTGACCACTGCTCTTGTTCAGCTTTGCCAGAGTCAGCCTTATGCGAAGCCTGAGAAATGAAAACCATTGTGTCTTTGTCACTTGGAAACTGATTTCCACTCAGGCTATGTCTGGACTAGAGGGATTTGTCGGCTCAAAAGAGTGATCTGCTCTGTCGACTGCCCGGCCGCTCTGTTGGCAAAACACCCAACCAGAAGCACAGTAGACAGGGTTGCCCGATGTCACAGAAGCCCTGTCTGTCGACAGAAGGCCCCCTGGAACTTCCAGACTGGCCTTTTGCTGACAGATCTCTCTCCACAGCAGCGTTCTTCCTCGTGGTGAGCGGCGTACAGCTGCCGACAAAAGAGCTGCATTCTGTTGACTTACTGGCAACAGAACACCCGTGGGAATGTGAACGTTCTGCGGGTTTTGACAGCAAAACGGCCATTTTCCCAACACATCCCTCTAGTCTAGACGTAGCCTGAAAGTAATGATGATGTGGGACGAAGAACTGTTGGCCACCAGCTCTGCTTTTGAGGAATGGAGGAGCTGCCTCTGAAGAGGCCAACAGCCCTGTCCAAATCTGAGCTACAACAAGAATTTAGAGCCATGCAGCAAGTTGGCCCACATCAGATTTACTGGACCCTTTTCTCTCCCAATTTGACTTCATGGTTATATGTTGTCCAGAGACTGAGAACAAGATAACAGATGCCTTTTCACACCAGGCTGAGAAGCATGAAGTGAAGCAGACGCTTTCACTGCTGTCCATAGAGCCTCACGCTTTTGTTGGCAGGACCTTCACTGGTCACCTGGTGACTATCGGGCCCTTGCTTCCACGTGACCTGTTTCCAGCCCCAATCTGCTGAACTCTCAGAACCACCCATGCTTCCCCAGATCCAAAGTTTCATCTACAGCCCACCCCCTTTTAATGTAGAGATTATTTCTGTAGGAGTGAGGCCAGATCCGGGTTGCAGGTGTTAATCTTGTACCATAACTGGACATTTCAGCCAATTTTAAACCTGGACCCTGAGCACAAGGTGCCTCTGATGGCCAATTTTACGAACTTACATTAAAAACAAAGGTAGGTCATGCAACCTGTGCTCCTATGGGAAGAAACCATGAGCTGATCATGTGGGCTTCTCTCTGCCCCTCTCCCCACACTTCTCTGTCCCTGCTGCACCTCTCAATGCACTTAAAAATAAAGTTGTCTTTGCTCCCAAGGGCTGTTACCCTGACCACAGGGGACCTCGTAGCCAAGCGCTCTCATTTTAGGCGGTGCCCTGCCGTCTTCAGCTTTGTTCTGAGTCGTGGCTCTGCAGCACTGGCTGGTCTCCTGGTCACAACTGCAGTATTGTTCTCCAATTCTGCGCTGTGTACTGGGCCAGATTCCTGCTCCAGGTGCTAGGTTGCCCTGCCTAGACCCGAGTGCATGATGGAGGGTTCTGATGCCAGGGAGGTTCTGTGCTCATGGGGAGGGGCTCTGATGCCCACAGGGGTGGGGGTGAGATCAAGGGCCCATTGATGCCACTGGTGGAGTGCTCTGGTAGGGGCTGTGGTGAAGATCTCTGATGCTAGAAGGCGATGCTGTGCTCAGGGTGGGGGTCAGCCATTTCCCCCTGTGCTTCTCTCATGCCCACTGTCTCCATGACCCAGAGTGCCCTCTTCCCACCTCCTAGTGTGCAAAGCTGGGGGTGGAGGTCCTGCAGAGGTAGAGCTGCTAGGTGAAGTCAGGCAGAGGCCTGTTTGCCCCAGGCCTGGTGCCACCCCCAACCTGGGAGCAGCCAGGTGAGGGGACAGCACATAGGTTCCATCTCCAGTAGAGCAGGGGGTTCTCCAGTGCCCATCTTATGCCCTAAAGGGTGCCCCTGCTGGAAAGGGTCTTGAGGATCAGGACTGGGAGGGGACATTGGAGCCCACAAGGACAAACAGGTGAGGGGAGACAGGCCCCCTCCCCCAATAAGAGACTCTCCTTCTGTAAAAACACCTTTATTTGTCATACAAAACCCGCGTGTGCTGGTGCCACAGTGCTGGAGCCCCCAGGGCAGGCCCCATAGCAGCAATGAGGGGAACAGGGTTGGTGCTCAGCGGTCACCCAAGCATGGCAACCTGTACAACCAAACGGCCCAGAGCGGACATGGGGGAATGTGGTAGAAGGCCCAAGGGAGGGACATGGGAGCAGGGAAATTAACAGCAGAGTCCCAGGCCCAGCTTTGAGCCGCTCGCCCCCACCCCACAAGCCCAGGAGGGCAGGTCCCATCCTCCTTCCCCACTCATGACCCAGGGGATCAGGCTCCAACCTTCCCCATCCCACTCCAACCTGGGGGCGCTGGCTCCAGCCTTCTCCCCTCTCAATTATAGCCCTAGTTCAAGGTTCCAGCTCTGATCCTGCCCCCTCCCAAGCCTCAGGCCAGAGATCCAGCTCTGACCCTTTTACTTGGACCCCCCACCCCACTTCACGGCCAGGCAACCCGATTCTGACCCTCTGGGGCCAGCTGCAACCCTCATGCCCCAGGCCAGTGGGGCCAGCTCTTACCTTCTCTCCTCCAATTCTGCCACGCCCCCCCCAGTTGGGGGACTGCCCTGCTGCCACTGGCTTCCCACCCAGCCCCCCCTTTCGTAGGTTGGGGGTCAGCTTTGAATCTGTTTCTGTGCCCATAGCATGGGGGGGACCTGACCTCCTCCACTCAAAGCCCCATGCCAAGGGGGCTGGCTTTGAGTCTCCTCACCAACAGTGGGATGGGAAGCTAATGCTACTGGCCCCAGCCCCACAGCAGGGCCCCACCTTTCATTCTCTTGTCCTCTCCCCACACAACTCTACATTAGGGGCGGGTCCAATGCTCTCCGCCCCACTCACCACAGGTCTCAATGCCACACCACAGGGGCTGTCTCCTTGCTCCCCCTCTCACCAGGGCAGGTTCTTGCTCATGGAGGAGACGCTCTCCCTGTGTGGGAGGACCATTAGCAGCAGGAGCCCTGCTCCCAGAAGTCTGTGCCCCCCCCCCGTGCTAGCAGGGGGTGTCAGTACCTGCAGGCTCAGGGCCCAGGAGGATAACCACCCAAGGGGGGAACAGGGAGTCCCCATGCTTAATGCACTCAGTCACGCTGGAGGTGGGGCGAGGGCCCCGGATCCCCTGCTCCCGAAAGGCGATCTTTGTGCTGGGGGGGTCTCGTGCTGGGACAGGCAATGTGGCAGCGTGATCAGGGGGCGGGGCCATGCTGCTGGGGGAGGGGCTGCAGCTTCCTCCCCCTTCAGTCCCAGCCGTTGTCCTTCACCATGTGTGACATCTCAATGATGAACTTCCCCTCCTTGTACTTCTGGCTGGTCTCGAAGGCTTGTTCCTGGTGTAGGGGAGACAGAGCAGAGCCTCTGAGCTGACCCCCATCTGGGGCACCCCGTCTTCCGCAGCAGTGGGCAGCCCCAGTGAGCCCAGGGTGAGGGAGGAACGCGTCCGGCTCTCCCCAGCAGGGGGCGCTGTGAGCACAGGGCGGGGGAGGAGCCTGCCCTGCTCTCCCCAGCAGGGGGCGCTGTGACACCAAGGAGAGGGGGAGTCTGCCCTGTTCGCCCCAGCAGAGGGCGCTGTGAGCACAGGGAGGGAGGGGAGCCTGCCCTGTTCGCCCCAGCAGAGGGCGCTGTCAGCACAGGGAGGGAGAGGAGCCTGCCCTGTTCGCCCCAGCAGACGGCGCTGTGAGCACAGGGAAGGGAGGAGCCTGCCCGCCTCTCCCCAGCTGGGGGCGCTGTGACACCAACGAGGAGGAGGAGCCTGCCCTGTCTAGCATGGGTGGCTGCAAGTGGGAGGGGGCACCTGCCCCAGCAGGGGGCGCTGTGACACTAGGGCGGGGGAGGAGTCTGCCGTGCCCAGTAGGGGTTGCTGTGGCACCACGGAATGGGCACAGCCTGGACTGCCCAGCCCCACTTCCCCCAGCAGGGGACACTGTAACACAGGGGCGGGATTCCTGTCGGCCTGGGGCGGTACTCACATATTTCCACCCCAGTGTGGTCTTGCAGCTCTCACAGAATATGTCAGCCACAGAGTGGAGCCCGGTGAGCAGGAGGCGCTGTTCAGCCGGCCCGCAGCCCACATTAACCCTGGCACCAGAAAGAGGAGCAGCATGGGAGGGGGTCACACACTGCCTCCCGCTCCCGGCTCCCCATGCCCCGCCCCGGGCTATCGGCTGGGATGGGGACCCAAGGTATCTTAGCAAACATACATGACTATGATCGAGCAGGCTTAACACCCAAGGCCTCTGATCAAAGCAGAGGAGCCCAGCGCAAGAGGGTGGCTTTCACTGCTTGGGGTTGAGCCAATCTCAGGTTCTATTTCCTACCTTCCGGGGGGGGGGGGGGGTTCTTAGGTACCACAGACCCCAGCTTTTCTCCCTCACAGGAAAGGCAGGAACACCTGAGAAGCTGAGAGCCTCACACTCCCTGGACTCCAGGAGCTGGGGCTTTAAGAGAAACACTTGTGCAGCTTGGCCAACAATGCAGGGGAGGGAGAGGGGCTGAGCGGGTGTCTGCGCTCAAGGCTTCCCCACAGGAATAAAGAGAGACCTGTGTGTCTCGCAGGGGGACAGGCAGGAAGAGTCCAAGGGGCCAGAGCCTGGAGGCAGGGCTGGGGTGGGATGAGTGCAATGGGGAAATGGAGGGGCTGGCTGAGTGGACAGAGGCTGTGGAGGTTTGAGGGCGGACAAGGTCCCAGTACTTGCTCATTCTTTCCTTGCATGAACTGCTGCCAATGCCACTCCCAGGCTACGTCTACACGTGCAGCCAACATCGAAATAGCTTATTTCGATGTTGCGACATCGAAATAGTCTATTTCGATGAATAACGTCTACACGTCCTCCAGGGCCGGCAACGTCGATGTTCAACTTCGATGTTGCTCAGCCCAACATCGAAATAGGCGCAGCGAGGGAACGTCTACACGTCAAAGTAGCACACATCGAAATAGGGATGCCAGGCAAGCTGCAGACAGGGTCACAGGGCGGACTCAACAGCAAGCCGCTCCCTTAAAGGGCCCCTCCCAGACACAGTTGCACTAAACAACACAAGATACACAGAGCTGACAACTGGTTGCAGACCCTGTGCCTGCAGCATAGACCCCAGCTGCCGCAGAAGCAGCCAGAAGCCCTGGGCTAAGGGCTGCTGCCCACGGTGACCATAGAGCCCCGCAGGGGCTAGAGAGAGAGCATCTCTCAACCCCCCAGCTGATGGCCGCCATGGAGGACCCAGCAATTTCGACGTTGCGGGACGCGGATCGTCTACACGGTCCCTACTTCGACATTGAACGTCGAAGTAGGGCGCTATTCCTATCTCCTCATGAGGTTAGCGACTTCGACGTCTCGCCACCTAACGTCGAAGTTAACTTCGAAATAGCGCCCGACGCGTGTAGACGCGACGGGCGCTATTTTGAAGTTGGTGCCGCTACTTCGAAGTAGCATGCACGTGTAGACGCAGCTCCACACATAACCTGTGCTGCTGCTGGAAGAGCACAGAGCTGAGGAACAGTCCGCCAGGCTGAGTCCCTTGCAGGGCAGCTGGGGCTGGCTCTGGATAGCGTGCTAGGGGATCCCAAGGAGATTGGGGTGTGACCCTATTGGCGCCCACCCCAGACACTGTCCATGTCCCAAGCACCTAGGCAGGCTCCCAGACTCCCCCATTGCAATCTGGCAACTTGCCCCATAACCACATCTCGGTGAGGCAGTTAGTCACAAGCCTGACCCACTATGCACTATGCCCTAGGGACACTCAGAGCCCATAGACAGCAGCTAGCACTGGCATGCCCTGGGGACCAAGACAGCCCTACTGTCCCCACTGTGGCCTGCCTATCCCAGTCCTCTGCCATCTGGCCCACCTTAGCTGCCATGCTGGAATCCCCAGCTAGAGACATCTCAGAGAGCTGAGCAGTGGCACCACATACCTGCCAGCCAGGTGGCCTGCTGCTGCAGCTAGAGCTGTGCTTGCCTGCTCATCCATGGAGGGACCAGACAAGGGTCCACCCTGGACAGCTGCTGTGAGGGCCCATTGCTGAGGCAGGGCAGTCATCACCAGTGAGCAGGGTATTAAGGAGGGTGTTCCAACAGGACTTCTAAGACTGACTGTTACAAAGGGAAACCTCCTATCTCCATGGTGGATGGGGGGGGTGGCACCTCTCTGCCCAATGCCTCCTCCCCACCCCACATCCAAGGTTCCCTCTGATCTAGGCTGAACACTGACCATTCCCTTTCCCGGCCTCACACACTAGCAGGGGTGAGCAGCTGTGGGAGTCTGGTTCAGGAATGTGAGGCAGAGCTGAGTCTCGATGCACTGGGGACGCTGCAGTTTCAGGCAGATCCAGAGTGGGAAGGGGGACTAGCTGGGCCCTGGTGTGGCAGGCCCTGGGAAGTAGCAGGCTCCCAGCAGGGTCCTCTGGAGTTCTATCTGGGATGAAGCAAACTTATTCAAGGGTCTCTCCAGCTATCAGCCAAACACCAGCATGTGAGACCATGGCCAACGGTAAGAGCTGCTCCTAGATCTAATGACATCACTGGGAGTCTCTGCTCCTGGAGAAAGTCTGCACCACTGTGGACACAGAATTCACATGCACTGCAGAATTTCCCCCCACCCACCCCCCACCCCGCCCCCAAGTTAAGACATTTCAGCCCAAGAATTGCTGCAGGTCTGCCTTTTGTCCACCAGAAGCTGCTGTGACCCCAGAACAAAGAGCAGCATGAAGGCAGCTTGCTGTTCTGCCGCCACTCAGCATTTGATGAACTCAAGGCAAAACTGCAGCACTTGTGGGGCAGCATCTATTCTCTATGGAGGGGAAAAACATTCTGTTCCTACTGAGTGGTGCAGCCTTCGCCCAGGAGCAGAGCAACAAAGGCCTGGGAGCGGCCTGCTAAGAGCATGGAACAGAGACAACTTATCTGGGGCCTTTGGTCTGAAGAAGTTGGCCTGTCCCATGCAATCTCATCACCGAATGAATCATTTTGTCAGTCTTTAAAGTGCTACATTTCTGCTGCTTTGTTTTACTGGAGTACAGACTAACATGGCCACCTCTCTGTTACTTATCTGGGCACTGTGAGTTTTGTTTTGCATGCAGGTGTTAATAAATCCAGCCCCTAAGGAAGGGTGTCTGAACAAAGAGCAGCGTGTGGGGCATTTATTGAGAAGCCCTAAAGAGGGCAAAGTGAGGCAGAGAGCTGCAGACCCTTCCCTGGCCACAAGGAGGCATTTGGGAGGCTGCCTACCTGGTAACACCCTCCAAAAGGGAGGCGCTAACTAGTTTCTAAAACAGGCCCCTGTGCCATATGCTAGCCAACAAGGATGTGGCTGTATTTCCCAGAGACTCTGTGCCCATCATTACATAAAGCTGCCTGAGAACCAGCCAGCAAGGACAGGGCACTTCTGTTGTCCACTCAGAAGGAAGGAACTGGCCCCAGCCTGATCAGTCCTTGATGCGAAGCAGATAAACTCCTAGCAGTGAGAACTGCACAGCTGTGCTACTGAGCCAAGGCAGGAAGAAGCTCTCGTACCATCCACAGCCTCAGGCAGCACCCAAACCAGAGCCCCAGAAACCCTAAAGGTACACTCTGCCTGGCTCTGCCATGTTGTTCCTGGATGCCGAGGCCAGAAGGCAGCATCTGCTCTGACTTCCCAGCAAAATTCCCTGAATTAATTCCCATTTGATCTCAGAAAAAAACATTCAATCCTGATTTTAAAATTGCCTGTGATGGGAAATCCATCAGGACCCTAGGTAGGTTGTGCCAGGGGTTAATTACTCTCACTTTCAAAAATGTGAACCTTATTTCTAGTCTGAATTTGTCTAACTTCAATTTCTAGCCATTAGAGGGTGTTTGACCTTTGTGTGCTAGCCTGGAGAGCCCATTCATAACTATTTATTCCCAAAAGCAGGTATAGACCACGATCAAGTCAGTCCTTAGCCTTGTCTTTCCTAAGCTAAATAGATTTTACTCCTGGGCTACATCTACACTAGCCCCTTCTTTTCGAAAGGAGCATGGTAATGAGCAAGGTCGGAATTTGCTAATGAGGAGCCGCCATGAATATGCAGCACCTTGTTAGCATACTGGTGGCCATGGCAATTTGAAAGTGTCATTTTCTAATCACGCGCTGCCCGTGTAGACAGGAGCCTTTCAAAAGGACCTCCCAGTCTTCGAAAGCCACTTCTTCCTAGTTAGTTTTAGGAATAAGGGGCTTTTGAAGACTGGGGGGGTCTTTTCGAAAGGTCCCCATCTACATGGTGGCACATGATTCAAAAGCAGCACTTCTGAATTGCTGCAGCTGCCATTATGCTAATGAGGCACTGCATATTCATGGTAGCACCTCATTAGCGTCTTCCGACTTTGCTCATTACCATGCTCCTTTCGAAAAGAAGGGGCTAGTGTAGACGCAGCCTTGGGGTCTATCACTACGCAGCAGGTTTTCTAATTCCTTAGTCATTCTTGTGGCTCTTCTCAGACCCTTCCCCGAAGTACGAACATCTTTTGTGACACATGGGCACCAGAACTGGACACAGGATTTCAGCAGCAGCCACAACGGTGCCATAGCACGAGGTGCAAGAGCCTCTTTAATTCTACTCCAGATTCCTCAGTCATGTTTGGTCACAGGCCATGGCCAACCGTAAGCTGTGGACAAGGCAAGGGAGAAAGTTCCTTGATACTTCTATGGGTGGCTCATGAGTTGCATGGTGGAAGTTGTGACCCTCTGCCCGAGCTGATGGTGTGACTGTGCCAGGTTTTCATCACTTCCAGCCCCAGCTCTTTGTTGGGATCACCCTGGACAGGCCTGACAGGAAGGACCGTGGGCTTGGAGCCAATGCACCAACTCATATGAGAGATCTTTGGGGAGAAAGACCCCAGCGCAAGAGGTCTCAGGAATGAGGCCTGACAAGTTACTTGCAGCTTGAGCAGGAATTCTCTGTCAAGGAACGGTGCTAAGCCAAGGGAAGCCATGTGCTCTAGGGGAGCCCGGAAAGTGATGAACGTGGAACTGGGGTTACACATTCCCATGACAACTGCTGTGATTCTAGCCCAGGACACACCAAAAAGGAGACCCCATTCCAGACACTCTACCTTTGGGACAGAGTCTCCCCCGCCTCTGACGCCGACAGTCACCCTCTCTTGGGTTGTGTAGAAGAGAGACAGCCTAGACTGTCAGCTCTTTGGGAGCAGAGGACCATCTCCGTTTGGGTCTGTACAGCACCTAGCACCACCAGGTCCTGCTCTATGGCCAGGTGACTGGGGTACTACTGTAACACACCTAATCGATTATAAGGATTGATAATATAGCTCTAGTAGCTGCCTCCTCCTTTCTGATTGGCTGAAACCCTCCCCCATCTGTCCTGTGGGGCACCCCCATCGCCATGTAATGGATGGATTGATGGATCACGCAGGGGCACTCACACAGAATTGAACAGATAGGCTCGACCATGACTCCCCTGGAAAGACTGCAGAGACAAAGGACAGGAATTATATCCCACCCCTCCCCCTCAAACAACCGCGGTCCCCACCACCCACCTTCACTCACTGCTGTCAGGAAACTCCCAGAACCCAATGCCTGGCTGGGCACCAGTAGGGCACCGCCATGGGGAAGATGAACAGTGGTAAGGCACGACTGTGAGGAAGCTCACAGTGGTGGGGTCCTCTCTGGGCACTGGCAGGGCATAGCCCTGCAGAAGCTCAGGGTGGCCAGGGGGTGCTGACAGGGCATCCCCATGGGGAAGCCTGGGGCAGGGGCAGGCGCAGGCCCCTGGTGGGCAGGCATGGCTGTACCTTGGAGATGAGCTCGTCGTGCTTGGCCAGGTGGGCCTGGCAGTGCACACAGCTGTAGGTGCGGTGGCAGTGTGGCAGGTAGCTGCGGAAGGTCTTGGTGGGCAGGCAGGCAGCAGGTGGCCCGGGCTCACAGCTGGGCATGACGGGTTGCAGGGCGATCCCCTGGCGGGGTGGGGGGGCAGGCGCCGTGCACCCCCCGCACAGTCGGTCGCAGGTGAAGCAGCGAAGCAGGTTGGCTAGAGCCGTGTTTCAGGGTGGGAGGAGTTTGGGGGGGCTGCACAGCCGGGGCCCCCCCAGATGAGAACCAGACCGAAAGGGGAGTCACCTGCAGAGAACAAAAGAGAAGAGGGCAGTGAAACGGGGGACGGCCCCCTAGGGCAAGAGCCCCCCCTCCTGGGAAACTACAGAGAGGGTTCTTGGATGGGCAAGGGGAGACAGCCCTCTCTTGTGCCCCCAGGGCCACCTCTCTTCTGCCCCACAACCCAGAAAGCGCCCCCCGCCGGAGTCCTGGGGAGCCTGTCCTCCAGCTGGCCACCCATGCCCCTCTGCTGGGGTCAGCACCCCCTGCTGGGAAGAGAGGCCAGTCGCCATGGGGCCCCCTTCTCCCCACCTGTCACTGGGGCAGCAGGGCAGACCCATTCCGACCGCTCACACCCCCCACCGCCGTCTCCCAGCTCCCTCAGCCCCCTGCTGGCCGCTGCCCAGAACGGGCTTGGAAACAACCCTGCCTGGCTTTGGCACCAGCCTACCCCGGAGGGCTGAGCCAGCCCCCAACTCGTCACGGGAGTGTCACGCTCCCTGCGCAGAAAGTGGGGCAGCCAGTGCCAGGTCCCCACGTGGTCGCTGGCCTCTGTCCTCCCGCGGGGCAAGCAGCGGGGCCCCGGGGGAGGCCGAGGTAGAAGGTGACCCGTGGGGGCGGGGGGGGGTGTGGCGTGGGAAAGTTGCGAGTGGGATGGGGGGGCGGGGGGGATCTGGGCTCTCCGGCCACGGGCTGCGCTGCCGGCCCAGGCAGGGCAGGGGGGCAGCCCCCGGCCGCGTCACCCGCCAGCTGCGGCGGGAGGGCGAAGACCGTCCCCCCCCCCACCCCCGCCGCCCCTCACCTTGAAATCGCGTCCCGGGAGTCCCGCCCGTCCGTCCTGCGCCGCGGGCGGGGGCGGCCCCGGGGCTGCGCGGCGGGTGGGGCGGCTCAGGCGGCCGAGGGCCCGCGGCTGGGGGGCGAATGGGGCCCGGGGGCTCGGGCTGGAGCCGACTGGGGCTGTGTGTTGTGGCACCGCATCATAACATTGAGTCATCCGCCCCCCCGCCCGCCTCCCGCTACGTCAGAGAGGGGCGGGCTGCGGGGGTGGGAGGCAGAGCCGGGGGAGGTGGGGAGGGATGGCGCGGGGGGGGGTCAGGCAATGAATCCCGTGGCGCGCCCCTGACGCGGGGACAGGGCAGCGGGAGGCAGCAGCCGCAGACGCGCGTGTCCCAGCCCGGCCGCCCCCGCCTGCCCCGAGCCCCGGCGCCCGCAGCCCCACGCCAGGCACCCCGCGTCCGGGGCAGCCAACGCTGGCGCCTGGGGTCACTGCCCCACACACCGCTGCCCCATCTCACTGCCCCCCCACACCGCTGCCCCACACACACCGCTGTCCCATCTCACTGCCCCCCCACACCGCTGCCCCACACACACCGCTGCCCCATCTCACTGCCCCCCCACACCGCTGCCCCATCTCACTGCCCCACACACCGCTGCCCCACACACCGCTGCCCCATCTCACTGCCCCCACACACCGCTGCCCCATCTCACTGCCCCCCCACACCGCTGCCCCACACACACCGCTGCCCCATCTCACTGCCCCCACACACCGCTGCCCCACACACACCGCTGCCCCATCTCACTGCCCCTCCACACCGCTGCCCCACACACACCGCTGCCCCATCTCACTGCCCCCCCACACCGCTGCCCCACACACACCGCTGCCCCATCTCACTGCCCCCCCACACCGCTGCCCCATCTCACTGCCCCCACACACCGCTGCCCCACACACACCGCTGCCCCATCTCACTGCCCCCCCACACCGCTGCCCCATCTCACTGCCCCCCCACACTGCTGCCCCACACACACCGCTGCCCCATCTCACTGCCCCCCCACACCGCTGCCCCACACACACCGCTGCCCCATCTCACTGCCCCCCCACACCGCTGCCCCATCTCACTGCCCCCCCACACTGCTGCCCCACACACACCGCTGCCCCATCTCACTGCCCCCCCACACCGCTGCCCCATCTCACTGCCCCACACACCGCTGCCCCACACACCGCTGCCCCATCTCACTGCCCCCACACACCGCTGCCCCATCTCACTGCCCCCCCACACCGCTGCCCCACACACACCGCTGCCCCATCTCACTGCCCCCACACACCGCTGCCCCACACACACCGCTGCCCCATCTCACTGCCCCTCCACACCGCTGCCCCACACACACCGCTGCCCCATCTCACTGCCCCCCCACACCGCTGCCCCATCTCACTGCCCCCCCACACCGCTGCCCCATCTCACTGCCCCCACACACCGCTGCCCCACACACACCGCTGCCCCATCTCACTGCCCCCCCACACCGCTGCCCCATCTCACTGCCCCCCCACACTGCTGCCCCACACACACCGCTGCCCCATCTCACTGCCCCCCCACACCGCTGCCCCACACACACCGCTGTCCCATCTCACTGCCCCCCCACACCGCTGCCCCACACACACCGCTGCCCCATCTCACTGCCCCCCCACACCGCTGCCCCATCTCACTGCCCCACACACCGCTGCCCCACACACCGCTGCCCCATCTCACTGCCCCCACACACCGCTGCCCCATCTCACTGCCCCCCCACACCGCTGCCCCACACACACCGCTGCCCCATCTCACTGCCCCCACACACCGCTGCCCCACACACACCGCTGCCCCATCTCACTGCCCCTCCACACCGCTGCCCCACACACACCGCTGCCCCATCTCACTGCCCCCCCACACCGCTGCCCCACACACACCGCTGCCCCATCTCACTGCCCCCCCACACCGCTGCCCCATCTCACTGCCCCCACACACCGCTGCCCCACACACACCGCTGCCCCATCTCACTGCCCCCCCACACCGCTGCCCCATCTCACTGCCCCCCCACACTGCTGCCCCACACACACCGCTGCCCCATCTCACTGCCCCCCCACACCGCTGCCCCACACACACCGCTGCCCCATCTCACTGCCCCCCCACACCGCTGCCCCATCTCACTGCCCCCCCACACTGCTGCCCCACACACACCGCTGCCCCATCTCACTGCCCCCCCACACCGCTGCCCCATCTCACTGCCCCACACACCGCTGCCCCACACACCGCTGCCCCATCTCACTGCCCCCACACACCGCTGCCCCATCTCACTGCCCCCCCACACCGCTGCCCCACACACACCGCTGCCCCATCTCACTGCCCCCACACACCGCTGCCCCACACACACCGCTGCCCCATCTCACTGCCCCTCCACACCGCTGCCCCACACACACCGCTGCCCCATCTCACTGCCCCCCCACACCGCTGCCCCATCTCACTGCCCCCCCACACCGCTGCCCCATCTCACTGCCCCCACACACCGCTGCCCCACACACACCGCTGCCCCATCTCACTGCCCCCCCACACCGCTGCCCCATCTCACTGCCCCCCCACACTGCTGCCCCACACACACCGCTGCCCCATCTCACTGCCCCCCCACACCGCTGCCCCACACACACCGCTGCCCCATCTCACTGCCCCCCCACACCGCTGCCCCATCTCACTGCCCCCCCACACTGCTGCCCCACACACACCGCTGCCCCATCTCACTGCCCCCCCACACCGCTGCCCCATCTCACTGCCCCCACACACCGCTAGCCCACACACACCGCTGCCCCATCTCACTGCCCCTCCACACCACTGCCCCACACACACCGCTGCCCCATCTCACTGCCCCCCCACACCGCTGCCCCACACACACCGCTGCCCCATCTCACTGCCCCCCCACACCGCTGCCCCATCTCACTGCCCCCCCACACCTCTACCCCACACACACCGCTACCCCACACACCGCTGTCCCATCTCACTGCCCCACACACACTGCTGCCCCATCTCACAGCCCCCCCACACCGCTACCCCACACACCGCTGCCCCATCTCACTGCCCCACACACACTGCTGCCCCACACACCGCTGCCCCATCTCACTGCCCCACACACACCACTGCTCCCCACACCGCTACCCCATGTCACTGCCCCCACACACCGTTACCCCATCTCACTGCCCCCACACACCGCTACCCCACACACCGCTGCCCCATCTCACTACGCCACACACACCGCTACCCCATCTCACTTCCCCCCACACCTCTACCCCATCTCACTGCCCCCCACACTGCTATCCCCATCACACTTCCCCACACACCACTACCCCCATCTCAGTGCCCCACACACTGCTACCCCATCTCACTGCCCCCCACTCTGCTACCCCATCTCACAGCCCCATACACTGCTACCCTATTTCATTGCCCCACACTGCCACCCCATCTCCCAGCCCCACTCCCCGCTATTCCCTGATCTTACTGCCCCACACATTGCCACCCCTTGATCTCACTGCCCCACACACTGTCACCCCCATGATCTCACTGTGCCAAACACTTGCACCTCTTGGCCTCACTGCCCTACACACTGTTACCCCCGATCTCACTGCCCCAAACCCTGATCTCATAGCCCTACACAATGGTTCCCACTAGTCTCACTACCACAACATACGCTTGTCAATCTCACTGCCCCAAACGCTGGCACCCCTGTTCTGACTGCCCCCCACACCACCACCCCTTGTCTCACTGACCCAAACTCTGGCACCCCCTGCTCTGGGACAGCACCAACACTGCTGGCTGAATCGACAGCATCCTCAAATACTGACTCGTGTCAGTTTTGCTCCCCCAAAACACCGACTGGATCTGTGGCCTATCACAGGAGCCCTGACATATGACACTCTATGCAGCAGAGCTTCCCAGTTGCTGCCAAATAACAACAACGACTCTGCATTCAGCTTCGACCCTGCAGCTGTGATCTCCCAGGGTGTAGGTATCTGCTGGGGCGATGGACTTTCCCGTCCTGCTCCAGCCCACCACAGCCCAGAGCCCTCCCTCGCAAGAGAGACCTCTCCGAAATGCACATCCTCTTTTGTGGCTCCCCAGGGCATCATGCTGGGGTCCACACTGGGGATGGGCGCAGGGGTGATGTCTCTTTCATGGTCCCCTGCTACCTAGAGACAACAGCAGACAATGCTCTGATACATCTCTGTAGCTGCCAGGTGTCTGGTATCTTGTGTGACACTCCTGCAGTGGGACACCCCCACCCCTCCCTCCAGGCTTTCTGCAGCCCAGCCTGAATGTCAGGTGCCTTCTGAGAGGTGCCAGTAGCACAAGGCTTCAGGCAGCTGGTGCAGGTGGCAGGGAGAGAAGATCATGGGAGGTTGGGGGGGAAGGTAGAGATTTAGCACAAGCCCCAAGCTGCCCAAGACAGAGACCTGCCCCAGAGAAACACCCTTCCGCATCCTCCAAGGAGCTTGGCCTCCCAAAGAGACACCCCTGCCAGACCATCGGCCCTAGAAAGGCCCCAGCCAGAGCCATGCCATCCATAGGAAGAGGGAGGCAGCTGCCCCAGGCTTCATGCTTCTGGGGGCCTCAGGGCAGCTTGCCCCAGCTATGCTCTGGATGGGAAGAGGGAGGATTACCTGGGGCGGAGCACAGCTAGAATGGGCAGGTGGCAACAGGAGGGAGTCATCTCCCCTCCCTTTGCCCTGCCACACTCGCCATGGGTCTGAAGAAGTGGGTCTGTCCCATGGAACCTCATCACCTAATAAATTATTTTGTTAGTCTTTAAAGTGCTACTCGACTGCTTTTTTGTTTTGCTAGCAATCAATTAAGCAATCCAAAATTAAAGAGTAGAGAGAGGTTTTTCTTCACCTTACCTACTTCTAGGGACTGTTCTACAAAATAGAACTAAATTTATATATAGCAGGGCTTAGTACAATGCTACATTAAATGACTTGCTACAATATTTAAAAACGCCAGTGAGAAAATAGTTAAAACATACTCTCTGATTTGCTCACCTTGTTAATATTTTTCTGATTTGTCAACCTTGATTACTGTTTTTGGTTCTCTGTGCCTTAAATATTGAGTCTGTTCTGGTCTGGCTCTGGTCTGAAGAAGTGGGTCTGTCCCACGAAAGCTCATCACCTAATAAATTATTTTGTTAGTCTTTAAAGTGCTACTGGACTGCTGTTTTGTTTTGATAGTATATAGAGTAACACGGCTTTCTATCTGTTACTATTAAAATAAAAATGTATCTACATTGCCTTGCTTTTGACCCCTCAAGAACAATTCCTGAGAGGATCACATTAACAGGTATTTGCTTCAGGGCTACGTAGCAATTCACAGTTTCTGTTTGGGGTTTTAATCTGAGATATATTCTTTTTATTGAATAGCACATATGGAACATTAGGATGCACATAACAATTATGACACCAGTAAGACAATGATGGGATGGAAAGCTATATTTAGGATTGCAGACCAATTGGGTGACTGCTCCTTAAACACATCATACCAATGATGAATGCTGATTACAGTATTTTAGAAAATAATTGTTGCCATTTTTAAGATTTGGACAAGGTCACACTGATGGGCTTTTTTTTCAATTTTTGTATTTTAGCAGTTCCAGAGCCTATTTACCAGTACCTTAGCACCCAGCACTTAACTCCTAGCGTAGTATTGCCCAAAACAGTGTTTATTACAGAACTTGGGAGCTCTTTTCCCAGGCTACCTACCCCTTCTGGCGGCAAAGCAAAGATTTTTTAGTAGCAGCTGTACCTTTATGGGGCCTTGACAGTACTGCTCCATACAGTAATCAGGGAAGGTGTGAAAATCACCATATACTTTTAATTGTATGGAACATTTAGCTGCATTTTGCTGGGCTTGCCTGCAAACGTCTTAATAAACACTAAATTATGTTTTTACATACCCATTCTTTTGTTTATTCTTTTTATTTTCCCAACAGATAAACCTTGTGTTTAATGCATGTTTCCCCTTTAAATGTGCCTTTGCCACTTTTGGGTGTTTTTCTATCAGCAAGTCTTGAATTCCTTGGCCTCTCCCCTTTCCAGACACTGGTTTCTATAAATACAGACAAAATGCTTAATGCTTATTAAACCCCTTGCCACCTAATGCTGTATTATTCTTAACAAAGTACACAACAATGTTAGCAGTAAGACAGACAGACACAGGACAAATACAAATATAAAACCATCTTTGTCTGGACAACAGGTATGTAATATTGTAGGTTGTTCAGCTTGCATCAGCCCGTCCTGATTTGCTGAAAGACAAAAATAAAAACATACTTCTACCCCTTTGGGGGTGGCACATTATTGATTACACCGTTTTTTTCTTTTACAAATATGCTTTCATTTTTTTCTTTGCTTATGCAGACCCCCTTTTGTATCTGTTCTCAGATTTAAAACTGTGCAGTTCTCATTTTGTTAAGAGTTAAATTCTTTTATTTTTAGGTTTTTGATTCTCTTTTTCCCTTTCTTGCTGGAAGATTACAATTGGAACTTTGTGACTTCAGGTCGCTTGCGGATCAATTACCTGCAAAGCTTCTTTGTGCTGCCAGCTAGGTCATTTGCATGCATAGACACTGTTTGGCTCGCCTTTAGATTTAAAACTATCAGTAGGGCTTGGGGTTTTTTCATAGTTTGTCCTGAATTTCTGGAGTTGCTTAAAAGGAGTTTCTTCTTATACATAATGCAATTTTCCTGTTCCCGCTCTCTTCTGGGGTTACAGCAGCCTCCCCTACCCTGGACTCCTTTTTCATCCACAATATTAAGACTACCCAACCCACAAGAGTTACAAAGTATCCCTCAGTATAGAAGCCTCCTACAGTGTTACAAAGTATCCCAACACACAGTGCTATAAACAAATATCTCCAACACACAGTGCTGCAAATCAAAAATATGACTAGAGAGACTAACCTCAGTCCTTATCTCCGGACTCTAGGGCTGAGGTTATTTTGTACCAATTACTATACCCTTCACGGGCTGGGGCAGGGATCCTAAATCTCCCCAGTGCTCATTACTCTACAGCTGAGTGTACGGAGACCTAAAAACAATTTCTTGACCAGTTTCTCTTAGCACCCTCACCATGTGAGGGGGAAGCAAGGACTCTAACCCTTCTTCCTAACCCAGGGATTCTACAGCCAGGGATGTGCACACCTATGGGATGAAAACAAAAAGCACAAGTAGCACTTTAAAGACTAGCAAAATAGTTTATTAGGTGAGCTTTCGTGGGACAGACCCACTTCTTCAGACCATAGGTCTGAAGAAGTGGGTCTGTCCCACGAAAGCTCACCTAATAAACTATTTTGCTAGTCTTTAAAGTGCTACTTGACTGCTTTTTGTTTTGATAGTGTATAGACTAGCACAGCTTCCTCTCTGTTACGTATGGGATGGATCACTTTCCAGTGCTCCATTGCAAGGGTTTCAGTGCTCTGTTTCAATACACTATTTCTAATCCTCTCTCTATTTCAAGGTTTTTAATACTCTGTTTCCAGATGTGATCATCACTTTGCTGCACTTCTCAACATTTGTGCTTCGTTACCCAGTGAATGCTCATGGTACCTTCCCCTGTTTGCAATTCTTCACCAAAATGCTGTACTGAAAAGATCCCGTGCAGTACTTTTCAATACAACAAGGGTGGGGGTGGAGCAGGGAAGGGGCAAGGCCTGTATCTCGGTGGGTGGGGTTGCCTGGGTCACTGGGGGATTGCCCTGCCCCTCCCTTCAGGACAGCTCTGGGCCCAACCACAGCCTACACCCTGAGCGAGATCCCCTCCCACTAGCACTCCCATGCAATGCACCCCCAGATATCTGAACACCCAGCTCACACCAAACACCTCAGTCACCCACCAGTGACCCCCTACAATGCACACACTCATAGTATGCCACTGCAGCGGTGTTGCAGTCATGCCTTCTGGGGCACCATGGGCCATGCCCCGCCTGTAATTGCTCGGGGCAGGCAGTGTGGACAAAGGACTAAAGACTACCATGCACATGGTATTTGCATATATACTAATAACTCTTTCTGCAACACGAGATTCCAGCAAAAGGACTGTAGGAAGTGGACATGGCGATCGAATAACGGGAAGTCCAAGAACATGATAGATATGATTTTGATCATAAGAAGAAGATGGATAACATCAGTACAGCAGTGCCGAACTTTCCAAGGAGCAGATATAGACTCAGACCACAGTCTAGAGATCACAAACATCAAGATAAAACCCAAGAGAAAGTGTAAGACACAGTTTAAGAAGAGAAGAGACTTGGCGAGGCTAGGAAAGGAAGAAATAGGGACTGCGTGCAGAGCAGCACTCCAAGAGAACATTAAGAAGGCGGCCACAGAGAAAGATCGAGATAAGAGAGTTGAAGAGATAGCCATGGAGATAGAAGAGGCAATTGAGCAGACTGTTCCAGAAGAAGAGAACATTGATAAGAAGTGGATTACGCAGGAGACACTGAAGTTGGTCCAAGAGAAGGGAGTGTTGAAGATCAAAAGGGATGTTTCCAAGAGGGCGGAACAGCAATATAGGGCAAAATGTGATGAAGCAAGGAAAGCAGCCGGAAAGGATACGGTGAAATGGTTACAGGAGCAGTGTGAAGACATAGAGAGGTGTTACAGCGAATGTAAGACTGGGAGGTGTATAAAATTATTAGGAATATTAATAGGAAGTGGCAGCTGAAGCAGATGGTGATCAAAGATGAGAATGAAAAGGTGCTCATGAACAAGAGGATTGTGCCACGATGAACAAGATATTGCACCGATTTATACAAAGCACAGCTGGACCTAAGTGTCTCAGAAAGACTGATTGAAGAACTGAAAGAGATCTCCACTGAGCATTGAAAGCGAGACCGATATTTCAAAGGAGGAAGTAGAAAGAGCAGTGAAAGCACTAAAGAACAGGAGCCCCGGAAATGACAAAATCATTGGAGAGATGATAAAGTATGATAGAGAAAGTACAATTCAGAAAATACACTGACTATGGAATATAGCGTGGAAAGAAGGGAAGGCACCTAAGGAATGGACAAGATCTGTGCTAGTGACAATACACAGGAAAGGAAGTGCATTGGAGTGCAAGAACTAGAGAGCAATTGCCCTAACAAGTCATCTAGGCAAGGTGCTGATGATGATACTGATGGAAAGACTAAGATCGCAGATTGAAGAACATCTAGCGGATGAGTAAGCAGTTTCAGGAAAGATAGAAGTACCATACAGCAGATATTGGCACTAAGACTGATAATGGAAGAAGCTTGATGAAAGAACAAGAACATCTAGGCTATTTTCAAAAGGCATTTGACAGTGTAGATCAGAAAGTGACTTGGGCGGTGTTGGAGTCATATGGAATAGATAGCAGACTGATATAATTGTTGAAAGATATCACCTACAATGCAGAGGCAGCAGTGAGAACAGGCAGGGAGTTGGGAAGTAGGTTTAGAATGAGTAGAGGTACGAGACAAGGAGATTTGATCTCGCTGAGTGTCTTCATCACGCATCTAGAGAGAGTGATAGACAAAATCAAGGAAGAGGTAGAAGGGATATCTGAGCACAGAAAAAGAATCAACAACTTAAGGGCTGCAGGTGATATAGTTGTAATTGAGGAAGATGAAGAGAAGTTAGTGAAAACGGTGCAGGTGCTAAATGAGGAAGGGAAATGGTATGGCCTGATTATAAACATTGATAAAATGAAAACAGTGGTATTCGGAGATAAGGAAATAGGAAGGAAGATCAATGTAGATGAGATTGAACTAGAGAACGTAGAGAAGTTCATGTATCCGGGGAGCAGCATAAAATATGATCTAGACTGTAAGAAAGAAATAGTGACTGGAATAACAAAAGCAAGAGCAAGCTTGAAGGCGATGGATAAGATCTGGAAAAACAAAGTGATTAGCTTAGGAACGAAGCTGAGTTTCTTGAAAACGTGTATTTGGTCGCATGCTGTACAGATGTAAGACATGGGTGATCACAAAAGATTCGAAGAGAAGAATACTGGCGTTCACGAGGAGTTGTTATAGAAAGATCCTGAGAATCAGATAAATACAGAATGTCATTAATGAGGAATCATATAGGAAGATACAGCCAAAAGGGAACCTGCTGCAGAAGGTCATGCAGCAGAGTTACAGCTATTTGGGAATATTTGCAGAATGAACAAGGAACAAAAAATCAGAGCGTAGCTGAGTTAGTCTGTATCTTCAAAAACAAGAAGAAGACCTGCAGCACCTTATAGACTAACAGGTATTTTGGAGCATAAGCTTTTGTGGCCAAGACCCACTTCACCAGACGAAGCGGGTCTTTGCCTACGAATGCTTAGGCTCCAAAATATGCTACTTTGTAAGGTGCCGCAGGACTTCTTGTTGTGAGCGAAAAATCAAGACCCTGGGATTCGGCAGGATGGATCGTTCGGATAGGAGAGGCAGACCCCACGGAGAATGGGCAGATGATATAGCAGACTGGGGCAGAGCTGGCTTACGGAAACTAAGCGGCTCCGCAGTGGACAAGGAAGGATGGAAGGAAATAGTGAGAGGTGTTGGACACCAATGGGCGCCGGGCGTTGATGGTGGTGACAATAACTCTAAACTTATTTGTACAAACTGTCACGCCCGCGGGTGGTGTGCAAAGCCGAGCTGCAGCCGGGCTCTCATCGACCCGTCCTGGATCAGGCCCGTTCTCCCCAGCGTAGTTCGGCCTGGCTGGGGAACTACAACTCCCGAAAGGCTCTGCACCCACCCGCCGTTCCAAGTCCCGCTTTATAGGCTCGGATTAACCAAGCGAACTACATCTCCCAGTAGGCACCGCGTCTTCCCCTTCCCCTCTCCCGCGATTCCGAAACAGACCCTTTCTCCCATGAGGCACTTCCGGCTGTGGGGCCGGATGTGCGTGTGGGCTTAGCGCTCCCGGCTGTTTGGTCTATAGCGAGGCGGCAGGTGGGTACCTCTTCTGGGGCTCGGCGGGGTGTTGCCGCCTCGTGCGTCCTGCTGTTGCCATGGCAGCGCCCAGTAACGCCCTTCTCGGCCTTTAAGGGGAGGGGTGCGGTGCCGCAGTTTCCCGAGGGGGGCTTGGACACGAGGGGAGGTCCCGCCCTTGTGAGGGCGGTGGGGATAGTAATTCCTGGGGAGTCCCCGAACACAGGGGTGTGTGTCTGTCATTTTACTGGGGGTGGGGTGCGGCCTCTCTAGTGGTCCCTGTTTACCCAGTGGTCTGTTTTCCCAAATGAAACTGCAGCCACTCTCTTGTCTGGTAGCATCTGGACACTGAAGTGTTGACCTCATTCCTGCTTTTGTTCTGCTCTTCCCATGGCTGTGGCCCAGTGCCGTGGCCTGTCATACTTGTGCTTGTTCCTAGGGATGTGGCAACACTGAATTAGCAGAGTTCCTGAATTACCAATCACTTCATGCTGTGGGAAGTGGGAACCCCCTTCTCATCCATGTATAATTAAGCCTGGGTCTGTGTGACAACATAGAGCACTATAAGGGCATATGGGGGGGGGTGATGGGAGAACATTAGATTCCCTGAGGTTGACCTCTTTCCTTGCCCGTTTCAGGCCTGTACGGGGATAGAGATGGCAGAGGAGACGGGAGATGAGAAGAAGCAGGTGGCAAAGTTTGAGCTGGAGCGGGAGACAGAGCTTCGCTTTGAAGTGGAGGCCTCGCAGACTGTTCAGCTAGAGCTGCTGGGGGGAATGGCAGAAATCTTTGGCACTGAGCTGACCCGCAACAAGAAGTTCAGTTTCGATGCTGGTGCCAAAGTGGCTGTGTTCACCTGGCATGGCTGCACTGTGCAGCTGAGCGGCCGCACTGAAGTAGCTTACGTATCAAAGGACACGCCTATGCTGCTCTACCTCAACACCCACACTGCCCTGGAACAGATGCGGAGGCAGGCAGAGCGTGAGGATGAGCGGGGGCCTCGGGTCATGGTGGTGGGGCCTACGGATGTGGGTAAGTCGACTGTGTGCCGGCTGCTGCTGAACTATGCTGTGCGGCTGGGGCGCCGACCCACCTTTGTGGAGCTGGATGTGGGCCAAGGCTCTGTCTCTATTCCTGGCACCATGGGAGCACTGTACATTGAGCGGCCTGCTGACGTAGAGGAGGGCTTTTCTGTCCAGGCCCCCCTGGTCTATCACTTTGGTTCCACCACTCCTGGCACCAACATCAAACTCTATAACAAGGTGAGCAGTGGGGGACCTGGGGGTAAAATTCAAGGCAGCCCAGGGCTCTTTTCCATGTGCACGTTTTGGAGATGTAGCAATCTTCAATGACTGGAGCATGTGTTTCTGGGTGAGGGAGCAGTAAGGCAGTCTGCATGTGCGGCAGAGTCTTTTGAAGATGGGATGTTGATTCATACTCTGGTCCAACTGGAGAAAAGTGTAGTTGGGCACATTCTCCACAATCCAAAGAATTGGAAGGGGAATGGGAATGTGCACACCCCATTTGCAGCAGGGGATGGTGGAGGCATTTCCATTTGCCAAGAGCTAGACCAGTCCAGCAAGGTGGATTCACACATGTACCCTTGTGGATGGGGACAAGCAGAGATGGACATTTTGAGACATTTCTGTAGACCTGAACTCACATGAATAGATATTGGAGGGCCAATCCAAAGAAAAAGGAATTACTGGGAGTAGAGGGGTGACATTCCCTCATTTACCTACCTCACAATTACTGCTGGCACTGCTCAGCTGCATTTTTATCCCCTAGTCTGGAGGAGAGGATAAAGAGGGTGTTTGAGTTGTTGCTTCCTCTTTTATCTTCTCTTATCAGTAATCTTTAATTTGTTTTGTGTTACTTGTAAGGGAGCAGGCTTGCGTAGTGGGCTGGAATTGGCTCATGAGCCAACTCTGTTGCTACTTCGTATGTGACTTTGGAAAATTAACACACTTTCCAGTAGCACAAGAACCCAAGGTCACCAAATAAAAATGATGAACAGCAGGGTTAAAACAAAATGAGAAAGTTATTTTTCACTGAGTGCACAGTCAGCTCACAGGATACATTGCCAGAGGCTGTTGTGAAAGCCAAAAATTTGCCTGGGTTTAAAAAAGAATTATATATGTTCATGGAGGTTATGTCCATCGATAGCTATTAACCAAGATGGTCAGGGCAACCACATACCTAGGTGTCCATAAGCCTCTGATTGCCACAATTTGAGATTGGAACTTGATAATTTCCCTGTTAGTTTTCATTCCTTCTGAAGCATTTGGCAGTGGTCACTGTTAAGACAGGATACCGGGCTAGATGGACCATTGGTCTAATCCAGTGTGGTCACTCTTATGTTCCCAAGTCTCTTCCTTATCTGTAGAATAGGGACAGCAATCAAACATTGACATGTTTGGAGACAAACATTAACATTTATTAACCCAAGAGTTAAATACTATCCAGAGACAGAGGATCCTCTCAATTATGTGTCATTGCATTGTCTTGATTGTGAGAAACTTTTTTTTTTAATTATAGCTTCAAAAGACTTTGGATAGCAAAAAGTCAATAGAAAGGATATTTTGTGTTTAAAGAGCAGAGTTTAGCAGTTCACACTTTCCAGTGCATTGGGGTGATGCGGATACTATCTCCCTAAAGCAGCAATAACTGTCATTGTTGCGTTTCTTTGTAGACATGTAGACACAAAGCTACATTGTTTTTCTAAATCTATTTATATTTACATACTATCTGACTGTGCAGAAGACTATCAACAAATTCCTCCTCTGTGAGCTCCAATGTAGAGGTCCAGAGGAAATTGTCATTTACCTCTAATTTCAGTTGGCAGAGTATGAGATTTACAATCTGATTACTTTTCTAGAAACACATAAATGCACTGGTGCTTAGCACTTCGTCCTGAGTAACCAAATTTGTATCCCCTACCTCACTGGTTAAGTGCAAGATGTAGTTCCTAAAGTGAGGTGCTTGAACAGAAAGAGGCTGTGGGTGTCCATTTCTTCTTCGTGGAGTTGAATGTCAGTGTCAGGGCTGCTCAAGGGCAATTTGTATGTGATCAGGGCACCATTTAGTGGTAGCAGCCTGCAAAGGCGATAAGTCCTACCTTGGGAAAGAAAAAGACCATGGGCGGAGCCAGTTCAGGTACTGCAGTTACCATGTGTCAGGCATCTTCTTTGGGTTCCAATTAGCTCTGCTGCTTTCTCTCTGCAGATCACTTCTCGCTTGGCTGATGTCTTTAACCAGCGCTGCGAAGTGAACCGTCGGGCTTCAGTCAGCGGCTGTGTCATCAACACGTGCGGCTGGGTGAAGGGTTCAGGGTATCACGCCTTGGTGCATGCAGCCTCAGCCTTTGAGGTGGATGTGGTGGTCGTGCTTGATCAGGAGCGCCTCTACAATGAACTGAAACGGGACCTGCCCCATTTTGTGCGCACAGTGCTGCTCCCCAAGTCAGGTGGGGTGGTGGAGCGCTCTAAGGACTTCCGGCGTGAATGCCGGGATGATCGCATCCGTGAGTACTTTTATGGCTTCCGTGGCTGCTTCTACCCTCATGCCTTTGATGTCAAATTCTCCGATGTTAAAATCTACAAAGTGGGGGCACCCACCATCCCTGACTCATGCCTGCCGCTGGGCATGTCACAGGAGGACAATCAGCTCAAGCTTGTGCCAGTAACGCCGGGCCGTGACATGGTGCACCACTTGTTGAGTGTCAGCACTGCTGATGGCAGTGAGGAGAACATCTCTGAGACCAGTGTAGCTGGCTTCATCGTTGTCACTGGGGTGGATGTAGATCGCCAGGTTTTTACAGTGCTATCACCAGCACCTCGCCCACTGCCCAAGAACTTCCTGCTGATCATGGATATTCGCTTCATGGACCTTAAGTAGGAGTGACACCAGAGTAGAAGCGGTAGATTTCAGTGCCTAGAGCATCTCCACTGTGGACAGAACTTTTGTCAAGTGAAAGTGGTGGAGACTGCCACACACACTATGCCATTGGAAACCAGTGTGGGGACAGGGTAGAGGCTGCTGAGCAGATCAAATCATTTGGAGAAATCAAAGTGGGCCAGGTGAGAAGATTTGTGATTTAGCTTGTAGACAGAAACAGGGAGGGAATGGGAGATAAAATGTAGCTGTAAATGTGTCACTGTCTGCCTCCTTCTCTAGGTTCCCTTCCTCTCCTTAGATTTCAGCCCCTGAAATCAGGAACCGTTGTCTCTTTTACACAGCTGGTGCTTCATGTGACTCCTGTTGGAGGAAAGGATCAATATTCTGTTTTATACTTTTCTAATTTTAATAAATTTCTTGGCATTTTGCTGTTCTCGGGTGACAGTGGATGAATTTTTATGTAACCTCCTGCAGCGGCGAAGAGATCTGCAAGACATGCATATACACAGGAGGCACTCCTGTAGCTTGGAGAGGGGAATTTTCATGTCGTGTCCACAGAGAAATGAACAGAGTAGAACAAGACCACGCAAAGTTGACTGGGGCTTTTCAGCACAGTCTGGATCATTTCAGGAGCCAGGCTCTGAAGAGCCAACAGTTTCATTTTCTAGACCCTTCACCTCTCTTGTGCTATGGAGTGGTCTGCTCTGTCTTATTGTCAACTTGAATCATCCATTCACCAATATTCCAACAAAAATCTCTACAGTTCACTTGGCCATTAAATGAGCTCCCTATAAACATCCATGGCAATTCTCCTTCAGCAGCCTCCTGTAAGCCTGCTTGTGCTATAATGTGTACAGCACTTATAGCTGGGCAGCTAATATCCCATGACTGCTTTTTGTGATTACTTCCTTCTCTCCCCACCAATGTTCCCTGTAAGTTGTATGCTTGTATGGCTGCTCAGGAGAGATTCCAAAGCCGCTCAGATGATTGGCAGAGCGCCCACAGCCAGCTTTTTGTTTCTACTGGTGGTGCCCATTCACACATGCTTCAGTGCACATAAAAATTATTCTGCCCGTGGATGGAAAAGATTAGAGGGAATGTTGCCCCAACCCTTCCTGTCAGCTGTACTCACCTATTGTCTCATCTTATATTAGAATGCTTAATGTAAGATGTTACAGCGCCTACCACCTCAGGCCCTCGTTCCTGACTGGCTGCTACTGTAGTAAAGGTGAACAGTGATTTTTATTAGGTTTGGAGCCAGGAATCTGCCGCTGGTGTGGGAAACCATTGCAGTGAACTTCTGCAAGTTGGTGGTGCTTCAGGGTAAGAGCAGGAGAAAGATTTACAAATGGAAATGGTAGTGAGGAAGACAGTAATACTGGAGACTGCATAGTAGGAGAGAAGAGACCTGTTGGGAAGGACTGTAGGATTTTAGTCACAAGTAAATTGAGGATTTTGGGTTGTCCTGACCCTGCTAACCAGGAGGTGGCACTCTTGATTAAACCCATCAGTAACTTCCTGGATCACAAGGCATAGCGTGAGGGGTTGCATTCCCTAGATGCTGTGTTGGGTTGTCAGGAAGGACAGGGTGGGCTATACCATGGGTCCCAGGGAGTTCACATGATTTATAAAAGAGTGTGAATTAGTGGGGAAGGACATACCCATTTCCCAGTTTAATTAGCACACTGTGATGAGTTAATAACACAAACTCAAATTTTGGTATCAGAGAGGTAGCCATGTTAGTCTGTATGTTCGAGAACAACAAGAAGTCCTGTGCCGCCTTACAGATGACCTGTTCCAAAGATCAAACACTTCTTCAGAAGTCACAGGTCCAGGACCAGTTGCTTTGGCAGATGCACACCCCAGTTACCAGACTGTCTCAGACAGTCTACGTCCTGGGACTGCATCAGGGCTACTGCCTAAAAGAGGTGAAAAGTTCTGTACCTCCCCATCCTGGTCACCAGTCCTTTTAATTTTTTGGCAGTGCTTTGGGCATCTGAGCCAGTGCTGGTGCTGGGGTGGAGAGAAATAAAACTGGTCTTGCCATGCAGCTTTTGCAAGAGGATCTCACAGGTGGGGTATGTGTGATGCTGTGAAGACAAACCGAAGCTAGGAGGTGTATTTTGTGTCCCATAAGCTTGTGGGGTCAAACATCAGCCTTGTTCTTGCCCCTTTTATGGTGATTGGAGCTCACCCAACTCAGGTGGTGGAACAACAGCTTTAGTGCAGGAGGCTGGCTTCACTTGTGCTGGACACCTGACATTGGGTTCAATTCCTGGCTCTCCTGCAGCCTATCTGGGTGACCTGAGGCAGGTAAGTTGTCATCTCTGGGCCACAATAATACTCTGTGAAAAGGGAATAGGCATCCTCCCTTTGTCTCGTCCACTTAAACTGTGACTTCTTTGAGAGCGAGGACTGTCTTACTGTGTCTTTGCACTATCCAGTGTAGTGAGGCCTTGTTCTCAGTTGGGCCCTTATGTACCATTGCAATACAATAGGTTGAAGCCCTTATAACTGCTCATTGACATCCTCTTCTGTTATGTTACAAGGCTAGCTAAGCTGATGGGCTTGTCTACACTGCCACTTTACTGCACTGTAACTTTCTCACTCAGGGCTGTAAAAGACCACCCTCCAAGTGCTGAAAAGTGCCACTGTGAGCTGGCTCCTAGCACTGTTAGTTACTCCTCTTGGGGAGGTACTTAACAGAGTGCTGGGTGAGGCCATGACTATGGTGTCACAGTAAAATGCTGCTGTGGCAGTGTTTCAGTCTTGCCAATGTATACAATACCTGTGTCCCATCTCTTCCATCCAGGATGGAATTCCACTATTTCCCTACTTTTAGAGGGGGCCCTCGACTGCTGCACCCTGTATATTAACTATGCTAACCCAGCAAGTCTTACTGAGCTTGCACTTAAAGTGACCTGACAGCCTTAAGTATCTGAGGGGTAGCCGTGTTAGTCTGGATCTGTAACAGCAACGAAGGATCCTGTGGCACCTTATAGACCAACAGAAAAGTTTTCTGTTAGTCTATAAGGTGCCACAGGACCCTTCCTTGCTGACAGCCTTATTAGACCCAGGAATTGTTGCATAGCAGGAGGAAAGCATTTAGAGAGAGAGGTTTTTCAAATTGGGCTGCGTGCATCTCTGTCTTACCAAACAGCTTCTCACCCCCTAATATACCTCATCTAACTTCCCATGTCCTAGCAGGGACCCTGTATCTTGGTCTGTTTGCCTGGAACAACTTCCTGTCTTGAGAGGTCCTTTTGGTCTCTGTTGTATGCAGTCTTTATCATGCCGTTGTCTCTTAATAACCCTCAGGTGCTTGCTGAGAGTAGCTTAAGCTATTCCCTCCCCGTTTTTCTTTAGAGCCTTCTCCCCGACCCCCGAGCAGCCTGGCATTGGGCCTGGAGTAGAACCCTGGAGATTAGCTGTGCTTCACCCCTAGACACAGCATAGAGTGAGGGGTTGCATTCCCTAGACGCTGTGTTGGGTGGTCAGTCAGGACAGGGTGGGCTATACCATGGCTCCCAGGGGGTTCACACCCATTGAAGCCTGGGTTGGTGGTTGGCTAATTGTGGTGTCACATCTCCACTGACAACAGGGAGGGAAGGGCTGTGGTCACTGAAAGGGGAGTGTTAGGGAGTGTGTGGGCGTGTGCGATGATGTCACTGGTAGGAGACACGTGACACAGCCTGGGGGTGAATGGTTCCTTAGAGTCTCTGGGGTCGGGGGGGGTTAGCCCCCCTGCGCTGTTCTTTAGAGTTTTCAATATAGTCCCTCCCCCAATAATCAATTGAACGACAGTGGCGAATTCTTCACCGTGAGAGCCCAGATCAGCCAATAGCAGTGCATAGATTACCGACCTAAACGGGGTTGAGCTCTGATTGGGCAGCTAGGCTGTCAACCACCATGGCCGACTACGAATGGGGAGACTGGAAGCAAGTAAGTGGGTGGGAGGGAGATGAGCTATTCGGCGCGTGCTCAGTGAGCCACTCTGCACCTATCCCACCTCGGTTGCGGGGGTGCTGTAGCGCACGCGCAGAGCGAAAAAGTGGGTGTTCGCCTCTCCCGGCATGTACAACGGCTCTCACTCCCTCCCTCTTCCCCCCCGCCAGCCAATCAGCTACTGGCAGTATTGGGACGGGCGCGCGCGCGACCCGGCGCTGGCCGCGGGGGCGGAAGGGGGAGCGCGCGGCCTGGGATCAACCGGCGAGCGCAGCGCGAGCTAGCAGAGGGTCGGGAGCGCGCTTCCTCCCCGCTGCCTGGACGCGCCTCTCAGCCAGGGAGCCGGGAGCGACGGTGCGCTGCGGGTGAGTGCGGGCCGGGCCCGGCCCTTCTTCACGGGCAGGGCAGGGAATCGGGCCTCGCTCACCGCAAGGAACCGGGGAAATACGCCTGGGGGCCGGGCCCCGGCTCCGGGCCTAGCCGGCCTCGGACCTGGCCCCGAGAGAGACCCTGCCCGCCGCACAGCCCCGCTCCTCCTCAGCGCCCCTCTCCCCTCACCCGCCGGCCCGCCCCGCTCCTCCTCAGCGCCCCCCACGCCGCCCCTCCCCTCACCCGCCGGCCCGCCCCGCTCCTCCTCAGCGCCCCCCACGCCGCCCCTCCCCTCACCCGCCGGCCCGCCCCGCTCCTCCTCAGCGCCCCCCACGCCGCCCCTCCCCTCACCCACCGGCCCGCCCCGCTCCTCAGCCCCACCCCCACGCCGCCCCTCCCTCACCCACCGGCCCGCCCCGCTCCTTCTCAGCGCCCCCACGCCGCCCCTCCCCTCACCCACCGGCCGGCCCCGCTCCTCCTCAGCGCCCCCCTCCCTTCACTCGCAGGCCTGCCCCGCTCCTCCTCAGTGCCCCCACGCCGCCCCTCCCCTCACCCACTGGCCCGCTCCTCTCCTCCTCAGCTCCCCCACACTTATCAACACCCTCCCCTGGGTCTCCCTCTACAGGACTCTTAGGGCCACGATTGCCTTTCCCCCACTGACTCTTCTTATCAGCACCCCAACCCTGTCCCTCCCGTCTGGCCTCTTCTAGTCACTGCTCCCACATTGCCCTGCCCTTCCCCTCACAGGTCTCTCAGTGCCACCACACTGTCCCCACCTTTCCTCTTTCAGGTCCCCCCCCCCATGCTACCCTTTCCCCCATAGCATGCACAGCCCTCCTCCCAAGCCTTGCTTCTTCAGCATGCTGCCTCTGCACCAGAGGTCTTTGCTCGTCAGTGCCCCCAACTGCCCTGGCCCCCCTGCTATAGCATGCACAGCCCCCACAACTCCTTGCTTTTTCACTACCTGTGCCCCCTGCAGAGGCCTTCCCCTTTCAGTGCCCTTGCCTCCGCACAATATGCACAATAGCCGCAGCCCCTAACCCCTTCCTTCTTCAATGCCCTTCCCCTGTGCTGTCCTTCCCCATAGTATGAGAGAATCCACAGGTCCTCCCCCACTTGCCATCCTCCTTCATTGTCCTGCATTGCTCCTCTCTCATAACATGTACAGCAGCTACATGCCTTTTCCTCACACTACTCCCTCAGAGACACCCCCTCCTACACCTGCCCCTTCCCGTAAAGAGACCCCCTCAGTGGCACCCTACCCCTATCCTGTTCCTCTCCCTGCAGAGGTTTACCTGATACATCTCCTCCTCCACACACTCTTCCACTCTTCTGCCTACAGAGAAACTTCCATCAGCACCCACAGACCCTTCCTAGGTACTGATTATCTCTGTACAAGTGGGATTCTCAAACAGGGGTCATAACCTCATTGGCCCCCTGAGGCATCATTAAGTGAGGGGTGGAGAGCCATTAGCCTCTGCCCTGAAACCCCACTTTGCCTTTAGCATTTAAAAAGTATTTTAAATTCACAAGGGGGTTTGTCACACTCAGAGGCATGCTGTGTGAAAGGGGTCACCAATACAAATAGAGGAATACCACTGCTCTGTATCACCCTCTCTGTTTAGTGTTCCCCCCACAGAAATACCCAGCATCTGCAGATACCACTTCCCCTCACCAGCACCCCCCTGTACTGCCTCTTTCCACCCAGAGAGAGATTTTAGCACTCACAAACCCTTGCTCTTTTGACTCCTGCCTTTTCACCATCACCGTTTCCCCAGCTCCCTCCACCGGATAGACTCCTCTCAGTTCCCCTTCCTCCAGAGATCAGATCTCCCCTGGTCTCCTCTCCTTGTGCGTGACATTTCTCCCACAGAGACTCTTTGCCCCATACATTATCTCTTCCTATTGAGCACATGTTGTTTCTGACTGTCCCCAAGTGTGACACCCCCCACCATCCACTGACACATTTGCTGTTCTCCTAGTAACAGAGATAGCTGTGCTAGTCTATATACTATCAAAACAAAAAAGCAGTCGGTAGCACTTTAAAGACTAACAAAATAATTTATTAGGTGATGAGCTTTCGTGGGACAGACCCACTTCTTCAGGAAGTGGATCTGTCCCACGAAAGCTCATCACCTAATAAATTATTTTGTTAGTCTTTAAAGTGCTACCGGACTGTTTTTTTTGTTTTGCTGTTCTCCTCTTTGATTTCTTCTGTTGTGGTACCCTGACACCTCCATGGACTTATTTACATTAAGGGGCCTCTTTTCTCTCCTCCCTGCAGTCTGCTCCTCTTGGCCACTATAAACCCATTTCTGATTCCTTATTAATTAATTTCTCTGGCTTTACATCCTTATTCTCTAGCCATGTTATGTTCCCATCCTGACTGTTTCCACTCCTGTTGTCTCTGTCCCTGGTTATATGCCATGCTCCCTTGGTGTACGAGCCCTTTTCATCACCCCTCTGGTATTACATCTTGCATGAGTCCTATTTTCTGTTCTTGGAATCCCCTTTTTCCTGAATTAAATTCTTCCCAGCCCTAGATTACAGTGCTTTCTCTGCATGAATCCTGTTTTCCCTTTCTTGCTGCCCCTTTTTCTTTTGCACGAGAAGGAAGGGTGCTAGCCCAGGATTTGCAGTCTGAGGTTCAGTTCCCAGCTCCATCACAGACACTGTGGGTGACTGTGGGTAAATCTCTTAGCCTTGCTTTGCTTCAATTCTCCTGTGTAAAATGGGAATAACAGCACAGAGATATTGTGAGGCAGTCAGATATTTTAGTGGTGGGGACCAGATAAGTGTCTAAGATAGACTTTTCAGGTATGGGCTTTCTGTATTAATGCACATAGACACAGGAAAATTACCACGCTGCGTGAGTAAATGTCAGTTTCATCCACTTTCAGATTTATTTACCTAAATATAAATTCCAGTTATAGCCCAGAAAGGATCCTTCAACTTATTTCATTCTATGTTCAGACTAATGGTCAGTGTTCCCTGTAAGCCTAGCACTGTGGCAGCCACCCTGGAGAGATTCAGGTGCTACCCAGTTGATAAGCAGAGTGCCCACAGCAGGCAGCCTCTGTGTCTAGTGGTGGTGCACATCTGCACATGACTTGGTGCACTGAACAAAATTTATTCTGCCCATGGATGGAAAATATTAGAGGAAACATTACTAATGACACTTTTTTGGGTAAAGCTGGGAGGGGGATTTCTTTTAAAGTTCTTTGTCCTGGTGCAGCATAAATCACAGATGGCTCAGGCAGTTTTGTCTAGAGCCTGCAAAATATTTTGTATGATAAAATGTGTATTTTGTCAAAGATTAACATCTGCAATGCACTGATGATTATGTCCAGCTGTGACTGAAAATCTAGCATCTCCACTTCATTTCCAGGCTGCCTCTGTCTCATGCTGCACTCTGAGAGACAGTGCAGAATGGATCAATCACACACATTTTATAGCATGTACTGTGGATGTCATTTAATGGGGCCATGAACTAACTGGCAGGCAGATTATTTTTGGCTGCTGTTTGGTGGCATTTAGAAAATAACAACTGAAAAATTACCTCAGAGGAAACAATATGAAATCTAAGTCTGCGGTGTCTGATACGTTTGCCACTCTCCACATGTGGTCAATAGGATGCTGCATTGTGTTGAATATGTGGGTGGCCAATACATGGCTCTGAGAACTGCACGCAGGGAGTGCTGTCTGCCCAGTTCATGCATGTGCCCCACCACTTGGTGGGAGAAGTGCGTGGTGGCCCCAGCAGTGGCTCCAGTGGCTCTGGTGAGTCACTGGCGTTGAATTAGGGGTGGGGGCTGTGGATGTCTGGTTCTGGGGGGGGAGAGATGGAATTTATTTGGGGGTGGGGCGGGCGGTTGGGAGTGTCTGGGAGAGGGCATATATTTAGAATGGGCTGTTGGGAAGCCTGGCTCTGGGCGGGGGACGGAGGGCGTTTGTTTAGATAATTATTTAATGTGGTGAATATGGAAAGACGACAACCACAAGTGTGGCGATCTTTGAATTCTGTTGGACACTGCTAATCTAAATTATGCCTCACTTTGAATATTTCCCCCTGCTTCGCTTAATTCTAATTTTTCCCCTTTTCTCAGTTTCACCTGTTCCCTGCATAAATCCAAATTACACTCTGCTCTAAATATTACTGCTCTAAGTTTAAATTTCCTCTCCATATGTGTGCCTAAAGTGTAATCTTTGTGTTCATGCTGTGACAGGGCAATGGAATAGCTGCTGAAATTCAGTGTTGATAAATGCAAAATAATGCAGTTTGGGAAACATAATCCCAACTATACCTATGAAATGATGGAGTTTAAATTAGCTGTTCTCACACATGAAAGAGACCTTGGAGTAATGAATAGTTTTCTGAAAACATCCACTCGATGTGCAGCAGCAGTGGGGAAAAAAAACAACAATTGTAGGAATGATTTAGGAAAGGGATAGTTCCTCACTGTAAGAACTGCAGTCAAACCATTGCAAAGTTAATGTGTCCCTTTCCCAGCAACACTAACAGCCTGTGTGTACTATTTTCTATGTGATGTTTTTTTAAACATGTTCTTTTCAAGAAGAAAAAGCCAGGGGAAAAAATAATTAAATAAGCTTTTTTGATATAGGATTTTTTTATCTAGCACAGTAGAGCCCTGATTCCTCATTGGGCTGTCTGGAGGCTACCTTAGGACAAATAACATACTTCATGTGAACAGTGTGCCCATGTTAGTGTTACTATGGAAATCTTAATATTTGCATTTCTTGATTCTGATTTTGAGCTGCAGAGCTCTGAATTGCATGAACACAGGATTAATTTTGTGTTTAATTTTAATCTTAAACTAATATTTGTCTTTAAGGAAAAGATGACTTTCACTACCCAGGTACTGAGTTGTCAGTGCCCTTCATTTTCAGTTTTTATTTTGCTCAGAATTTTTCAGTTTTTATTATAAAGATTTTCAAGTGTCTGAAAATCTGTGCACAGAATTATCTTTGCTTTTTTGGGTAATATCAAAATTACTGTTAGGGAATGGGAGGACAGAAAAAACAAGAAATGGAGAAAAGTAAGTATTAAAATATAAGCAGTATTTATTGCTGGGGTTATTTTAGGAATGGCCCCGTAACAGTAAGAACACATGCACACAGGTGTGCATTTTTGCATATCTTTCGCTATTTTGCTTTACATTAACAATCAGCCTTGCATTTCTTATTAACATAAAAGCCTACAGCTAGTGCATTGGATTTCCTTACCATCAGTAATTTTGTGTACTTGAGTAGTCTGAATTTTGTTTGAAAATAACTTTTGTAAAACTTGGGTAATTTTTGTAAAAATTGAAAATAAAAAGCTTTGTTTCATGGGAGACCTTCTCTGCAGAGAAGTGACTTCTGGAATGCTTTTATGGGTCCCACTAGCAGCTCTCCTAGCTGGAAACCAGAGATGGTTTTAGAGATATGTGAGGGACTCCTTTTGTTGATGACAAGTAAGTGTCCTGGTCCAGATTTTCTGTCTGGTGTGTGCCACTGGATGGACCCATTTTAAAACACTTTGTAACTCTCCTGTACCAGCCATTCTTAAATTTGGATGATGCATTTATAAATGGAATAGGATCTATTGTGGGATTATATTCTCTATTTCAGTACAATTATCAGTTCAGATTCTGGTGAAAGGGAGGGGCTTAGCTTCAGTGCATCTTTAGTCAGAAATGGAAGATAAATTTTACAAGCATCCATGAGATATAAAGGCCCAGAATGGTGATAAGAGTTCATTATTGTAATTAACTTCTCCAAATAAGTTGTAAGTTTATACTAATCGAGGGCAGACCAGAGAGCTGAGGCAGTCAGAAACGGGTACAGAGCCTTTCACGTGTAGACCATTTTGGGTGTGTTCTAGTAGTTACAAGAAACTTTTTGGTTTTATTTTATTATTTGTATTACTGTAGTGCCTAGAGCCCATATTGTGGACTGTATTGTTCTGGGTACTGTACGTACACAGCACAAAAAGATGGTCCCTGTGCCAGAGAACTTATAATTAAAACGTGTTGGCTGTTTGATGGCCTTTGAGATTGGGTTTGAGTTGGGGTTGTGTCTAATTTGCACGGAGATAGATAACCACATAATGCAAACCATCACCATATTTGGCGAAACGTAAACTAGGGCATTAGGCTTGGAGAACTCCTCTTCTCCTGATTAAGCTGATCTTCCCAGGGCAAAGGTGACGCATGGGGAAACATGTAATGCCTTTATTGTTGTGTTCCAAGGACATAAACGGAAACTGCAGTGATTACCAGTGGCAATGGAAATAAGTAGGGAAATGTGAAGTCATTAGAATTTTTTCTTTCGCGTGATGAATGTACACTCTTGCGTACAAAGAATAGAGTAAATTATGTTCCTTGCCCTGTAGGTGCGATAGTCCGGGAGTGAGGAGATACAGGGAAGCAGTTCAGGCAAGGGTTGGAGGGAATTGTGAGGAGAAGAGCACGGGGAAAGATTTCTCAAATACATGGATTTTAAGGAGAGACAGGTCTCCTGGCAGGTAGGAGGAATGAAACTAAGTTGTGTAAGAGGAAAATCTAGTGGAAGAGGTTATGAAAGGAGGAGGAATGAGAGAACATTGGGAAGAGCTATAAGGAATAAATGGGTGTGGGAAGAGAATGACGTTTGAATATGTGAGAAGGGGATCTTGCAGATGAGAAATCAAATCTTGATTTTGATGAGGTGGAGAAGAGAATGAGAAATAGTGGAGGCATTTGGGGTAGCCTGAAAGGAGAAAGGTCAGAGGTGCGTGAGAGAAAAGATTCCTGAAATGGAGGCGAGAGATGAAAGAGATATGGCAAAAGTTAGGGTCGGGAATTAACAGGGTAGATCTTGGTGATACTGGAGAGAAAGAAACAGGGCAAGAAGTGTACGGGGATGTCTTGGAAAAAGATGAAGATGCTGCTGTGGTGGTAAGGCGAGGAAAGTGACAGTGGAGTTGCCAGTGAGGTTAGAAGAGGGAGACAAAGGAGATGGACTGGAAGGAAAGATGGAATGCTCAGTGTTGAGTCATTGGATTGGATGAGGACATAAGAGACACTGGAGATTGAGCAAAGCAGAACAATGTTTGGTCTGTGCTGGGGATAGGCCTACTTTGAAGATCTTAAAAACAAAATGAACTCCCAAAGTCTGATAGAATGCTTATTTATATGCATCTTTAAAATTTGCGACCTTATTTCAGTTGAACACCCTTTCAAACATGTCGACTGTGCTGTTACTGTAGATAAGCACAGTAGTGGATTGTTTCTGCGAAGGCAGTCCGTTAGTAACATAATTTAATATTGGTATTGATATCCTAAATAAACTTCGGAGTTAACATGCCGCTAAGGTGACTGTAGATTAGTTCATACTAGAGCTAATATCTCACTATATATTCTGTAACACAGCAGAACACTGATCATCTTTGTAAAGAGTTCTTTATTACTGTTTTAGGTTCTCCTCCCTTGTTGAGCAACTGAGTGCCTGCCTCTATTGTGGTTCCAGAATTTCCCTCAAAACCAGCAGGGTGAAATTGACAAGGGCACAGTAGCTTTGAAAATGACCTGTCTTGTCAGTCTTCACTCTGCTGCTTGGGATAGTCAATAATAATAGAGTGAAATTGGAACCGTCTGCAGATTTAGGAACCACAGCTTGTAGAGTCATATTTGGAAAGATTTCCTTTCAGTCATGCAGGCTAGCAACTTACATATTAAAAATATAGTATTAGAGTCTGCAAAAACCAAAAGCTGAAGCTCTCCTTACTCGGAAAGGTTTCTTACTCTGATCTGGCAATTAAATGAGTGGACATTTAAAACATTGTTTTAACACCTGACTGATGTGGTAATTAGGGAATATCTTTAATGTTGTATTAGAGTACTTTCAAGTTCCAGGAATATCAGTCTGGCATATTTAGTCACCACTAAATTTCACCTAAAAAGAGAGTGAGAGAAATGAAAGACATGGAAAAAAATCAAAATAGAAACCAGGAGACCAGTTATTACAGCATAGTTTCCCCCATAACTTCTCACTGTGTCCCGTGCAGGGTCTCAGGGCTGTAGCTGTGAGAGCTCTCTCCACAAGCCCTGAAACTGCCATGGCCCAGCAAACAGGCGCTCCTCCCCACTGGCTGCAGCAGAGAACTGCTCAGATGAGTCTGAGTCCCAATCCCTTACCCCATCCTGAGGATTCCCCAGCCATGAGCACCCTCCTGCACCCCCAAAGCCCACACCCTAGCCCAGAGACTGTGTCCCCTCCTACACCAACTCCCAGTTCAGAACCTGTACCATCTCCTGTACCCTCATGCCCTCTGTCCCAGCCAAGAGCCCCTCAGCCACAGCCACACCCTACAATTCACACTCCTGCACCCCAAGCTTCTTCCCAAGCATCACCACATTCATGCACATGAGAAAATTCATTCAGCTCAGGTGGAAAAAGTTGCGGCGGGGGGCACTATTGCAACTTTATATTGGATACCTAATGTTATAATAAAGGGTTCATGATAAAACATAGAACCATTGGAGCAGAGAATGTATTATAAATACAATTGGAACTGAGCTGAGTTGCTACTACAATAATCAATGAAATATCTGTGTTCAGGTTGTTCCTGGGCTGTGTTGGGTCCATTGTCTCTCTCTGCTTCTTGTGCAGTTGCTACCTCTGATTTTATTTCTAGAGAGAAACTTATTCCCCTGCCCTTCCCATTTTATATATTGGAGGAAGAGTTTGACTCCCTCACTTAATTTAGATTGTAAGCCAGAGCTCCTTTTTCCTAGATCTAACAGAGTAACTAGGGCTTCCTGGTGAGAAGTACACTCTTCTTCATTTACAGCAGCCAAATGTAAATATATTCAGCAGTCAACAGGGTTGGCTTTTTTTGTGGAAATCTCTTGTCCTGCTTTGAGAGATATTGATAAGCTCCTGTGGGCATGCTTCCCATTTCCTCTTTGCCTTCTCAGCAAAGGATCCAAACCTTGGATTAACTATCCCCTTCGTTCCATGGGAGCAGGAGTGTAGCAGGGGCTAGAGGTCCTTTAGTTGTAATAGTCTAGAAAAATATGAGCGTAGGACAAGGAGCCAGAATGTCCCAAGTTCTAATCTCTGCTCTGTTGTTGACTTCTGTAGTCTGGGCCAAGTGGCTCACCTTTTGAGCCTCGTTCTTAACAATGAAATCAGAGTAATACTTACCTGAGACTGCTTAGTGAGTGATTGTGCTGCTCTTTGAAGATGGAAATTGATCTTGAAGGCCAAATATTTGAATATTTATTAGCTAAAATAAGTGTATCTCTGAGAGTTGTGTATCATGTCAATTTTGCAAATGTGGAAACTGAGTTTGCGATAAGTTTCAGAGTTGGGTGAGAACTCAACATCTTTTGATTCGCAGCTTGGTTCTAAGGCCTCTTGACAATGTTTTCCTTTTAAAACTAACATTTATGTGGTACTTGAAGATGCAAAGTGCATTATAGTATTAAATTAAATGGTTATTTTTCCTGACTTCTCTTGTTAATTTAATTTTTATTGTTTTTTCTAGATAAAGCGTGAAGTTCCAGATGTCAAGTTTTAATTTATTTTATATAATTCTTTTAAAAACAAATATGCATTGAGGAATGATATTTTATATGGGGAAGGAAGGTGAAGATGAAGCAACATGTACCAGACTGAGATCCCCAAAGCTTGGTTGAGAAGGGCCCAATCACCCATGTTTTAATTAGCAGTTGCATTTTGGAGTTTTAACAGAATTGTCTGAAAACTTTCAAGTCTCACCTCACCCCACCTAGGCATTTTGTGGAGACCATCACTACAAAAAGGGTTTGAAATTCAGTTTTGTTCATAAATATCAAGTGAAAGCTAGATCTGTTCAAGTTTTGGGTGTCATACAAAAGGAAACAAAGGAAGAGGACGAAAACACACAAGCCAACTGGATTCATCCTCCAAACCCCACCCCCCTTCAAAGAGAAGGATTTACAGCTCAACCTCACACCAGCTGTAACCCAGCTTTAGCCGTCAAGAGAGAAATAAATAAAATTAAACAACCTCTGCGAGCCAACCTCAGACCCTGGTGAAGTCAGGGAGAGTGTTTCTGCAACTGCCTTGGGTGAAAGGAAGGAAAGGGCCAAGCAGTGTGAGGAAAGACAAGCATATTGTTTCAGGATAGCTCTCTACCTCCTGAGCAGAGTGTGGAAGGGACTGCTGGATACCAGGAGCAGATTAAAAGGGAAAAGGAGAGGAGGCTGCTTTGAGATTTGGTGTGGTTTTTTTCAAGGAAATCTGATGGAGGCCTGTTCCTGAGTTGGCTGCTTTTCCTGGAGCAATCATCAGGGTGGAAAGGTTTTCTGGAGCTTGGCTTCCCTCCACATGCTGCAGAGCTCTGCAATTTTCATTTGTCACTTCCCCCGCCCTAACTTATAAACTCTTTGCCTCCACTTTGGAAGCCAGCATTTACTACAACCTGCTTGGGAGCTGCTTCTTGCACCTGTACTTTGGCTGCTTCCACCTGTTGTATTCTAACAGTAATTTAAATTGGAATTGTTTCCCATTTTATTTTTTAATTCTCCTCCTGTACATCCCCAAACTCTCGAGAGACAGTGTGAACTCTCTTGGGTGTGTTCTTGAGCGTCTCCTTTCAGGGATTGGTGTGGATCCTGCCTCTGGATTGTTTTCTCCTGCTCCTTTTGGAATACTTTCTAAGTGTATTTCAGGAAGTTGGGTAACAGCTTACCCTCAAGACTGCTCCTTCTGCCCCACTCCTCTTTCCCTTCTGAAAATCCCCTCCCCCTTTTCGTGTCCATTCTGACTCCAGTTGGGCCTGGGCTATGCTGCAGGGCGGATCCCCCACCAGAGCGCCAACATGCCAGCAGTATCTGGAAAGAGGTTCAAACCCAGCAAGTACGTCCCAGTCTCAGCTGCTGCCATCTTCCTAGTGGGAGCCACCACCCTCTTCTTTGCATTCACGTGAGTTATAAATAATTTACCATGTGTGGGGAGCTGGGACTGCTGACAAAGTGACTGAGGCCTACATAAGATATGAAGGCTACATAAGATATTGGATTGGCCCCATATTTTACTGTGTCTGAGTGCAGAGGTTAAATCTGGGCCAGGGGAGAAGTGAGGTGGCTTGATACAGGAGTTAGTTTCTTGCCAGGATCCCGCTGAAGAAAGGGGGGGGGATGTTGCCTTGTCAAGTCTAGGCTCCACAGTTGTGCTTTTAAGTGGTAGAGTGGCCTCCATCACCTCGGCTGGGTTCAAATACATTTTATTTGGCTTCTTTAGCCAAGCTGAAGTCAGAAGAAATGGCACATGGTGAATCCTATTCATTTGCCAAAGCAAAGTCTCATAGCTGTTGAGCCATAGTCCTGTTCCTTGCTGTCTTTGGACATTTTGAAATAATGCACCAGCCTTGGTCCAAAGATCCTGTCACAAATAATCCTGTGTTTGAAGAGTTGGCTCCAGGTGTCTGGGATGAATCTGGAAGCATTTTCATGTATTAGGGATAATAACCAAAGCCACACACAGTTTGTTGGATCTGGAAACGATGGCAGGGGTATTGTATAATAATTACTTGGAGAGTTTCCCTTGTAACTTCCAAGTCAATTATGTAAAATCCCACATCCTTTTGACCCCACACGGCCCCTCCCCATATAGTCACTCACTGCAGTTAATCTCGGATTTTATCCTAGGGTGATGTGAGGTTTTGAGTGTTTCTGGAATCGAATTTGATTTACCTGTGGGATTGGGGAATAACCATACTAAGAGTTGATGAATAAGCATGGTGGGAGATGATCATGATGGATACTGTTGAACGTAAGAGAGCATTGAGATGAAATAGAACCAGTTGATGTGACAGGGCCAGGGGTGGCAGTAATGTTACAGGAGAAGCATGCCCTATGTTCATCCCTCAGTTGTGAGGGGCTTTGGATTGTGTTAAGCTTCAACCTCTCTCTTCCTAGTGGTCTAAGCAGCTTTCTTTTTCATCCTCATTTGGGACAGAGCTGACTAAGTTCTGGATTCAGTGGCAGGAAGGCAGAGTGAGACCTCAAGTCCCAGGAAGGACTATTCTTTTGTGAGCTGTTGCTGTACCCATCTCATCCCCCATTCTTGGAAATGTGTCTTGACTTCAAGCTCCGTGAATTAGACCCAGCATTACACTAAATAGCTCAGGTGCCCTTGATCTTTAAGATTCTGTGTATTATACACTGCATACAGGGTGTGGTTGTGACTCTGCTAAATACTAGGGTATGAGAGAGTCTCTCTGAGTCCATTCAGCAAAATAGCAGTAAACCTATATCTTCTGAGAGATTAAAGCTAACTCAGGAAGTAGGAAAAGAGGGCATAATGTGTGTGCTGGAGATGCTCATTGTCAAAGCAATAAGATGTTGCCCCTTTGCCGAAGCTCCTGTACTACTCAAGCTATTCTTGGGTTTCATTCCAGTACCTGCTGGTAAAACAAATGTGAGGGCTGCTAGGAGTGTCAGAATTCTCCCTGTATTAGAAATACCCTTATTTTTGGTGTGAAGTGAAATCTTGCCAATGTTAGGGCTTGGTCCCATTGCACAGAAGAGGAGGAAAGGGTACTCTAATGGCCACTTTTTCCCAAAGTGGACTTATTAGCTCATCTCCCTGTGGTTGGCCGGCCGGCCCTGTCTCTAGCTTTAATCTTGCTCAGACTTGAGAGTGGCTCCTTCTCTCTATCATCTATTGACTGGGGGAAGTGGTTGTGAAGCATCAGCTACTGAGCAAAGATTAATCAGGTACTCAGGATAGACAGGGCTTAAGCATACCAAATATAGACTAGCTAAGACTAGTGCAGAAGAGAACCTACCCAATTCAGGTGGAGTCAACTGTCAATCAGGTTCTTCCCCTCTCTGTCTGGATGGGTGCTTCTTTACAGGATGTTTCTTCTTCTCAGTTCCTCTCAAAAACTAGCTGCCCTGATACCTGGCCTTTGTCAATGAACACATCTACCAAATGGAATGAGTGGAGTGCTGCAGCGTGCTCTTGCTTCTGGGAATGGAGAGGCAGCTGAGAAATGCACTTTGCTCTTTTCCTGAGTTGACTTGCCATTTGCTGAGTCTTTTACTAAGCATTGGGCAAAAATTGTCCCTGCTGGATGGTGTTGCCTGAATCTTGGTTTGAAATGGAAGAGTCACTGATGCTGGCTGGCAAAGGGGTTGATTAGTACTGGAGGAAATACCTTAGATAAGATGGTAAGGTGTTGATTGTTGAACAAGGGAGTGAAAAGAGAAGAGCAGAGCATGCTTTTTTCATCTCTTACTTCTTCCTAAAGCTGTAGAGTTGAAAGATCAGATGGAGAGGGTTGAAGGATAATGTACCTAGATGGGAAGGATAATGCTGGCTTGATTGCTCCCCAGTCTGATTCGGGGTGTTGTGTGGTAGCCTTCTGAATTACCAGCACAGAAACTCAGGGCAGCTGTTTTATTGCACATCAGTATATCCACTTTGACTTAGATGCTGAGTGGTGGAAGGAAGACAACACTTTAGCCATTTTGGGTTGTAAAACATCATCTCCCTGACATTTAAACTGATGGTGCCAGTCAGGTAGCAGTGTGCACGAAAGGGAAAGAATGGTGGAGGGTTGCACCCCAAAGTTGTCCATGAACTGTCCTTCATGACGTTTCCATGCTTGGACAAGGTGCATAGCCCATTTTCGTGTCATTATGATGTGCAGCATCTCCCAGTGGTGCAGAAGGATGTAAATTAGGGAGAAAAGGGAACCATCTCTGTCAATCTGTGAGCCAGTAGCAGGACAGTTGTGAAAAGTCACTGAGTAGAAGAGTGAGCTCCCCTCTCCCTCTACATCATATCGCAGGGCTGCAAACTGCAAAACCTTGTTGCGATTACTTACACACCTGCATTGTTGAGCAGGTTTGTTCAGGATGGGAATGCTTGGGCAGAGTCATTTAATTGTAGGTCACTTAAAGTTGTTTAACCTACTTTACTGCATCAGATTAAAACTCAAAGCACCTCCAGGCAGGGGCACAGCTGGGAGAAGCCAAAACAGTGTGGTGCTGATGAGATTATTGAGAGGACTGTGTTGCATTTGTTTCCTTCAGTTCTGAGACTTGAGTACCCTCTTGAGTCACATTTTTACCCAGCTCCTTCAGTGAGAGTGGGGTGGAAAAGAGCTTAAGGCTGTAAATCTGATCTTACTTTTACTTAATAAGAATAATTCTTGAACCTGGAAAAAAGTCCTTGTTTTTCCTTCCTCTGTCACTGAGTTGCCTGGTTTGTGGCTACAGATAGGTGCCTTTCCTTTTTTGGTTTCCTTAGACAGTGACAGTAGCAATCAGGTGACAGTGCTGCAAGTGGAGCATGTTTGTCTTCTCACTCCACAGTGCATGATCAAATAGAAGAGTAGCCTGGTCCCAAACTGCTTCCAGTATGATTGCACACTAGGACTGATTTGTTTGGTGAAGGGTTGCTTACAAGGGCTATGCTGCTTGCATTGACACGAAAGCATTTTGCTTGGAAATCATGCATAGTTACGTGGAGTTAAATGAGAGATCAAGAGAAGGAAGTAGGTTTCATTTAGAGACTTCCAGGACCCTCTTTGTCCTGTGATAACATTCCTCAGCAATGGAGTGTGAGAATCACTGGTGCCTGGGTTTTTGTTTACTCTGCCTGCACGTCTGTCTTTGGAGACTTCATAATTTTGAGGCCTGTGTATCATTCAATGCACCTTTACAGCATACGAGATGTGCTGCCCATGAGTCCCTCTGAAAGTTAGGAATTTCATGCTGAAGTTGAGTCCATTTTAATTAGAAGAAGCATTAAGGCCCATAATATGATTTCCGCTAATTAGAGGTCCTGGGCCACTGTTGGAGAAGATAGCAAACAGCATTGGCTTGAGTGAGAATAAAGAAGGAAATGGGGTTTATTCTCCACTGTGTTGGAGGGAGGAAGAAGCTGTGAATTTGTACCAATGTCTTCTCCTGCATGTTTCCTGTAATTTAGTACAGGGAAAGCTTTCTGGGGTCCTCTTGTCCAATTCTTTCCCTTCCCTTCACACCCTCCTGAGCCTGCTTTCAGTGAAGATTGGATCTCTGCTCCCCTGAGGTTGAACAAATCTAGTTTTTGCTGTCTTTCTCCTTTGAAGACTATTTGGCCACCCATATAATCTCACCTTTCACAAAGGTTTCTTAATGATCAGCTCCAGTTTGTCCCTTTCCTTGAATTCATCCCAGAATTCCTAGCTGTCCTCTGCCTAGCTCCATGATTAGGCCAATTAAATTGCAGCACAACTGCTCACTTTCACAAACAAGCTGCCGTCTTTTATGTTTTAATCTGTACCACACCCACCCCCGCAAAAAAAAAGAAAACAGCATCTGGCTTCTAATCCCTCATTCCCCTGTGCTCCCTCTGACACCCCAAACCTTTCTCTTCTAGGCATTCTGTAGACAGAAAAGCAGTATCCAGATGCAAGCATGAGTTTGTTTTCAGCTTGTTCTATAGTGCTTGTAGTTTGAAAGTATGAAGGCCTGACACCCTGAAAAGTTCCATCTCAGGAGATATGAGTTGGAACATAGTCTTTTGTTCTGAGGGCTGCAGTTCCATTTCACTCAGTGGTGGATTCTCTGTCCTGCCTCTGGCACCCAGCTAAACCTGTGCAAGATCAATAGTGAGGGCTATCTGCCTGCTCATGTTTGATTCCTGTTTGAAATGAATTGAAGGGTAAGTGGAGTGAAGGGATGGTTATCAGCCTGCATTTCTGTTGAATCTTTACAGTGTGCTTATGATGCTTGGATGTCTTACAGGTTTGCTAAAGGGAATATGCACGTCTGTTTTACGCTTGACTCACTGGCCGTATTTTGGTGGCATTATTTTGGGCAGGGTGGGTTGAAGTGGATGATTTGCTTTATTCAAAGGTGCTGACCTCTCTGATCTCTCCAGTTCTTTGAGGTTTGCCTGATTACTGAGGAGGCTCAGTTGCTGACAATCACGAGTCCATATCACAAAAAACACTGGCATTGATTTTTCCATTTGTCAGTCTCAGCTGAGAAGCCAGGGACTGAATGGGCCATGGAAACTTAAGTTCCCTTTCCAAGGCAGAAAATTGTGTCTGCCCCTGAGGGTAGATGGGCAATAGTGAAAGTAAAGCAGGAAGGGTGTAGTTAGGGACACAGTGATCGGATTTATCTGGAATTTGGATTGAAGCACGGTGGACTTTGTCGGGCCTGCCAGTGGATCTATCACAGGGAGTCTGAGAAGATGGTCCTAGCTGGATTGCACCCCTTGCGCTTATAACAAACTGCATCCAGGTACATGGAGCTGGAGGGTTATTTGCTGTGAGGCTTTTGAGAGAAATAGGGAAGAAAGAGAGAGAGAATCTCTGTGGCCCTCCCCATCAGTTTCAGCCAGCCAGGTGAATGTGATCATGCCAGCAACACAGAATCATAGAAGGCTGGAAGAAACCTCAGACCTAAGCATATCTTCTTACAGAAGGAGCAGTCTGAGCTCATCACCAGTGAGAAGTGGGGGGTTGTTTCCTGTGGAGTATGTCTTATTTCAGAGGAAAGTGAAATAGACACTTGGGGGTGGGTATCTGGGGATGGTGTAATTGAGCCTGTACTGTACCTGCTGTGTTTGGGGAGAGAGGAAGATCTGGCTACATGAAAGAGTAAGGGCTATGGAGTAATTGGTTTCTTCCACAGTGATTAGCAGAGAAATTCTCTCTGCCTCAACTCCAAAGGTGTGACTCAGTTTGCCTTGCGGGCTGGAACTACTGAGTTTTCAAGCACTTGTTATGCACAGTGGAAAGACAAGCTTCAACAGTTCCTCTGGAAAACAGCAGCTTTCTTTCTAAACTTAAAGTAATCCCAGTGGGGCTCTCTGAGATTCAGATGCTTACTATAACAGTTACTGAGAAACCCACCTCCCCTGGTTTGGTGTAGGCTAAACGAGTGTGGAAAAATGCCCTGTCCTGGATGCCTCTCCCTGGGCATGTTGTGACTCAGTGCAGGAAATCCAGTCTGTCTAGGAGCATGAAAGGCAGGAATTGATTGGCCTAACTTCAGATATTGAGTCGTCTTTCTAGCATCAAGCCCAGGCCTCTGCTTTGCACTGAGTAAAGAGCACAGTAGGGTCTCAACATTTGCAAGGGTTCCATGTTGACAACCCTTGCGATGCTGACTTTCGCAAATACGAGGGCTTGGAGCCCTGGCGGAAGGGGCAGCTGCCAGCGCTTTGTGCCTGGGGCCCCAGGGAGGAGGGGAAGGGGCAGCTGCCAGCGCTGGGGGGGAGGCAGGGTGGTGGCAGCGGCGGCTTGCAAATAATTGAATTCATGAACCATAAGTTTGCAAATGCGGAGACCCTATTGTACCTGCCTAGAATTTATCTTTTGGTGCTGCTTATCTCTGCGCTGGAAAGCTACATGTGAGAATCCTGTCACTAGTATCTGGTATGGAAATCTTTGCTTGGAGGGTGAAGGTGGAACAACTAGCTAGCTGGCAGGGTCTACCATCAAATTGCTCTAGTGTCAGGCTTCATATTTCCTGGAAGAGGATTTCCAGGTGCTCAGAGCACCAGAGGCTGGTAATGTGAATCCTGGTCCTAGCAGACTAGTGTGCAGCTTCCACAGCCTAAAACCTGCCAATGTGGATGTTGACATGAGTGCTCTGGGCATGAGTCCCGCTGCATTTGGAGCCTGAGAGTAAATCCTTTTCACGCTAGTGAACTGCACTGTAGCTTCCACTGCCCATGGGTGTGGGGGGAAGCCCAGGTGTAACCTGTATCATGCTGCTGTGCTTGGGAACTCAAGTTACAGAGTCACTGTGGCTAGAGTCTGGAAATGTTAATCCTTTGGGTGTGGGTCCTACAGGTCTGGAAGAGAATTTTTTCCCCTTGTAGATCCTGGGTGTATCTGAGCTTTTTCTTAGCTCCTAAACTCCTGCTCTGAAATCTCAGGCTGGAATGGTTTGGAGTCTCTGGCCTGCCATTCTGGGTGTAAAGTGCACTAGGTACCAAATTCTTCGTTTGGCAGCTTGCCTGCCTGGTGGGCTATAACCAAACTTGGTATGAGAAGGTGTAGACTTTTCCCACTATAGGTGGAAGAGTTTGGGGAGCTGGTGCTGTGAAATTTGCATTCATTCTCTGAACTGCGTGGAAAAGAATGTGTTGTGGTGGCTGTAAACACCCAAACCTTTTTTGAAATGGAAAAAAAGTGATTCTCCGCTGAATTGCTTGTTATGGGCACTTGAGACCCCATTCAGCATTGAGGAGGAGGATAAAATGTCAAAGTTTGTCCTGTACTCTTTGCAGTTAGAGGCTTGCTTTCTCAAAACAGCCATGGATTATGATGCCCTGAGATTGTCATTTGCGTTGGAGTGAAGGATGCTTTTGTTTTGTCACCCAGCTCTTGCTTGAGTATCTATCACTGTCTCCTTCCATCAGTAGCTCTTAGAAACTTGACTGCTTCTTCCTCAAATGTCCAGGAGAAGGATGCTCCTCCCTGCTTGAGTTGGAATGTACCCTCCGTATTGGAATACCCAATGGGAGCAGTGGGTGGTTTGTCATTCATTCCCCTTTCTAGCTCAGGAACAGTACGACTCCATCTGGAAAACTGTTGCTTCATGGGCATTGCAAGGAAAAGAGGAGATGGCATGGAAGGTGCAGCTTTCGTGATAGAGGATGAAGTTCCTCTGTCTTGGACACACTCCTGCAGCTTTTCCTGGCACGTCCAGCTTTCTACATTCATATGTGTGGTTTTTTTTTCAATCTCTTTTGCTATTGGGCATTTCTTATGTAAAAGTGAAGTGATTAGGACCCAGTAACAAAGGCTGAATTGGACTCCCTGACTTTTCCTCTCCTGGCAGAAAACTTGAATGGGCTTTACTTTATGTTCTTGGAGGGAAGAGATTTTTGCTTTTGGAAATGAGAACACTTTTTAGTCTCTCGCTTTCCTCCCTAGTTCATTACCCCATCATCCTCTTCAGTTCCCTTCCCCCACCTCCTGAGTTGCTGCCTTCCTAAAGTGCCTCTCCTCCCCTTCCTTTCCCATTCAGTAGAGGGAAGAGCTAGGGAATTGGGCAAAATTCCAATAATAGCTAATAGTCACTCTGAGCTGTAAAATCACATGTTCAAGGTCAGGGGTGGGGAAGACTCACCCTGAACTTCTCCCAGTGAGACTCCACTGTGTGGCCAACTACTACTCAGCACCTCCCTATGGTAGGAGTTGAGAGAACTGCCCTGAATGTGGGAGCTGCCTTATAGGGAGGGAACCAAATTTATTCCTGCAAAGGCCAAAATAGCCGCCTTCTGAGTAGAGCGGGGACCAGCCATCTGTTTTCCTGTACTCACCTGCATGGGCCTGCCAGGGGAGCTGAGGTCTCATACACTGCCAGGGACTTCAAGAGCTGAGTGTGTTCAGAGCACTGGCACTCCAGAGTGCAGAAAGTGTCAGTAGTTCCCACAATCAGTGACCTTGAAGCCCTGACTTCACAGCTGAGCAAGTATATTGCTACTGTTGGCATCTTGCCCAGCTCCCTCTCTGTCCAGCTGCGCCACACTGTGCATAGCCAGGGCCTTCACACCTCCATGGAGCTGCAGGCAGTCCTAAAATTAACTGAGGGCAGCTTAGTGAGAGTGACTTCTCCAGTGTTTATAGCATGGCTGTTTGCAGTCTCTCTTCAGCTGCATTGGGGGTGGCTTTTCCTTTTGGGGGGGGGGGGGGGCAAAACCTGAAGGAGTGAAATTCAGCTGCTTTTGCAGTGTCCTTGGGTACAGGTAGCCATGCCAGCCAGTCTCCACCCCATGTGCTATCCCTGCTGTACGGGCTGGTGGATAGAATCAGCTACCTCTGCCAGTAGCCCCAGGTCAAGAGCGACTTCCTTCTGTCTCTGGCAGTGAGGCGCTATAAGGGGATGTTGTGCCCTTTAGGGAGTGCTGGTGTTGCTTATCCATTTGCAAAAATACCGGCAAAGTGTAAAGCATCACTTTCCCAATCCCTTGAATGGCTTTTCTAACCATGCTGCACTCCCTCATTGGCTGGTGCCATGCACTTCAGCTCACAAAAAGCATTTGAATGGTGAGAAATGGGCAGCTATTATAGAGGCTAGGTTTTACTGCTCACAGTTGTGGGGCCTGTGTTATGGCATGTACATCTTCCATTATGAATTCTAGTCTAATGGAAGCATGGCTCAGAGTTCAGGTTCCCAGCTTCCCTGGCTGGCATGGACTGAACAGCAGAAGAAAGACGGAATGAGAGCACCTTGAATCATTAAGTGATTCTGAGGCCTACTTTTAGTGGGGAGGGTGCAGACACACACTGACATATTTCTGTACCTAACTACAGGCATTTTGCTATGCTGTAGATTCGCAAGGGTCTTTGCTCTCCTTGCTAGCGCTGCTAGATCAGGTTTTGCCTTGCAGGACTATGTGGCAAAGTTAACCACTGATGCTTGGTGGAATCACCCTCTCCCTAATCCTAGGAAAACTGTAGCCTTGACTGCTGGACAGGGGTGGCTAGTATAAGGGGTTCTTCATCATTCTCAGGATATGACTTCACTGCAAAATTAACATGGGTGCTTGCCACCTGGGTCTGGGCACCCACATTAGCTTAGCCTGGGCTTTTCCTTGTGTCTTTACTGTTTTTGTACTTGCCCTGGTATGTGTCTGGGAACATAATGCCTGGGCAGAGATACTATAGCATAGATATAGTATAGTATAGATTTTTTTTCCTAGTCATCAACTGGAGGAGAACTTGTGTGTCATTTGGGAGGAATTTTTGGAAAACAGAGGATTATTAGCCCTCAAGTTAGCCACCTTCAGGTGCCTAACAGTGTGGAGGGAGTTCGGTTGCCAGGACTAGAGAGGATTGATAGCCACACCTTTCTATTCCACTCACTTTACTTTCTTGTACTAACGTAAAATAACTAAAACCTGGGCAGTCAGTGATGGTGTAAGGCTGCTTGAGTGCTCGCAGCAGAGTGATGCCTAACCAAGCCTGATGCTGTTGTTCAGGCACAAAACAAAGCTTGCTTGGGGGTGGGGTTGACACACACCAGGCTACCTCAGTTTCATTTCACACAGCCTGTGTAGTAAATTCTTCCTGGTCTCTGACTTGTGTGTAATAGGCAGTACTCAGCTTTCTGTGGCTGATGGCTGCTCAAGTAGGAAAGGACCGAGATTGTTTCACTGCAAGAGGGGCTTGTTGGAGCAGAGAGTGCCATCTGTAGCACTTCTGCCATCCAAGGACTTGGCAAGTATTAGTGGATTTAGCCTTCTCTCCTCCCTGCTGCCCCATGTGTGTGAACCTGATGAGGAAATCTAGAAGGAAAGTGATTTGCCCAAGATCAAGCGGCAGATCTGTGGTAGCATGGGACAACACCCAGGAGCAAGGCTCAAGCCATCCCAGAATGCTCCAGTACACCATTGGAGCACCTTTTTAAGGAGCTGAAATGACATTCCAGCATTTCTGCCAGTCTTGGTCCAGGTGGCTCTTTTCCCTCCCAGACTGCACAAAATCTTTGAGCCAGCTGGTGCTGAATCCAGATGGGGGACGTTTTTCAGGAGTCAGCAGTGAGGGAGCCAGGGATGCTGCATCCAGGACTGACTAGTGAAACAGGAGAGCCTGGAGCTGCTGAAAGCTCAAATGTTGGAAACCCGGTAGAAGGCCCATCAGATAGACACCAGAAGTGGAAAAAGTACCCAAAAGTTACTTGTGTAAAAGTACAGCTGCTTTTGAGTGGGTGATACTTAAATGCAATTCACTGATGTTCCTTTGGAAAACTACTTGAGTAAAAATGAGCATGTGCACACATCGCATTCATTGTACTCAAGTATCCGGAAGTGAAAGCAGCTGCAATTTGATTCAAATAACTTTCTGTACTTTTTCTACCTCTGCCAGATACTCTTGTGAGGAGGAGGAGCTGGGCACAGGTTATGGGGCAGGATGGGACATGCTCTTAGGGAAGTCACCTCAGGCCTTCTCCAAGTCCTTTGTCCCATCTTACTCCCGGCACCTCCTCCTGCCTGGTGATGTATTCAGCACTTCGTTTACAACTCCAGCACTGCCAAGGAGTCCTGACACACAATCTTGTGCACTTGGCCCTTTGTTCCTCCTCAGACATCACTATAGTACTGGCCAAAGGTATTGTCTGGTTCACCCTCTCAGCAGTGTCCTACTCCAGCTATACCAGTTCCGGAGCCTGTCACACTTGTAGACAAAGGTCTGGGAAGCTCCTGCCTGTTCTGTCAGTGTGTCACCTCTTCCCCAAAGAGGTTTAGTGTGAAAGTGAGAGCCTAGCTGGTGGCTGAGAATTTTAGGAGGGATGCCAACCTGCATGCTGGCTGCCTTCGCAGGGCATGCCAGGAGAGAATAATGGGAATTAATTGGGTTAATTACTGAGCAAGAAATGAGCAAGCCTGTCCCAATGCCACTTCCAGCTGGGCGGGGCCACCAGTACCTGGCTGCTTGTTCTCGGGCCCCCTTTTCCTTTCTCCATGTGCCCTTATCTCCCTTTGCCTCCCTACTCCTCTTTCATTTCTCTCACCCCCCACTGCTGGTAGCTGCATGTCAGGGCAGGTGTGTGCAGTGGCTCCTCCCTTGACTTCCAGGAAAGTCATAGGTTGTTTATCTCTTCCTTGCTTCTCTGTACATGGGTCCCTTTCCTGCCAGTCTCATGCAGGCCACGCTCCTCCTGCTGGTAGCTCCCCACCTGCCAGGCACACCCAGAACAGGCACCATTAACAGTGTGCATGTGCAGGGACACTGCTTCTCCAAGCACTGTCTTACTCCAGCCCTGTAGAGTCTTCAATCTGTGGCCTATCCAGCCAGAGCCCTTCTGCTGAGACAGTTAGTGGAGAAGATAAATCAGGTGCTGGTGAATTAGAGACAGGAACAGTGTTTCCTGTAAGCTGTGTGCTTGAGTGACCACTCAAGAAATTCAGATGCTGCCCCACTGATTAGCACAGCATCCACAGCTAGGTTTTTTGTGTTGATGGTACACATTTGCACGTGCTTTGGTGCCCATAACAATTTATCCTGCACATGGATGGAAAAGATTGCAGGGAACACTGGATGGGAACATCTGTCAATTGGAGACTGTACCAAGGCTCTCCTCATATCCCTTTGCACATGCCATATTAATGACTGTGATTCTGACTGCATCACTGCTTCAGCGGCATGATGAGAAACAAAAGTGGGGTAAGAGTAACTCAATATGAACCTGAGTGGGATCGAAACTGCTGCCCTAGAGGAGATAAGATCCAAAACCCAACATGCCCTTCCCTGCTCCTGTTGGTTTGGGGATTTGTTGAAATCGCTGCTCCACAACCCCCCACCTGTGATGCTCTTGTACCAGGCGGTTCTCCCAAAGCTTGGGCTGGATTGGAACTGATGCCGTAGAGCAGACAGTGTCCAGTTCTCTGAGCCCTCCCCTCTGCCCCCACCCCTGCTTGCTAGCCTTTTTCCTCTGGCATCACTGGGTGATTGCTTGCCTCTTTTTAGGCCTGGTCTGGAGGTGTTGGCATTTGAACATACTCTTCCTCCTGTGGCTGGCCCATCTCACACCTTGACTTTGTTAGAAGGCCCAAATCCAGGGTTCAGACAACGTATGTGACTGGTGCTGCCCTGCCCTGCATTGGAGGTTGCGGGGGCTTCCAACAACCTGCATGTGAGAGAAGGATGATTTCAAGTGGATTTTGCTGTCCTCACTGTGCCTTTAATGGGAAGGTGGCTAAATAGTATCTTGAAACAGAAGAGGGGCTAAAAGTGGAACACTGAGCAGTGGGGTGCACTATCCCGGCCCAATCTGGTGGGTGCCCCACAACTGCTGCCCCAGACTTGGAGGCAGCTGTGGATTACCCCAGTCATACTGTGTCATCCTGTACAGCCAGGAATGTGTGCTTCTCTCTAGTCCTGTTGCCTAAATCCCTCTGTGTTTATTGCAGATGGTGCTGGAGTGGGGTGTGGGGAGGGGAGGGATGGATGGGAGGGCAGAGGGACAGATGCTGCCCTAGATCTGTAGGATTAAACTCCCAGAAGCAAAGCAGATTAGAGTATTACACCAGCACCTTCCAGGGGGAATCCCACTGCCTCCTCAGCCCAAGCCCTTCCAGGGAAGGGGCTGGAGGGATGATGATCTCCTAGTAATGTGTACCGTTTCTGACACCACGCTCAGAACCTTCCTGGTATTCTGAAGGAGCTGTTACGCAGCCAGCAACTTGTGGGATGTGGTGGGGAAAGAGGGGATGTCCACCTGGAATGAGGGGCACCTGATTGCAATTTCCCTGTAGCACATCATGCTCTCGCACACCATGTGTGGTGTGTTTCTCCCCCCACCCAGCACTGTAGAGTGGATGGTGGCATATTTCTAGGGATACCACCAGTAACATCACTTGCATGGCAGTACACAATCCTGCCCCACAGTGATTCTGCTTTTCCAGTCTTGTGCCTTAGTCTGGTCCTGCCCCTCCCTCACCAGTTCCGTCAGTCTACCTACATCCCAGCTTCCAGCACTGACATGAGCTTCCAGGTGTATGGGAGTCTTTTGCTGCATGGAGTGTTTTAAATTCCAGTTGGTCTGTGTATCATGGTGGGAATTCCATGTTTAGTTTTCAAGGCCTTTTTTGACCTCCACCCAAACAGGCTTAGCAATAGCAGAGTACTTCCTCATTGTGGATCTCAGACCAAACATTGGTGTGCCCTCTAAGTTTACCCACCCATGTGCAGAAGGAATTTTATGTGCACCAGTTACGGAGGTGAAGTATTATGCTCGTACACATAACAAAATTGGTGTAGTGGGGGTGTGGCTGAGAGATTCGGAGTGTGTTGGATTGGGTGCTCTGGGGTAGAGCCAGGGATGAGTGGCTCATGGTGGCCAGGGAAAATTGGAATATGGAGGGATTGTGGGCTCTGGGGCTGGACCGGGGATGAGAGACTTGGGGCACATGATGCCTGGGGGCTACTGCAGGAAGAGAGGACTCTTCTCAGCGCTTGCTCGCTCTGTCTGCCACAGCACCTGACATGCAACGAAGGGATGCCTCTCAGCTGTGGCAGGCCTTTGCTGGGGCTAGGCTGGGGCTGGGGCTGCCGGGGAGAGGTGTCTCTCCTCCCTACGGTCCTTAGCCCCTGTGTAAGGTTTAATAGGCTTCTACGCAGCCTAGAGGAAACTCAGCCCACCACCAATTATTTGTCTTACTGTAGCAAGTAAAGGTCCTTGCCAGGTACCAGAGCACCACTGAACTAAAAGCACTATACATTATTTATTGAGAGTATCACAGTAGTACCTAGGAGCTCCAACCGCAGTCCAGAGCTCCATTGTACGCTACAGCCATAGAACAAAAAAGTGGGTCTTCCACAGATTTCCACTCTGATGCCATCCACTTTGCTACAACGAGCAACCTTTTTTCCCCCAAAGTACCCCACCCTCCTGTGCAGGCTAGATGCTCGTGACTTTCTTCTGCCACACTGGAGGGCACAGAGAGCAGACAGTGAACTACTGTGGACAACCCCCACCCCGCCACATTCCCGCAGAGGGCACAGGACAGAGTTCAGGATGTTTTGGGAGCTTTAACCAACTGTCCCAGCATTCAGGTGTAGAACTCTCTTTTGCACTTGGACTTCCTGCTGTGGAGGTGCCTCCCCTACTGTAACCTGGTCTCCCTGCACATATTGACCATGTGTTTTCTCTTGCAAGTTCTGTCTATGAGGAGCTACTGGTCAGACTGGCTTGTCCTGTTTCTTTCCTGTGTCGTCCAGTTGCCATCCAGTTTGCTGTGATGAATTGGGTCAAACCTGCTTTTGGTTCATCCAAGATTCCATCTGTCTTAGACACTTGTTTGGGCCCCAATGCTGTAGTGTCTGATTGCCTCACACTGCATGTACCCTCATACCCAGTGTGAGGCAAGGCAGTGGTGTTATCCCCATTGTACAGCTGGGAAACTGAGGCACGCAACAAGGCCATGTGATGTCTGTGGCAAAGCAGGGAGGTGTAAACCCTGCTCTATTTTAGGGTGGATTCGATCCTCTGGCCTCTCCTTCCCGGAGCACAGACCTGCAGTATTGACTAGACCCTATGGAGCCAGGAGGGGGTAACCACTTTGTCTTCCAACATGGCTGAATTTGAAGAGGATATTTGGAATGGGGAGGAAGAAGAGCCGTGTGTTTCACTCTCCCTTTGCAGTGAATTTTCTGAGCTTGTCGGGGGAGGGGGGGCCAGGGGCAGTAGAATGCTTCCCTTGTGTGTCCATTGCTAATCTCTTCCATTCCCAGTCTCTGACTTCCCCACGCCCAGAAGATACTGTTCAGAGTGTGGAGGTCACATGCTGCATTTCAGAGCTAACTATTCTCAGGAGGGCATTGAGAGGCTATGGGCAGGTCATGGGTGGAGGTGGCTTTGCATGGCTCCTCTCTTGTGTCCGTGTACAGGAGCTGGTGCTCAGAGGAACAAAGTTAGGATCTGGGCAGGGGCCTGTGCCCAGTCCTGTTGGGCACTATTTCTGCTGGAGGGCCCGTGTGCCCCTCTGTCCCAGAGGAGGGTCCAGTGAGTTATGTGTACCCAAGCCACACTAGACGACGAGTCTATTCAGCATATCTCTGCCCTTCGATAAGGCTGCAGATAAGCTTCCAAGCGCACCTCTGTCTCTTCTGAAGATAACCAAAGGGAGTGGGCTGTTGTGGGAGGGGAGTGGTTAACAATTGTGCATTGGAAATTTTTGGTTCCTAAGCTTCCCTGGGGAGTGTGAATCCCCTGTTCTAGAGTTCGCTACTGGGATATAGGACCCACCTGTCTTGGGGTTGGGGGCAGGGGGGAAACGGAATGTGAATTTCCACTTTGGGAAGATAAAAGGGCACACTGGAAAGTATAGCAAGGACAGATTGTCCAGTGCCCTGCACGTCCATCCCCTTGCTGTCCCCTCTGCCTGGCTGTTGCTCTACTGAGCTCTGCAGCAAGGAGCAGCAGCTGGGGAAAGGGTATTAAATGCTACTCTTTCTATATTCAGATGCAGGATTGAGGGCATGGCTCTGTTCTTCCCACTCTCCAAATCTTAGCTCCAGACGATATTGCCTGGCCTGCCTCCGTGGCTAGATGAGTCTCAAGGGCTTCTTCTGGGGTTGCAGAATGCAGTTATTGGATAAAACTGGGGAGGTGCTGGTGGAATCTAGAACCTATCTAGAGTTCAGTAGTCATGAAAAGGAGGTGGCTTAGAATTGTCTCATCTCGTGTGTCTGTGTGCAGGTGCCCGGGGCTGAGCCTGTACATCTCCCCGATCATCCCCATCTACAATGCTATCGTCTTCCTCTTCGTGCTGGCCAACTTCAGCATGGCCACCTTCATGGACCCGGGTATATTCCCACGAGGTGAGAGCTGCTCCTGCCCCAATGTAGGCTAGGAAGTGTCTTGTCAGGAGCAAACTCAGAGTGGTGCTGATACCCCCAGTCTCCAGCTTCAGGGCCTACGATGTTGGCCACTGGGCTGAGGAAAGAACATTTTTGCCCTGGTCATATGATACTGTGCTGGGACAGGCATTGTGAGAGTTTCCCTTTTCTATCATTTCTGGTGTTAGCTGCTGTAGGAGTCAGCATTCTGGACCAGATGGACCAATATAGATATAAATCCTGCATTTCTGGACCAGAAATCTGAGAGGTCAGGGCGTAGGAGAACCTCCAAATAGAGGGTTCATTATTTGGGGCCCTCTAGATGGTCCCCATGCCTGATCAGAATGCAGACTTGGGGATTTTCCTGTTTGAGGGTGGCTGAAGTGCCCCATGTAATGGCATTGGGGTGGCAAAGATGGGGGTTCTCAGAAGCTCTCCCAGCTTGTGGGGGCAGGTGGCTGTCAGGTTTGGTCTATGATTTCCCAGTTGTCTGACTTGTTGCTCTGCTGGGCATTTCCCCTCCCCCAGCCGAGGAAGATGAGGACAAGGAGGATGACTTCAGAGCCCCACTGTACAAGACAGTGGAGATCAAGGGCATCCAGGTGCGCATGAAATGGTGTGCGACGTGCCGCTTCTACCGGCCTCCACGCTGCTCCCACTGCAGCGTCTGTGACAACTGCGTGGAGGTGAGGAACTGCTGGCAGGGCAGGGAGTAGGCTAGACAGCAGAGAGCCGAGCTATTGCACCCCCCAGCACCTGGGTTCTGCACAGCTCCACATGCTTGCAGGGGTACTGTGCTGTGCTTGGTCGCAGGACGAGGAGGGTGGGTCTGTCTGTCTTTGTCCGCTTTATGGGGCGAGAATCACAGAGGACAAGGGTGTGTTGCTCTTGCTCTCTTTGGGGGCAGTTGGGAGAGTTTCTGCTCTGATTTACCATGGGACTGAGAAGCTCAGACATGAGGTGTCTACGCTTGGATCCCAGATAAATGTCCGGCTCCTCCCTCTTCCTGCAGGGCGAGGAGCTACAGGGTGGTGGCAGGGCGGTCCTGGGCTCTGCTCTCCCTGCAGAAAGAAGAGTGGAATGGGGTGGCAGGGCGGTCCTGGGCTCTGCTCTCCCGGTGGGGTGCAGTGGCACGATGGCCCTGTGCTTGCCCTATGGTGGAGGTTGGCTAGCACCTTGAGCCCTGTTGGACAGATACTTCTGACTGTTTTCTCCCCTTCCCTTGTCGCTGGCAGGAATTTGACCATCACTGCCCCTGGGTGAACAATTGCATTGGGCGGCGCAACTACCGCTACTTCTTCCTCTTCCTGCTCTCGCTCACCGTGCACATCATGGGCGTCTTCGGCTTTGGCCTGCTCTACGTTCTCTGCCAGGTGGAAGAGCTCTACGGTGTCCGCATGGCTGTCACGTATCCTCCTCCCATCCCCATGCTGCAGCAAAATCCTGCCTGAAAGGGGAGCCTAAACAAGAAGAGGGGGTTGGTCCCAGGGACACGGGGATGCTGTGAGGTGAACATTGCCAGGCTGGGCAGAGGGAGCATTGGGATTGAGCGGGAGGGTATATGAGAGCCACACTGGTTGTTCCTTGACTCTGCTGGCAGCATGGCAGTGATGTGTGTGGCCGGTTTGTTCTTCATTCCAGTAGCTGGCCTTACAGGGTTCCACGTGGTGCTGGTAGCTAGAGGACGCACCACCAACGAACAGGTACGTACTCTGCAGGCCATAGGCCTTTGGGGATGGCCTCCCTGCCCTTCCTCTTTGTCTTAGCTCTCCTGAATGGTTCTGTGTCCCCCACAGGTTACAGGTAAATTCCGGGGTGGCGTGAACCCCTTCACCAACGGCTGCTGTAAGAACGTCAGCCGTGTCCTCTGCAGCTCTCCAGCCCCTAGGTACGTCTGCCCCACATCCTACAGGAAGATCTGAGCCAGCCCTGTGGTCTTGGGCCAGCTCAGCTGTCCCATATGAGCAGCTGCTTTGCTAGGGCCAGGCCCTGCTCCGCTTTAAATCCAAACCCGCCCTTGGGTGTTGTCAGTGCAGCCACCAGCATCCTGCTCACTGAGCCCCTCGTCTGGGGGCTGCATTCAGTGGAGCCCCACCCTGTTTTGTGGGAGGCTTAGCTGCTCCCTTGTTGATTGGCGACAAGCATGGCCAAAAGCGCCATCACTCTGACTTTGTGTCACAGAGCACAGGGCACTCTTGTGGGGTTCTCAAGCTGCCCATCCTGGAGAGGTGTACAGCTCTTTCTTGCAGGCTGTCAGTCAGTCAGTAACAGGCTGTGTGCACAGGGCGCTGTCATGCGGAGTCCAGTGCTCACCTTTCCCCTGTGCCTCACCAGGTACCTCGGCCGACCAAAGGCGGAACAGACTGTTTTGGTGAGGCCGCCCTTCCTGCGGCCTGAAGCGTCGGACGGACAGGTCATGGTCAAGATCGTGGACAATGGTATCCAGGCTGAACTGAAGAGAACAAAGGTGAGGAGTGCAGCAGGTGCTTCTTGGCAGAGGGAGCCGGGGGGGGCACGTGCAGCCGTGAGCAGGAACCGAGAGCGCCTTTCACGTGCTCCCTTTCTCCACCTCCCATGTGGTTTCACAGTGTGTGTCCAGCCGGCCTTGTGACTGATGCCGTGCTCCTTCCATGTGGCGGCTGCAGCTGCTGCTGCATGAGGCTCACGCATTCCATCTCTCAGCACCTCTTCCCTTTCCACCCCATGTCTGAGCCTCATGTGGACATTGTTCCCAGGATGCGTTATCAAAGGCAGCAGGGCCCCTTTCACACCACCCCGCTGCTGTGCTCAGTGGGCAGGACCTTGCATCCCGCCTCACCCTTCTTGATTGCTCCTCTGCCCTTTGTCTCTGCAGTCCAAAGGAAGCCTGGAGGTGACAGAGAGCCAGTCTGCCGATGCTGAGCCGCCACCCCCACCCAAGCCAGACCTCAGCCGCTACACTGGTCTGAGGACACACTTAACCCTGGCTACCAACGAGGGTAAGGAAGGCATGCCAGGCGGAGAAGCAGCCCTGCCCCACCCATCACAGGGAGGGGCATCTCTGGGCACAGACCAGGATGTAGATGTGTTGGCAGAACCCAGGGCAGGAAAGCAGCAGGGATCGCAGAGCAGAAGTGCAGTGCCTAGGCAGAGCTGTGTGTGTACAAGTAGAGTGGCCAGGCAGTTTTAGGAAAGTCAGTCTTTTGCAGGGCCGTGTGAGGGGGCTAGTTCGTTCATGCACAGCCTAGAGAAAGGCAGAGCAGAGGTGCTGGTTGCACTGCGTAGTTCGCACTGATCCCATGTCTCTCACTGGCTCTTGCCTGGTGGGAAGGTTACCGCAGTGGTGCTCTGGACCAGTGATTGAGAATGATTTGTCCTGCTACCCTTGTGTGTGGGAAGCAGGGATCCATAGGGGGCTTGAATCTTGCTGGTGGTACCTCGCCTGACGTGAAGATGGGAGCACAGATGCTTGTGGGAACTCCCAGGGAAGGTGTGTGGTGAGGAGGCATGTTCTGGGGGCTAAAACACCTTCCCGGGAATCCAGATCTCTGGAGTCTCCGCTGGGCTGTGGCTGACTCACTTAAGGACCTTGGGTGGATTGCTGCCTGATGCTGTGGCCCCAAAGTTTGCCTGCTTCTGGGAGAAGGTGCTGAGGGTTTGAGCTGTGTGTGGAGAGGAAGCATGAGACACTGGGTAGGACATAGATGGGTCGTTGAGGAGGTATGTGTTCTCCTTGTCCCGAGGGGTTTCCCAGCTGCCTGGACCCAGCTATTCCTGCTCCCCCACTTAAAAGGGTCTGTACTGGAATGTGGCAAGGCTCTGCAGGGAGAAGGACAGGCCGTATTGGAAGAGGTGGCCTTTGGACAGTGTGGGGCTGGGGTGGGAGGCAGCTCCACGGTTAGTGGGAGAGGAGGCTTCTGGGGAGTTGGAGATATGGCCAGAAGGAGCAGAGCCTGGAAGGTACAAGATGCTTGGCCTTGGGGCAGGAGGCGAGCGCAGGCAGTGACACTCAGTGCCACTTGGACAGAGCTCCCGAAACACTCGGCGTGCTTCCCTACCCTCCCTCGTCAGGGAGAGGCGAGCTTGTGGGCTTCAGCCTGAGGGCAGAGCAGGGAAGACTTTGGGGCTGGAGCAGCACTGAGATGATCTACAGAGCCCGTCCCTTGGACATGAGGCAGAAGTGTCTCTGCTGCCTCTCCTGGCCCTCTGTCTGCAGCATGTTAGAAAGGCCCCAAGCAGCGGTGCCCTTGTGTATTGCATGGCCCAGCATGCAGCTTCTCTGCCACTCACAGGACTCCCTGCTCAGCAGAGTGGGGCTGAGATCCCAGCGCTGGCAGGGCTGCACCTGGGGCTGGCAGCTTGCCTGCCTGATCTCAGTGATGGGAAACAGCCCTCCTGCTCCATTGCATCCATTCCCAGTGCTGCCCTGTGGCCCGTCTGTCCCAGCTCTTCCCTCTTCTTGGCATTCCAAACCCCCTCCCCAGGCTCAGAGCCGGCTGTCATGGATCAGCACAATGACTGCCTCCCTCGGCATGGTGCGTCCCGGCTGTGGCAAGGGGACCCTATGGCAAGGCTGTGTGTGCGGTCTGAGTGTCAGTCTCTCTCCCCCAACAGACAGCAGCTTGCTAAGCAGGGACAGCCCTCCGACTCCAACCATGTACAAATACCGGCCTGGCTACAGCAGCAGCAGCGCCTCAGGCGCCATGCCACACTCCACCAGCGCCAAGGTAACGCTGCCTGCGGAAGGCCCTGGGAGCTAGCCTGCGGGGGTGGGGAGAGAGTGACCCTGTGCAGGGGCTGCTTGGGGAGGTGGAGGCAGTGGAAGGGAGATATGCAAGGAGTGTCTCAAACTATGTGGGTTGGGTCCTGCCCCAGGCCACCCTGCCAGTCATTGTCATTGGGCTTCAGTGGGGGCAGGTTCACATCTCCCCCATGTTTTGGGCTTGTCCTCAGAGGGTGGTGCTGGGGGAGGGGCCGCATCCCTTCGGAAGGGGAAGTTACCCCAGCTTCTGAAACGGATCTGGCAGGGCAGTGTGCTGAGTGTGCCCTGCCCCATCTCTTGGGATGTCCCCTGCGTTTCTCCGCGATGCCAGCCTTGGAGGGCAGAGCTCTGGGGAATGTGGGGGCTGAACAGTGAGGGGCTCTGCATCCTTTTAGAGGAAGTGTTGCTCAGAGCTCCACTGCCCTGTCTCTGATGGGGAGTGCAGGGTGGAATCTTGGGAAATGGGATACGGCCTGGGCTGTCTCCAGGGGAGCACTGTGCTATACCCCAGGATGTACTGGGGGCAGGACTGGCTGAAGTTGGTCCCTAGTTCTATGGGCAGTAGGTGAGGGGGACTCTGACCATACCGTGCATCTCGTGCCCTGCAGCTAAGCCGAGGGGACAGCCTGAAGGAGCCGACCTCCATCGCTGAGAGTGGCCGGAACCCCAGCTACCACTCGGAGCCAAGCCTGGAGCCGCAGAACTTCCGCTCTCCCACCTTCGGGAAGAGTTTCCACTTCGACCCGCTCTCGAGTGGCTCGCGCTCTTCTAGCCTCAAGTCAGCCCAGGGCACGGGCTTCGAGCTGGGCCAGCTGCAGTCGATCCGCTCCGAGGGCACCACCTCCACCTCTTACAAGAGCCTGGTGAACCAGACACGCAACGGCAGCCTGTCATACGACAGCCTGCTCACCCCCTCTGATAGCCCCGACTTTGAGTCAGTGCAGGCGGGGCCGGAGCCAGAGCCCCCCACCGGCTACACGTCGCCCTTCCTCTCGGCCCGCATCACCCAGCAGCGCGAGGCCGACCTGCACAGCCGCTTCCCTGGCACTGGCTCGCCCAAGAACCCACCCTCTTGCGAGCCCTCGCCCATGCGCTATGACAATCTCTCCCGCCACATCGTAGCCTCCATGCAGGAGCGGGAGAAGCTGCTGCAGCAGCCACCTACCCCACCACCTTTAGCCAAGGAGGAGGACACAGGGCTGGTAGACTCGGGCATCCAGTCGACACCAGGCTCCAGCAATGCCCCACGCACCAGCTCCTCCTCGGACGATTCGAAGCGCTCCCCACTGGGCAAAAACCCCCTGACCCGCCCGGCGCCGCCCCGCTTCGGCAAACCAGAGCTGCCACATGTGTTTCGGGGGCGCTCGCCCGACCCACCCACTGCCCCCCAGCTGGGCAAAGCCGTGTCTTACAGCAGCCAAAAACAGTCACCCCCAGCCAGCATCCCGGAGACAGAGGAGGTGGCCTTGCAGCCACTGCTGGCGCCAAAGTAAGTACCGCCTCTGCCCACCGTGTGCTTTAATTGTTCCTTGACTCGGCGGGGGACAAGCTGCCCGGGCAAGCACTCCACCATGTGCCAACAGAGGAGCTCGGAGGCAATCGCCAGCGCACAGAAGGGAGAGGCTGGGGATGGTCCACAAGGAGTCCTGCCTGCCCTCGTCTGGCCCTTCCTTCCCCGTCCTTCCTCCAGCACATGAGCCAGAGAGTGTGGTGTGAAACCAGCCCTCTTCTCCTGTCTCCCCAGAGCCCCACCTTTCCCTCCACGCATGGAGAGCCATGCCCAGCTCTGCCTCTCCCTGACTCAGGAGTGTCCTATGTCTGTGACTCGTGTGCACGTCCATCTCTCTCCCTGGTGGGGAGCGCACAGGTGGTGTGTCCCACACCTCTCCCTGGAGGGAGCGCATGGGCCACATGTACACCTGCCTGGAGGAGTGCCGGGCTTTCTCACCCCCACGTGGGAAAACCTTCTTTCGCTTGAGTGTAGTGGGGAGCTGGGTGGGGCTCCAGCCATCTTCCTGACACCTTGTTTCATTCCTAGAACCTGCCCACTGTCCTTCACACCCTCTGTCTTATGGTCTGAGAGAGAGAGAGAGAGTGTGTGTGTGTCCTCTCTCCATCCCCCTGCCGTTGAGTGTGCTGTGCTTGGTAGCTCCACCAGTCCCAGCCCTGTGGCGTCCGGTCACTTCCTGATACCCTTGTGTCCTTCCTTCCCTAGAGACGAGCTGCAGATGAGAACCGCCTACAGCAAGTCCAATGGGCAGCCCAAGAGTCTGGGCCCGGCCTCTCCCTCCCCTGGCCAGCCGCCACTCAGCAGCTCCACTCGAGGAGGAGTCAAGAAGGTCTCTGGAGTAGGAGGGACCACCTATGAGATCTCTGTATGAGGGGCGGCGCTCTCTTCCCCACTGTCGCCTCTTCTCTGGCTGTTACCAAAATGCCCAGGCCCTGGCGTGCAGGGGGCGTGCTCAGGAGCTAAAGGCCCCTGCTCTCTTAATGCATGGACGTTTTTTACAATCCTCCAGCTGCGGGGAGAAATAGCTGAGAGGACAGTGACCTTTTAAAATATGATCCCTGGGATTGGGGTGAGGTCCTGGGCACCCCCTAAGTCATTACAGCTGCAGCGCAGCCTGAATCCCCCTCCTCCCAACCAGCTGAGAAACTGCAAATGTAGCGCACACTGCCGAAAGAAAGCAGGGAGGACCGTGCTGGCAGCACCCTCAGCTGGTGGGGGGAGGCACAGTCTGCCGTTGCGCCACCACCAACGGGCCAGACACTCGTGGACCTCGTGCAATCGCTCGCCTTGTGCGGTAGGAATGGATCCTTTTTAAAACAAGGAGATTTTTTTTATGATTGTTACGGATTCTATTTTTTTCCTCTTCCGAGTTACCAGGTGTGTGTATATATAAATATCTATATATAAATATAAATATAAAAGAAATTATATATCTACCAGAGAGAGGGAAGGCCCAGGACACCCATCCCCAGGAAGGGCGACATGGGGATGTGTATGTATAGAGTGTAGATGTCCACAGGGGTGGGGAATGGGGAGGGGGCTTTCTACCAGAGGTGCCTGGTTAATGGGAAGGGAAGCACCTGTGGAATTGCCAGTGTTGGGACCTGGGTGGGGGGATGGGGAAGTATTTTATACTTAGGGCATGTGATCCTAGGCTTGACCATGGCACAGTGTTTCTGGGGCCTGTCCTTCCTCTAGTAGCCATGCTAGGGTGCTGGGCCCAGCCTGCCTTTTGTGTGTCACCTCTCCCTTTCTGGATTCTGTGGTTGCTGGACAGATTTCCTATCCTTAGGAAGCAAAGCAAGGGGGAGAGCTGGAAGGCAGCCCTCCCACCCCCATCATGCAGTGGTTAGGCCTGGCCTCCCCTTTAGCTGAGTGGGATGGGCAAATCCGTGTCTCCCTTGCATGGGGGTGTTTAATGGAGGACTCAGTTTCTCATTTTCACAGCCTCCAGTATTCGGGTGGGTTGAGATGTGTTGTGAACTGACGCCCAGCAAAGTGGGGACAAGGGACCAGTGGCTTCCTTCTGTTTCCCAATGCTGCTCCTTCTATGCCAAACAGATGAGCTTGCATAGTACTGGAGACACATCACTGGGGCTCAGAAGAGCAGGAGGGGGACTTGAGAGCTGTGTTCCCTGTGTAGAAATTTGACCTGTATCTAATTCCTCCCTCAGACAATTTTAGCAGTTTTTCTCCCTGTTCTTACATTTCTTATTTTTGATAGTTCTGTTTATGGTTTCTCACTGTCACGCTGTTTTTATTTCCAAACTGGGGAAGAGAAAAAAGAGGACACAAAACCAAACCCCAAAAAGCAATATTTTCATGTCATATGCCAAAAAAAATTCTAGTCATTCACCCCAAAAGCCCATGAAAGTGTAAAGCAAACCAAGCAGAAATTCAACCTAATCTCCAGGCACTACTTGACTCTTTTCTCTATGGCAATATCTCTCTCTTGTGGCCTCCACAGAGCCGCACTTTTATTTTTTATTATGATTAGCCATTTTAAAACGAGGAATAAAAAAAGTCTAATAAGCCACCCCTCTGGGCTTGTGTGGTTTTTGTTTCATTTTCCTAGAGGGAGAGATGTCTCCTTTGATACCTTCCTTTCCCATCATTCCATCCAAAATAAACATCTGCAGCAAAATTGCCTATGTCTCGAAGAGCCAGAAGATCAGAGAACTAGGCTGAGTTACCCAATGAAGGTCTCTGGAAGGCGCACAAGCGGATCCAGGCTGACAGAGGAAGGCTTACTTGCCAGTGAGGCGTAACTGCTAGTGGTAGGTCAGTTCCTTGCTGCTTGGGGATGTGTTCAGAGTGGGAAGACAAACTGACTTTGGAAACTATCCATAAAGGGCTGCATAAGACTCTGAAGGACAGTTTTGATGAGCCTATGACAGCTTGCAAGTAGGATGTCTGCATAATCTTATGAGGGCAAAAGGCCAGCTGTGAAAGAGGCAGAGCTTGCACTTTGGGGAAGATGGAAGCTGCTGGTAATGAAATAGATGGGCGGGGGGGAGGGTGATATCCAGCCCTCCCCCCTATTTGATCTATTCCACTGAAGAGTAAAGGAAAGTTCTCCGGATATCAAACCCGCCTAAGCAGAAACTAGAGCTTCAAGTATGCAGCACACCCAGCAGGCTTGCTCTGTAACCAGGCATACTCTTAAGTCCCAGCTAGTCAATCAAAATCCTGTGGGAGAGGAACAGGCACCATGGCCAGCTGTGTGCTATGAGTACTTTTGATATTATCTGGAACCGTCTGCCTGTCAGATTAAAGGCCTTCTCCCAGCCTGATCTCAAACCTCTGGGTCCCTGATTAATACCACAGTCCCCAAATGGCATCCCTCTATTAAGCTGTTGTGTTTAGCTGTGTGGGGAAGAACTGCTGCTGGAAATCCACTCACTCCTGGCAAATAAAGGCATACAGCCTAAGCTACAGTTGCAGGGGGCTTACCCAAATACCTCTTGAAACTAAAGTTTCAGGGCCTTCATATATCCTGGATCTCAGATCTTAAATGTGAGGTAAGTTCAAACCAGTGCCTGGTACTGATCTGTTAGAAGGAGGTTGTTAGCTGTGACCTTGTGGTAAAATAGGTACTAGCAGTGAATCTTCAAAGGACCAGCACTGTCACTGCAAAACATGGTCTTCGTGGGCCACTGCCAGCACTCCATGCTTTCATGTTCTCCAACTTAGTTTCAATAGCAATTGCTGAGTTGCTACAGCAAATGAACCAAATAAGGAAACGTTCTTATCAGCCACAGTTTTCAGACACCCAAGGGGGTGAACTTTAAAAGGGCCTAAATTTCAGAAAGTGGTGAGCCCCCACTCCAAAAATTGAGCCCCATTAGGTATCTGTAACTGGGCTCCCAAAATCTCTAGACACTTCTGAAAATGTTTATCCAGTGTATATATTTAAGAATGGATATTTCCTCTCCAAACAGTAGCAGCCTTACCTTGGAGCCCTGGCTTGCTCTTTGGTTAATGCACATGGTTTTGGTATCAAAACATTTTTCTAAGAGGCAATATGGGAACTCTCCACCTGTATGGGCTTCTACAAGTCACCAGAAATGCTCATTGCAGTGTGGGGAGGGGGCTGTCCCACAGTTCCTGGAAATATTTCCCTCTGTGACATCTGGTAGGGTGGTGCTGGTATCCTGTGGTGCCATGCATGCATAGTGCTGGTATAAAGGGCCCAAATGGAACCAGTGCCTAGGCTAGGGCAAGCATCTCTAAGAAGGGCATATCCATGCCATCAGGCGCTGCCAAATCCACACTCTGGTGTCGAGCTTCAGGAACTAGCTCTGTGGGATCCTGCTGCTGCAGAAGGTACAGGGTCCCCTCAGCTGCTGCAGGCCGCCTGCTGCCAAGGTGAGGCTGGGTTAGGACGTGGAGTGGGCATGCCTTGACTGAGGCACACCAGGAGCTATTGAAGAGGGTGACGTCAAGTTTGGGCTTGCAGATGCGTGTTTGACCTTCTGACCACAGGATGGCCATCAAAAGTAGCCCTGTCCCTCACTGAGATGATCACAATCCCTATGGCAAAACCCAGCTTCCCTTCCCTGCTCCACCTCAAAAAGAGCTGAGAAGTACTTGATTAAGGGTCTGGAACAGCTTCCATATGAGGAGAGATTAACAAGATGGCGGTTTTCAGCTTGGAAAAGAGACAACTAAAGGGGATATCATAGAGATCCATAAAACCATGTGAAGAAAATAAATAGGGAGGTGTTTACTCTTAACTCAAGATCTAGGGCGTTGCCCAATGAAAAAGGGAAGTGTTTCTTCATATGTCTGTCAACCTGTGGAACTCCCCGCCAGGGATGCTGTGAAGGCCAGGACTTTAACAGGGCCCAATAAAGAACTGGATAAATTCATGGAGGATAGGTTCATCAGTGGCTACAGGTGAGGATGGGCTGTGATGGTGTCCCTAGCCTCTGTTTGCCAGAAGCTGGGCATAGGCAACGGGATGGATCATTTTGATGATTACCTGTTACGTTCATCCCTGGCGTTAGTGAGGGTCAGAAGACGAGATACTGGGCTAGATGGACCTTTGGTCTGATCCAGTGTGGCTGTTCTTACGTTCCTGACCAGAGTGTGAGTTTCTCTATGCGCATCTCTCTTGCTGGCTCCCTGCTGGTGTCTGCAGCCAACAAAAGGGACAGGCAAGGTCTGCAGGCAGACTTCACAGGCAAAGGGCTCCAGGAAGATGGAGATTTTCAGTAGAAAGGTGTTTTCTCTCCTGTGGGGGTGGGGCTGTTTAAGGGGTTGCTTCCCCAACAGTCCAGGCAAGAGTTCTCACTGGTGGAGGAAGGGAAGTCGATAGCCAGGGCTTCACTGCAAGCTGCCCCAGATCCAGCAAATTCAGTAGCCAAGTCCATGGCCTCCACAGTAGTAGTCTCCTGCATGATGTCCAGCAAACACTTCAAGACTTCCCCAGTGAGGGTGATTGGCTCTTTTCAGAGCAGACTGTTCTTAATCTCCATGGGCTCAAGGAATCAAGAACAACCTGTGAGTCCAAGTTTGCTGAGCACTTTTGCTCATAGCAGAACGCACTGAATGTGGCAATGGGTTTTGTGAGTTTATACATCCAATCAAGACAGTCTTGGCACATGCGTAGGATGCCATGGATGCTGATCTGCTAAGAAACCATTTACCTTTGTAGATAACTCTGCCTGGAACTGTGGAGCTGCAGCCTTACAAATGCTGCCCTGGCCTGTTGAGCAAAAGGAGAAGATGGTAGCTGTTGGCTAGAGCTGGTGATCTCTCACTCTGAGTGATTCTACTTTCACTGAATGTACCAAAAACTGGCATTGAAATTAGCAGGAGTAAAATTGGGTCTAAGGCTCCCTGACAAAAATGAATTGAGTGAGCTCCTCTCCAGCCGGTATGGCTCGGTCAGCAGGTTTCCAACTATAGAGAAAAAGACAATCGGTCTGAAGGATGGAGTCTCTTTGGAGTTACAGTAGAACACAATGTTACAGCAGAAGTCTGGAGTGGGTTCATTTTTGATGATCTGTTTGAACTAACCTCAGCCTTTGCTATCTCCTTTGCAACTGCAAGCAAAGCTGGGCATTTTTAGCTCAAACACGTTTTCCAAGCTGCTGAGCTGAGCTGAGCTGTAGGACAGCTGGGTTCTGTTCCAGTTGTTGCAGATGTCCTGTGCTGTTGGACAAGTTATTTGGCCCATATGCTCTGTGTGCTTCATCCCTATCTGTCAAGGGGAAACACCACGTCAGCGTCTCTCCGAAAGCCATACAGTGGAAGTGCTCAGATACGGCAATGGTGGGAGTCATCTAAGCACCTCATGATGGCGAAATACCAGCTGTCCCAAGGAAAGGATGTTCCTCCGTCAGACTAACAGCAACTTAGAAGGGCTTAAAACTCTGTTCTGCCCGAGTGCTCCTCTTCTCTTACCCAAAGTAGCAGCAGTGGACAGCTGGACTACCTAGCTGCCCGCTCAGGCTCAGTTTGATCAGCCTGTCCCTCTCGGGGGTGTTGAGGGCATGGTGGAACAGCAGGGACCATCCTCGGAAGGTCGCAGCCCATGGTTTTAACTTTCTATACACACTGTGGCATATCTTCCTCAAAGGCGGCCTTGGAGAGCTACGCCCCTCGCTTAGCCACCAACAAGAACTCTTGTGGCACCTTACAGACTAACATTTTGGAGCATAAGCTCTCGTGGGCAAAGATCTGCATCTGATGAAGCGGGTCATTCCCACACGAGCTTATGCTCCAAAATGTTAGTCTGTAAGGTGCCACAAGACTTCTTGTTGTTCTCTTAGCCACCAACGCTGCTGCTCATAGAAGTGACCACTTCACCTCTGTGGTTATTCCCCTTGTTGTGAGGTCCTTCTCCACGAATTAACAGCAAAGGGACCCCCTTGGAAAGGGTCTTTCTATATTATGAGTGGACTTGGGTTAGGTGAACTGAGTATGCAGGTATCTAAAACCAAAGCACAACCTCAAGCTGCAGCTGGAAAGAGCCATCCCACCTCACTGGCAGCTGTTCAGACTGCAGCAACTGTGGCAAATGAGGCTGAAGAGACCGAAAGGGAATTGAGCTGCAAGTAGAGGCTAAAACAAGCGGAAAGCTCTTGCCACACCCGTTGGAACATTGACTTTGTTCCCTGTGAATTGCTGTAGGAGTGGCTGTTTGCTGTAAACATATAAACACCCCTAGCTTTTGAGCTCTGCATAGGTCTGTGCCCTCTTTTGATCCCTTCAGCTCCCGCCCTCCCTTCTGCTGTGAGAAGCTGGCAAGCTTGCTGCCTGGGGAGGGACTTCCTGCTTGGTACTTGCTGGCATTAGGGAATGGATGGGAACCACCCTTGCACTCACCCCTGCTCTGCAGGCCAGAGTAGGATTTTTGGCTGCCCTGTTCCCAGGGGTTAGAACTCTCAGGCACGTTAGAAACTCCAGGGTCAGGGTCAGATCAGCCCCCAGATGTGTATGCAGCCAAGGAACAGAGCCCTTTCCACAATTCGCTAGGGCAAAGGAGCCTTTCCCAGCAGCACTTGCTGCCTGACTATCCCTGCCAGGTGCTGCCAGGCACTTACAAGTGAAACTTACGCTGAGCACAAGAAAAGCAGCAACAGCCTAGCTGAGTGGCCAGCAGCCAGCAACAGCAAGATGTGACGTGACAGTGATCAGGACTGGCCTTAGTAACAGCACCTAGGAAGCCTGGCAACAGGCTCCATGTCACCCCTTCAGTGAACCCACCATCAGGGGACACAGCCCTAGCCCAGGTCTACAGGCAGGGTGGGACGTGCCAGGAAAAGGCTCCCCCCTTGGAGCTGTGTGCATGCTGGTCTCTGAAGCAGGGTGGCAGGGGCTGACTGCACTGAAAACATGCCCCCCCCAGCCCAACAGGTGCACAAGCCAGTCCAGAGGAGCACAGGTGGGTGAATGCTAATGGGGCCTCCCAGGGCAGGGAAGGGCAGAGTGTCTGCCCACTGCTAGCTAGTAGGACTGCAGGGGAATGGTGCAAAGCCAACTCCCAGGCACACTCTTCTTCCTGCCCCCATGCTTGGGGTGCTAGCCAGGATCTAGCACGGGTAAAGCCAAGCATCTGTACTGAACCAAATGGGTAGACAGCCAGTGCAGGATGTCATGGATGCTACAAGTTGAGCTTCAGGGCTGGCCTGTGCTCTAGCCAGCTCAGTGCCTTGACTGCAACAAGAATGATTAAAGGTCTAGAGAGTGTGACCTATGAAGAACGGCTGAAAGAATTGGGCTTGTTCAGTTTGGAAGAGAGAAGATTGAGGGGGGACATGATAGCAGTTTTCAAGTCTCTAAAAGGGTGTCATGAGGAGGGAGAAAAGTTGTTCTTGGCCTCTGAGGATAGAACAAGAGGCAATGGACTTACACTGCAGCAAGGGAGGTTTAGGTTAGACATTAGGAAAAAGTTCCTAACTGTCAGGGTGGTCAAACAGTGGAATAAATTGCCTGGGGAGGTCGTGGAGGCTCCACCGCTGGAGATATTTAAGAACAGGTTAGATAGATGTCTATCAAGGATGGTTTACACATAACTTGGTCCTGCCATTGGGGCAGGGGGCTGGACTCGATGGCCTCTCGAGGTCCCTTCCAGTCCTAGTATTCTATGATTCCTGAGGGTGGGAGCCAGCCAGGCACCTATGCAGCAGCCTGTCTGTAACCCCAGCAGGGTGCTCCTGGGCCAGGGGCTGGCTCAGCCAGGGAGGTGCAGTAACAGCTAGGAAAGGTGCCCTGGAAGTAGTTGGGGGAGGAGTAGAAAATGGAAGGGGGTTAGACCAAGGGAAGGGGAGGGAGTGCCTCAGTGGGAGCACACTGGAGTGGAGGCCTCGAGGGGGGAAGAGGGACTGTCTCACCTCAGTAGGAACAGGAGGGATACCCTGGTAGGGGATAGAGACTGGCTTCTCCCTGCTGGTCTGGGGGCAAGGCAGGGAGACCCTGTCACCTGCAGCTGCCTGGGAGGCAAACAGCAGCTGGGGAGTGGCAGCAAGACTCCAGCGTTCTATGCTGGCCTCTGCCACAGGCTGCTGCTTCTGCTGTCCTTACGGCTCAGGTTTCCTGAGCAGCCACACGTTACGCCCAGGCCGCGGGCACCAAGGAGTATGGACCAGAGAGGGCTCCTGGAGGCAGGTTTGTTACATGTCTCCCACCATCCTGCTGCACAGTAAGCACAGCTTGCCCTCTCCTTGGGCCTTTCCCAGCTGTGCAGTTACAGAAGAGCCCTGCAGCTGGGCCCACGTTCTCCAGCTCCCCCTCTGCTGCCACAGGAGGCCCTTTAGCACCTGCCCTAGCAGGGTAGCAAAGCCTCAGGCTGCCCCCACCCAGGGCATGGGTTTGAGGTAAGGATTTGGGTCCATAGGGCAGTGGGAGATTTTGCAGGAAAGATGGTGCTTGGCCTCAGCTGCACCTGACCAAAGGAGTGAGGGGAAGGGGGCAAAGGTCCCACAGCTGTTGGAGAAGGGCTGAGCCACCCCTTGGTGAATTTCTGGCTCCTGCTGCCGTCCATGGATACAGCACCTGACCCATGTTGCCCCACTCTGCCATGAGAGCCAGTGGAAGGAAGTGCCCCAGCAGGAATCCAGCTCACTGCTGTGTGCGGGTGAGGGGAGGAGCTTCCACTGCACAGAGGAGCATAGGGAAAGGGCGAGGCTCCTACTGAGACACCCCCAAGGATGGCAGGTGCATGGCTGCAAAAATACAGCAGCCACTGCCCCATGCAGCCAGACTGTGTTTGCCTCACCCCCTATCCCACACAAGGCACCCTCTTACCCTGCCCCCAACAAAACCCTGCTTGGGAAAGAACCCAGGGACAGCAGGGATGACAACCAGGACTGGGGCCACAAACAGCCTGTTGGCCTCAGCCTGCAGCTGCCCCAGCAGAGGAACAGGCACCTTTGAGGAGTAGCCAGGTGCCTGGGCCAGAGAGAGGGGGGAGCTCCTCCCAGACTGCAGCCACCCAGCGGGTGCAGTGAGCTCCCTCTGCTTCAGACAAGCTCAGGGGACTCCGCTCACGCTGCTGTCAAAACACAGGGCCCTGAGTACCAGGGAGAGTCAAGCTGTAAGGAGCAGCACAGAATTCCCTATTGGGGGTGGGAGGGACAGAACCACCTCCTAAAAGGCACCAACCACTTTGTCTCCTTAAGTCAAGAAGGAGCAACTGCAGTGCTCAGAGCCTGGCTGGGACAGGAGGGTCCAAGGGGATGCACAGGGAGCCAAACCTGGGCAGCCCGGCCTTCACCACTTCCTCTGCCAGGTGGGTCATTTAGAGAGGATATGCCCCCTGCTGGCCAGTTAGGCTAGTGATCCCCACTGGCCAGGTAGGAGAAAGCAACAGGCTGCCCCGCTCTCCCATGAGGCTTGGGCCTTTAGCTCCCGGCAGCCCTGCTAGGAACAGAGCCCTGCAGCCGAGCTGCCTGTTTGGTCAGCCTTAAGCCTACTTAACTTCTCAAAATGGCACTGCTGCACACCCTCTGCCCATCTAGCCTGTTACCTGTCTCCCGCAGCTCAGGCTGGAGTACGTGTCATCCCAGCGTGCTCTGTCAGTGCCTGGGTCAACGCCCAGGCTGCTCAAGCCCAGGGGCGCACAGCAGAGACACAGGCAGAGAGCAGCTTCCAGGCAGAGTGCTTCAGACAGGGGCACCAGCATCTCCTCCAAGCAGCAATTTAATTAAAAGGCGAATGAAAAAAAAGAGCCTCTGCTTCACCAAGAATTATTTGGTATAAAAAGGGATGAGCCAGCCTGGGCTCTCGGTAAAGGCAGCAGCCAGTGCCCCCTCTCCAGCTGAGTCTGTGCTCCTACCAGGCTGATGCCCTGAAGTCTGTACACATTGGGCCCCCACGGGGGCAGCCCCATTCCCTGCTGTGAGCTGTTGCACAGGTGTTCCTGACGTCGCCTCCAGCGCCGCTCTCCACAGCACTCAGCAGGTTGGCGATTGGGATCGCTCCAGGGAGACGCCCATGCCATGCTTCAAGTTGGCACTTCACCGCAAGCTGCTGCTGCTGCTGGCTTGGGAGCTGCCCACGCCTGGGTGCTCGGGGCTGTGCCGGTTCTGAAGCAGACAGACAGATTCCAATGACGACTCGCAGTGGGGCTACAGGTGCTGAGTCAGGATAAAATTCTCAGCCCAAGGACCAGAGTCCAAAAAAAGTGGGGGTGGGGCTGGGGGAGACTCAGGTTTTGGCCTGCTTTCCAGCATTTCCTGGTGGTCCCAACGGTGTGTGATTTCAACAGGAAACATCAGTTTCCTACCAAAACCCCCACAACATTTCAATCTGCAAATGCAGCTGTGGTGTCTCATTGGAGCAGTAATTCACCTGAATTCTCTTCCTTCCTCTAGGCCAGGCTCCATCTACCCTCATGCACCATGGCCAGGAACTTGTACGGAGTGGGAACGTAGTGTATGTGGGGAGTTCCCATCCCTGGTGCATCCTGGGAGATGCAGACTAACCAAGGAGCCCGCCCTATTCAAGAGTGGGTGTGAGGTACCAGAACTGCAAATCCCACAATCCCCTCCCAGGATTTCTTGATCAAAAATCTTCTGAGTTTCCAAACACTACTCCCTGCCCCTCTGCACTCCCTAGGGAGGGGTCACATCCAGGCACAGTCCCACCTACCCCTAAGGAAGTGTGTGCATCTGTCTCTCTTTTTCAGGTGACAAAAACCTATTTTTCTGCCTGTCTACTCTAGGTGGGACCAGCAGCATCTGAACCCCAGTGCTCCAGGGCCTTTACCCGAGGACAGAGGCTCCACAGCAGGTGGTAATCAGGAGAGGATTGGATACATTCAAAGGCCCTGCCCCCCCCCCACCCCCCGCAAAAAAGTGAACTTAGCTACCTTGTTGCCACTTACCTTCTTCTTCTTCTTTTCTTTCTTCTTCCTCTTTCGCTCTGGATCCTCCTCCTTTTTCTTCTTCTTTTTCTTGTGGTCGGAGTCCGAGGGGGTTTCTGCAAAGAGACACAGCTCTCCCTCTAAGTGAGCCCCTCACGGTGGATGGTAGCTCTAACTATGATATTACTGGGGTCTGGAAGAGATTTGGCAGGTGCCACACTATGACCGAGAGAGGGGACTGATGGATTTGTGCAGTGCAGCTTTTACCTGGGGGAACAGGATCCTGGGTGCGGCTCTGCTTATGCTTGTGCTTATTTTTCTTCTTGGGTGGCTGGATGTGCATCAAGCGACATTGTTCTGGCAACTGGGAGAGAGAAAGTTCAGGGTAGGTAGCGGTAGCATTTCTACATATCAAGTTAACCTGCAGGAGTGTTTTCTCTCCAGACCCCTTGGCCTTATCTTCCCCAAACCAGAGTTCCCCCGTTCTACCCTCCCACTCCCTGTAGGTCAGGGGGAAGCTCACCGGGCCAGCATGCAGGCGGAAGCCAGTCAGCATGGTGCCAGTGATGGGGTTGAAGGAGCTACTGCAGATGGGTGGCTTCTCAATAAGGGAGCGTAGGCTGCTGTTGTCGTGTGAGCCCGGCAAATCGATCATCCCTGGCAGGTCAGGAAGGAAGTTGCTCAGCTTCTCCTTCACCTTCTTGCCGCAGAACTTGTTGTAGGCGTGTTCCAGATTGTAGTGTGTGATCAGGTTGGTGCTGCCTGTAAGTTCCATGTTGCCTGAGAAGGAAGCAAGAGAACCAGGCTTTACACTTGCTGAAGGCAGCGTGGTCAAGCAGTCTGCATACAGGCCTGGGAGCCAGGAGTCCTGGCTTTCCCCCAGCCTGAGAACAAATTCGGGAGGCTCGTTACTGTCTGTGGTGCTCTGGGCTACAGGCAGATCACACATAAGGCAGGCCGCTAACCAGAACGGCCAGTGCAGGGCAGGACAGGACAGGTCAGCACCACACCTGGCGATAGAGATGCCTGTGTCTGTGTGGTAGCAGGGGAGAGGAGACAGGAATCAGCACCACAAAACAGCAGCTGAGCCAGATCAAGGCCCAGCCCCAGGGATCTTCTGTGAGCAGCCTGGGCCTTGGGCCTGTGTGTGGGGTGAGAGTACAGCAGCCCCCCTCCACCCCCTTTCCATACATCTACCTCCTGCCCAGAGCCTCCCATCCTCCTCCCCCCTCGCCAGCCCAGTCACCAGCACTGATGGGGCAAAGGATTCTGGGAAATAGTTAAGCGGACCCAGTTGGAAGCAGGCAGGCTCCTTTCCCAACATCTCCCTCGCCCCCATACAGGAAGCGAGCCAGCCAGGCCCGCCCCCCTCGCTTTATCTTCCCCATTGGTTGCAGACATCCTCTGCCCGCCCCCCTCGCTAGCATCTTCCACTATTCGCTCTTAAAGATGCCAATCCAAACATCCCGGCCTCCTGCTCCGTCTAGGTTTCCGACCTCTCCATTAGTGGAAAGAGGTGACAATCCGACCGACCCCTGCCACTGATAGGTGGGGTGAAAGACCAATCAGACTGTCCGAGTGATGCTATTGGCCAGGATCCAGGCGGCCGCCCTCCGGAGCTCGATTGGCCAACGGCACAACTCCCGCCCCCTGTTCGGTACCTGGGAGTTCACGCATTAGGTAGAAGGGACCGCTGGCAGTCGCGACTTTGCGGGCGGTGTCCTCCGCGGTCTGAGGCGCGGAGGCTGCGGGGGGCTGCCCGGCGCCAGGACCTCCCGGCTTTCCTGGCCCGAAGCCCAGCGCGGCGGCTGCGGCGGGAGGCGGCGGCTCGGCACCTCCGAAGAGAGCCGTGTAATTCTCCATCATCCCAGCGTGCCCCGCGCATTCTCCTCCCATTGGCCCGGTTACGCGGGGTTGGGACTGTCCGCCGAGTTCTCATTGGAGGGCGGCCTGTCGTTTACGTGTCTGTAATTGGTTCATTTCCTTTTAATCCCGACCCAGCTCCGTCCACGCGCGTCTCTGATTGGACCAAGAGCCACGTTCGCGCACTGTAATGACAGCCACATCTGGCCCTTATATCATCCCAGTTCCCGATATCCGATTCGTCCCTGCGTTAGAGAGCCCGCCTCCTCGAAATTCCTATACCCAATCGGATGCTTGCTAGTGAGGGACTGTGTCTGCGGCCAATAAGAATAGAGATCTCCTCGTAGTCTCCGCCCTTTTCATAACTGGCATTGGGTATGCCCAATAGAGATCGACGATGAGTGCGCTGTCGCCCCCTGTAGCCCAGGCCAGTTGGTGTAGGTGAAGATGGCGGTGTTGGCCCCACTATTGGCGCTGTTCTACTCGGTGCCCGGGCTGTGCCGCTGGCTGGCGCGGCCCTACTATCCGCTCTCGGCACTGCTCTCAGCTGCCTTCATTCTGGTGCGCAAGGTGCCACCCCTGTGCCAGGGGCTGCCCACGCAGCGTGAGGACGGGAACCCCTGTGACTTCGACTGGGTGAGTCTCGAGCCCCCCTGCCGGGCCCCTATGGTCCTTTGGCTCCGATCGTCTCGAGCACCCCCTGCCGGTCCCCTATGGTCCTTTGGCTCCGATCGTCTCGAGCACCCCCTGCCGGGCCCCTATGGTCCTTTGGCTCCGATCGTCTCGAGCACCCCCTGCCGGGCCCCTATGGTCCTTTGGCTTCGAGCGTCTCGAGCACCCCCTGCCGGGCCCCTATGGTCCTTTGGCTTCGAGCGTCTCGAGCACCCCCTGCTGGGCTCCCATGGTCCTTTGGCTCCGAGCGTCTCGAGCACCCCCTGCTGGGCCCCTATGGTCCTTTGGCTCCGATCGTCTCGAGCACCCCCTGCTGGGCCTCCATGGTCCTTTGGCTTCGAGCGTCTCGAGCACCCCCTGCTGGGCCCCCATGGTCCTTTGGCTCCGAGCGTCTCGAGCACCCCCTGCTGGGCTCCGATGGCCCGTCCGCGCCGAGCGTCCCGCGGGCCCTTATGGGTCCCTTCGTCAGGGGTGAGTCTGGGGGCTTCCCCGGCGCTGACTGACGGTGCAAGACTCCGCCCCCTTTGGGGTGGCTTCAGGGGGGCGTTGGGGGCTCCCGGAGCCGTCACCCGGCGGAGGTCAGCGGGTGCCCCCGCGGGTCTGGCCGGGGAGAGGTGACGGCGCTGTCCCCATCAGCAGCTGCCTTGGGATGTTCTTGGGCTAGTCCTACGCGGAGACTCCCGGCTGCCCGCCCCCAGCCACCTCCGCCACGTGGGCTCAGGTCCTCCCTGCATAGTGTGCGGCCCACCCCCCACGTGTTCCAGCCCGCCTGGGCACCGAGCCCCCGGCCCGGTGGGGGAGAGCACGGCCCACGGGGAGCAGGGTGGGGTTGGGGGCTAGGGTCTAGAGGAAGCACAGGCTATAGGGTGCGGTGGGGGCTGGGGCCCCAGGGGGGCACAGGCGCTGGGGAGTGGGGTGGGGTGAGGTGGGGGCTGGGGCCTAAGGGGAGCACAGGCCGTGGTGGGAGAAAACGCAGGTGTGGGAACTGTGGGTTAAGGTTCCCCTGCCCCAACCACATGACGGGGAGCTCCCCTCCCAGAGCCACCTATTGGCTTATGAGCTGAGCGGCTCTTCCTGGAGATCTGTGCTGCAGAAGGGAGTCTCTTCCATTCCCCTCGCCCCTTGCTGCTGGGCTGGAGGCGCCTTGGCGCCAGGCTGGGCTGGGCTGAGGCTGCAGGAGTTGAGTGCCAGGCCCGCACGCACACAACGGAGCGCACCTGTGGCCTGGACTTCTCCTTCCAGGTTGCATTGCTTCAGTCTGCTCAACCAATGGTAGTTTGCCCCTCCCTCCTTTCTGTGCCCTGTTGGCTCTGCCAAGCTGTCCCATTCTCCCCTCCCTGGCTGGCTGCATTGTTTCAACATGGGGCTTCCTCACTGTGCTGGTTCTGCCATGGGCTCCCCAACCCCCAGGGCATCACTGCTTCAGCTTGGCACCCCTTCTCTGAGCCACGCTGACCACCGCCCCAGCCCCCGTGCAGGCGACCCTGGGCTCACCCCACTCTCTCTTTCAGCGGGAGGTGGAGATTCTCATGTTCCTGAGCGCCATCGTGATGATGAAGAACCGGAGGTCAAGTGAGTCCCCTCCCTTTCCCCCGCCCCGTGGATCGGTCCTGCAGGCAGGAGGCAGAGCAGGGCGCGCCTTGGGCTGCTGTTATGGGCAGGCTGGGTGTGTGCATCAGACCCCGGGACGGACTCTGGCGAGGGGAGGGCAGATGGCAGGATGAGGGTGAGCTTAGGGCAGCTCTGCCCTGAAGCCAGTGCGATGAGGGTGTGGGGTCGGTGTGTGGAGGTGTCCGTCTGCAGGGCCGGCACAGGAAGGGTGGGGACGGTCTGTGCTGTATCTGGGGGGGGGAAGGTGCATGGCTTCGTCTCTTCCGCTTGCACCTCAGCTTCTCCCTGCACCGACCCTCCCCACTCCTCTCTCCCTCAGTCACCGTGGATCAGCACGTAGGGAACATCTTCATGTTCAGCAAAGTGGCCAACGTCATCCTCTTCTTCCGGCTGGACATACGGATGGGACTGCTCTACCTGACGCTCTGCATAGGTGAGGTGCTGCCGCTGGCTCCCAAGGGACTCCAGTCTGTGCCATGCCCCAACCCGGGCGGTGCGCCGGGGTGCGGAGAGAGGGATGGTCCCTGCCTCATGCGGGAGGGATAGCTCAGGGGTTTGAGCATTGGCCTGCTGAACCCAGGGGTGTGAGTTCAGCCCTTGAGGGGGCCATGTAGGGAGCTGGGGCAAACTCGGGGGGGAGAAAAGGGATGGTGCTTGGTCTTGCTAAGAGAACAGGGGTCTGGACTCAATGACTTCACGAGCTGCCTTCCTGCTCTATAAGATGTGTATCTCCTTAACTACCCACAGAGTGAGACTGGCCAGACGTGGGCAGGGAGAGAGGGTTGTTACTCAGACATCACCGTGCCCACCCAGCTTCTGCATCCACAGCTCCGACCCCCTGCACCCCATGGTCTAGAGAAGCCAGAACTGAGGAGCCTTTCCCCCTCCCCATAACAGTGTGACTCCTACCCCCCCTAGACCAGCAGCTCCCAACTTTCTGGCTGTGTCCACACTTGCATTCCTCTTTCGAAACAGGTATGCAAATGAGGGAAGTTGACAATGCAAATGAGGTGCAGATTTGCATAGCTGACATTTCATTTGCATGTTGTTATTTCAAAATAGCTTCTTTCGAAAGAAGAAAACCAGTGCAGACACTACTCTTTCAAGTGAACCCCATCTTTGAAAGCATCCTTCTTCCCTTTTTTTTATGGAAAGAAGGATGCTTTCGAAGATGGGGTTTACTTTCGAAAGAGCAGTGTCTACACTGGTTTTTTTCTTTCGAAAGAAGCTATTTCAAAATATCATGCAAATGAGATGTCAGTTATGCAAATCTGTACTTCATTTGCATCATCAATTTCTCTCATTTGCATGCCTATTTTGACAGAGGAATGCAAGTGTAGACACTACCTCTCAGTCACACAGAACACTGCAGTGAGACAGAACTTCCTGGCACACCCACTTTTTTTTTTTCAGCTGAATCAATTGCTTATAAAGATCACCTTTACTCACGTTTACTATGGTTACGGTCTTGCTAGAGACGTTGGCAGCATACTAGTGCATCCCAGAAAGTAAACAAGCTTCAAATGCATTAATGTTTCAAATCCACCGCAGAATATGCCGTCGTAGACGGTGAGCACAGAAATCTGTTCAACACAACTGTTTCTAACTAATTCAGGCCCCTGAATCTGTTACACAGGCAGCATTCAGTTCAGGCGTCTGAATTTCGCCTTTTTGCGTTATGAATTGCATATTTGTAACAATACTTTTAAAGGTTACAAATTTTAGTAAATATTCGAACCAATAAATATTTGGAATTCAATGGATCAGAACAAAATGCAATGTTGACTTCATAGCAGTTACTGGGTTGGTAGGAAATCTGGGCCTGCTGGTGTCCAAAAAGATGGGCAAGTCTGGGAGGGGTGGCTCCAGAGAGCAGGCTCCCTCCTGGACAGCCTGTGGGAGCTGGGGCATAGTATTTAAACTATGTCCCAGCTCCAGCAGGTTCCAACCCTCCCTCTGTCCCCCGTCCCTTGCCACAGTAGGAAAGCGGAGACAGGCTCCCCGGCAGCACTTCGGGGCTTGGAAGCAGCATTTTCGCTGCCCCTCCCTCATTTCTATGCCCTGTTGGCTCTGCCAAGCTGCCCCATTCTCCCCTCTCCAGCTGGCAGCATTGGTTCAGCATGGGGCTTCCTCACTGTGCTGGTTCTGCCCTGGGCTCCCCCCTGCCCCGTGCATCACTGCTTCAGCCTGGCACCCCTTCTCTGAGCCAGGCTGACCAACACCCCCAGCTCCTGCAGGGTCCAAATTTCCCCTCTTGGCAGCTCTGCAAAGAGCCACAGGGGGTGGAAACTGACCCACCTCGCACCAGCTGGGACTCAGGCGGCCTTGCTGCTTGAGCCCCAGCTGGCGGGAGGTCATCAGTTTTCCCCCCACGGTGACTCTGCAGAGAGCTGCAGTGAGAGGACATTGATGACCTTTTACACCAGCGGGGTAGAGCATGCTAGCAGAAAACCGCTGCCCTAGCAGCCGGGGCTGAACCCCTCCTGCCCCAGCTCTGAGAAGGGGCACGGCCTCCGAGCTGCCTCTTGCCTTTCAGGAGGAGGGGTGAAGTGTAGCTTTGACTCGGAGCGTGCTGGCGCTCAGCCATCTGTTGGCTTTTCCAATGCAGCGCCCTCTGAGGCTGCTATGGCCTTGGCCCCTCCTGTGGGGAGTGCTGGAGCTCTTTGCTGCACTCTTTGGGTTCCTGGTGTCCTATCCCCAGCCCCAGAATGAGCTGAGCCTTTTTTTGCAGCTGTGTCACGCTGCTGGCTCGAGTCCCCTCTGCGAGCGGTTGTGACGCTCTCCAGGAGTGCTGCCTGCAGCCGGGTGTTCCCTGCTGGGCAGCTGCATGCCCACTGTACTCCTTTCCTACCCGTAGCACTTCGCAGGGGTCTCTAGCGGCTGCCCCCTGGTTGAATTCAGATCAGTTCTCCAGTCCGTCAAACTCCTTGTGAGTTCTAATGCTGTCCTCTCACGGACACCGCCCTCCCCGCCTCGGGGTGGGGGGAGGGACGGACAGCGGCTTCCCTAAGTGCGCGCCGCTGCATTGCCAAGGCGGTGGCGAAAGTTTTGGGCGCCGCTGTCCTGGGGGCCTCTTGGCTGGAGAGCAACCGTTGCTGAGTGCTTGTGCAGCCAGCCAGGCAGCCAGCCACCTTAGAGTCATTACCTCTGGACCACACTTCCCAAGTGTGCTGAGGCTGGGAGTGGCCAACTAGTTAGGGTCTCTCTCTCTCTCTCTCTGTGTGTGTGTGTGTGTGAGGGGGGGGGAGAGAGAGAGAGAGAGAGAGAGAGAGAGAGAGAAAATGAATATGTGGCTCCATGCCCTTTTCCTCCCCCTGAGCCAGGCTCCCCCAGTCGCACCCCGATAATTTGATGCTGAGGACTCGCTGGAGCCGCCACGCACTTCTGCCGATGAGCGGTGGGACGCGCCCGCAGGGCGCTGACAGCACTCCCAGCGTGCAGCTCTGAGGAGGAGGCACGGCTGACAGCTCCAAGAGCCGAGGACTGACCACCCCCAGCCTAGAACGTCCTGTGGGACCATGTTACATCTGACTCCCCCTCACCCACACACAGCCAGGCCAGGAACCCAGCCTGAGAGGCTCTGTCTGACACCCCCGCCACCCAAGGCCACACAGCAAGTGACCCGGCCTAGTTCTGCACCGAAATGTTTGATTTCTCCCCTGAAATCCTTGTCCAAGGCCCCCAGGTGCGGCCCGTGGCAGCAGGCCCACCTACTCAGCCGTGCATACGTGCGCTGCGGGGAGGGTTATGCTTTAAGCGCCGGTGTTGGGTTGCTGAGTGCACGGGTCCCGCTCCTTAATGCTGCGCTGTGTGCGTCCCCTCCCAGTGTTCCTGATGACCTGCAAGCCGCCTCTGTACCTGGGCCCCGAGTACATCAAGTACTTCAGCGACAAAACCATCGAGGTGCGTATCGGCTGCCGCCTCGCCCGCTCCCTGGGCGTCTCTCGCACGGGGCCTGCCGTGGCCTGTCGCCGCCCTGACTGGCGGGTGGGGACAGCATCCGGCTGAGCCCCCGCCCACCCCACTCGCCACTGACCCTTCTCCTTGTGCCGCAGGAGGAGCTGGAGCAGGACAAGCGGGCGACCTGGATCGTGGAGTTCTTTGCCAACTGGTCCAACGAATGCCAGTCGTTCGCGCCCATCTACGCCGACCTGTCTCTCAAGTGAGTGGCGCCCAGCTGGGAATTTGGTGAGTTGGGGAGGGGGAGTCCCGGCCACCCCCTCTGCTGCCTCTGCCCCGGGGCAGGGAACGAAGCCGACCCAGCTGGGGTTTGGGGGAGGGGGTTTGGCCCAGCTAGCTCTCCTTGCCCCATGCTGCCCTCTCCCTATGCTAACTGCCTCCCCACCCCCGCCAGGTACAACTGCACTGGGCTCAACTTCGGCAAGGTGGACGTGGGCCGTTACCCTGACGTCAGCACCAGGTGAGGGAGTCCAGGCTGCCGGGAGTGAGTTAATCAGGCCTATACCTCCATGGCCTGAAGAAATAGGCTGGTACCACCCCCCACTGCTGCCTGCCCACCCAACCGACTCAGCACCAGCCCAGGCATGAAGCTGCTGAGGGTCACTGCTTCACACCAGGGGTCTCCTCTCTGCTGGGATCCCCCTGAAGGACCTGGCTGTTATGGGAATTGGAACCCCTTTCCCAGCCGGAGCCGCCCTGGGACACCTACTGCCCCAGCCAACTCTGTGAGAGTGGAGTCCATGTTCCCCCCCCCACCCCCTTGCTGACCCCTATGTACAACCGCAGAGACTGTCTCCTCCTCTTGGATTGGTACCTGGGGGGACGGGTCGCTCCCTCTTCTTCCCACCGTGGGCTACTGGCGAGGAAAGGAGCAGTGCAGCGCCTGAGGGGCTGGAGGCCCTGGCTGCTGTGAGAAGTCACCCTGTCCGCGTGTCCGTCCACCCCCACAGGTACAAAGTGAGCACCTCGCCGCTCACCAAGCAGCTGCCCACGCTGATCCTCTTCCAGGGCGGGAAGGAGGTGATGCGCCGGCCGCAGATCGACAAGAAGGGCCGGGCCGTCTCCTGGACCTTCTCCGAGGTGGGCTGCGTGCGGGCACGCCGCAGAACCGGGGCAGGGCTAAGCGGGGGCCCTCGAGCTTCAGCTCCGCCTGTTCAGTCGACGGGCTGCCCCCTGGGCATTGGCTCTGTCGCGCCAGCCTGGGGCAGGGCCGTCCTTTCTGTGGGGCCCTTTCTGTGCTCATATCCTGAGCTGGAGGGAGGGCAGAATTCCCCTGTGACCTCCTTTCCCGTGAGCGCAGAGCTTCCCTCCCACCCCCGAGCCCTCTGGGCCCTACTGCGAGATGACTGTGGCAGTCTGGACCCAGCCTGCGGGGCAGGGAGGGTTCCCTCGGCCCAAGCTGTCACCAGCTGGACAGACCTATGGCGTTACCCCTTTTCCCCCCACCGTCATTCCCAGGAAGAGGCAGTTGCCTGCCGCAGGCTCCGGCGGTGGCTCGCAGGAGGCCACGGCTGGGCAGGCGCTGAGGTCTGTCTGTGCCGCAGGAGAACGTGATCCGGGAATTCAGCCTGAATGAGCTGTACCAGAAGGCCAAGAAGCTGTCGAAGCAGCGAGACGAGGCGCTCCCGGAGCAGCAAGCTCCCGCGGCAGCCGGTGCGGAGCTCCCCAACGGCGAGAGCAAGAAAGACCAATAGAGCCACGTCACGCTCTGCAGCTGCCCCCTCTGCCCTCCCCTGCTGGCTGTGCCAGGGGGCCCAGCACAGCCTGTCTCCAAGATGGCTGGGGAGCCGCCTGGGGGAGTCCCCGCCCTCCCCACAGGGCCCTGCTGCACTACTCTGCGTGTCTCGGTGTCTTATCTATTCCTGGTCCTCTGGCCCGGGCAGGGGCCCTTTGCCGTGGCCCCAGGGGAGGAGAGCGCCATTAGGTGCCCAAAGAATTGGCTGTAGGCTGCTGATTGGCTGCAAGGACAGGGCTGTGCTATTCCCGCCACCCCTCAGCAGGGCTGGAGGTGGAATTCCCCTGGGGTCTGATGCTGCCTCTCCAGGTTGAGTGGAACCAATGAGGGGGGAAGGGGGGGCGACTTGGCCTGAACTAATGTGCGTGGGGAGAAAAAGGGTGTTGCTGATGGGCCTGACTGTTTCACACTGGAAGAGATTCCCCTCCCTTGGCCAGTCTCTGAGGCGCCCAGATGTGTGGGGTGGGGGTCAGGTCACCTTTTCTCTCCCTGTCTTGGGAGGGGGTGTGGCCAGAGGCTTGACCTGTTGGAAAAGCCAGCAACTGGTGGTGCTGGGGGCACAGGGCTGCAGGGCATGTGCTGTTCTGGGGTGGGGGCAGAGCAGGCTGCCTGCAATCCTGTCACGCCAGCCAGAGGATGCTGGGAGCTGGGCTGTGCTGCTCTGGAGGACTGCTAGCCAGGGCCTGGCTGCCCCTGCCCGCTCAAGAGCCAGTGTCCCTTGTCCTTCTTTCCTGGTCGTCTTAGTTTAACCCTTCAGGTGCCAAAAGACAGCTCATGGGGCTGGGGGGGGCAAGGAGAGCAGCTGGTGCCAGGCTGAGTGCAGGCACTGAGCACTCTGCTAGCCAGAGTGGGGGATTGGCTGCCTGGCCCAGAGGGGCTCCCTCCCCCAGTGTGTGTCTGGCACTGCCCTCCTGGATCACTCTTCATGGCAGCCATGCAGGGGAGAGGAAGGGGGTGCAGCAGCTGCTGGCTGGGGGCAGTGGGAGGGAGGCCAGCGTAAACACTCCATTAATCATCACTTCCCTCAGCAGGTGTCTGTAATAAACCAAGCTAAGAGTATAACCTTCCCTTCTCTGGTCTGGCTGTGGTGTGTCTCTTGCAGGAGGGCAGCTACTCATGGAGCCCCAGCTGGTCTCAGTAGGCTTGTGCCAGCTGCAGATGCAACTGGTTCCTTTGCCATGGCTCCCAGACTGGGGCAGGATGTAACCCATCCACTTAATAGGGGATGTTAACTGTCCTATGTAGTGATACTGAGACTGCTTAGAGGCTACATCTACACTTCGTAAAAACTTCAAAATGGCCACACTAGTAGCCAAATTGAAGAATACTAATGAGGTGCTGAAATGCATATTCAGTGCCTCATTAGCATGCTACCAGCACCCTGGTTCGCTCCCGCACAGCTCATCTGTACCAGGGTCCTTTTCGAAAGGACCCCACCAACATGGAAATCCCCTGGGTAGACGAACCATGCGGGAGCGAACTGTGGCACTCTGGGCATGCTAACGAGGAGCTGAGTATGTATTTCAGTGCCTCATTAGTATTCTTTGATGTGGCCCTTCCGAAGTTTTCATTAAGTGGAGACAGCCAGAGAGAAAGAATGAGTCTCCGCCACGGCCTCAGCTGAGAGCCATGAGGCTTTTAGCCCATGGGGAGCGGCTCTTGCACTAAGCTCTCGAAGGCTGAGGTTCGAGTCCTCTTGGGGCCAGTTACAGCAGCTACCCTTAAAAGGAGTTGCGGCGTAGGTGGAGTCGGGAAACGGCCCCTGAGACAGGGGAGGGGCCGGGGCTAAGCGGTGACCTTTCCTCCCCGCTGAAAGGCCAGCAGCGGGGCTCGCAGGCGGGGGCAGGGCGAGGAGGAGAAGTCAGGCTGGACACGCTGTGCTGGAGATGGCCGGGCACTGCCGCGGGGAAGCTCACGGCAGCGGGAGGAAGCCGAGCGGGGCTCAGGCCTGTCCCCGCGCGCCAGGCTGAGCTCTGATTGGCTGCAGGGAAGCGCTATTAGAACGTTGCTTAGCCCTTGGGCAGGAACCATTCTGGGTGGCCGGGGGGGGCGGGCAGAACAGTACAACCCGCTCCGGATGTTTTCCTGACAACACCGCCTGCCGGGAGCGCCTCGGGCACGCCGGGCTGCACCGGAGCAAAGACAGGGCTGGCTCAGCGGCGGCCCCTTCCTGTCCCCACCCGCAAATTTCCACTCCCCCCCCCGCGGTGTGTAGTGGTTGGGGCGGGTCCGTTTCCTCTGCCCGCGGCCTGGCTGGCCCACGTGCGGCGGCCGGGGCGGGGAGCAGGTAAGGTGCGAGCCTGTCGCGGTGGGGGGACCCGCTGCCTCGGCCTGTGCCCCGCTGCTAGCGGGGGAGGCTCGGGAACGTGATTCAGCGTCTTCCCGGGGGGTCGCTCCGGGCCCAGGGCTGAGCTCGCCTCGGATGGGGCTGGCGCCAAACGTAAGCGTGGGGCGGGGGAGCCGCTCCCCGGATACGGGGCACGGCCGGGCGGCAGCTCCACTCAGCCCAGGGCGAGGCCGCGATTTGCAACCCTGCAGCGGCACAATGGCCCACCCAGCCCTGGGCTGCCCGCACGGCCCCTGGTGCCGCACGCGTCGCCCCCCTTCTCTATGAGCCGGGCCCCCGCCCCTGCCACGAACGTACAGCATCCTGCACGCGCCCCCCACCCCCTGCTCAGTGCGCTCCCAACCCGCCGAGATCTTCCCTGCCCCCCTCCCCCCAAAGCCCAGCACCTCCCCAGGCCTTTCAGGGATCCCCCTGCTCCAAGTTCTGCCTCCCGGCTGCACTTACCAGCCCCCTGGTTTAGTTGGGGTTAGCCCTGCTTTAGGCAGGGGGCTGGACTCGATGGGCTCCTGAGGTCCCTTCTAGCCCTCGGGTTGCTTGATTCTATGACTGTGGCTGCTGGACTGAGCCACCAGAGCAGGGAATTGCCCCACAAGAGTGGTGTAATCCGCCAAGCCGGAGCCTGCCCCATCTGGGTTCCCGTGGGACCCACTTGCTAGGATGGGCCTAGCCAAGACACCCCCCACTGACCTGACCCCAGCTGGCCAAGGAAGCAGGCGGAGAGGAGACCGCAGCCAACTGGCAGGCAGGCCGGGGGAGTGAGGGATGGCTCAGGGCACAGAACAAGCAGGGCAGGATGGGGCCCAGCTCCATGGGCCAGCACTATTGTAAACAGCATTGGCCCACCCCCAGCACGCACACACTTATCACTGTGGCTGGGTGGAAAGGGCCTGTGGTCCTGTACCCTGATCGCATGTCCTGCCCTCGGCCCCCCACAAATAACCCCGACTGCAGACCTTCTCTGGAGTAACTCCTGTGTGAATCAGGGCAGATTTGTTCCCAGAACATCCCATCTTCATTGAAATGTACCCAGAGGTAATGTGTGTGTGTTTGGGGGGCTCTCCCAGTGCGCGATGGCCCCCAAAAGGCGGAAGAGGAAGGTGCAGGAGCCTGAGGTGAAGGCTGCGAACTCGGAGGGTGAGACGGCAAACAGCAGCCCCGATGCACTGCCAAAAAAGTCCCGGGGCAAGGAAGGTCGGGGCCCAGGACCTCGCGTGGTCATTGAGCACTGGTGAGTCCTGGCCAGCGCGGGAGGTTTTGGCCTCATGGAAGGCACCAGGGATGCTCTGGTGGCATCTGGGTGTCGCGGGAGGGGGGGCATCTGTGGAGACGAAGGGGACGGTTTTGGGGGGGGGGTGGTCAGAGCTGCTGGGTTGGGGGTGCAGAGATGTATTGTGCTAGGAGGGAGGCCTCACTGGACAGGAGGCTGCTTTGCTCCATAAGAGGCCAGCCAGCAGGCTCCCTGGCCCCACTGACTCCCTGCTCCCCTGCAGTAAGAGCTGACGAATCTACGGGCGCAACGCCGATGCTGTGAGCCAGGCGCTGCGCCGCACCGTCGCCAACGTGGTGGTGGTGATCAACCCTGAGCCGCCACGCAGGAACAGCTTCGAGGTGTCCCTGGTGAAGGAGGACGGCAGCAGTAAGGGCTGAGGGTCTGGTACTGCTGGGAGGGCGTGGGGATGGCGGGGGGCAGCCAGCGCAGGGCAGTGCTGAGGCCAAGTGCCCAGGTGGCAGTTCGGTGGGGCTGGGATGGCCACACGCTGCCCAGTTGGGCGCAGACTGTGCCAGTGAGCTCCTTGCACAGGGTAAGCTCCTTCCCGACGTCGCATCCACTTCTCCGTCCCAGCTGGTCAGAGCGCGCTCTGTGGGCCGACACGGCGCCTCCCTAGGGGTCAGGGCAGGCCCCGATGTCTGGCGGGGTGGGGCGGGGGGAGTGTGTGTGTGAATATGTGCATGTCCAGTGCTTGCTCCACGTGCTCCTTTCAGTGTCTGGTACAGTGAGGGGTCCCTGATCTTGATCAGTGGAGTGGGGGGTCAGTGCAGTGCTGGGTACAGTGGGAGGTCCTGATCTGGGTCATTGCGGGGTCTGTGTAGTGCCAGATACGGTGAGAAGCTCTGATCTTAGTCACTGGCAGCCTATGCAGTGCTGGGTACAGTGAGAGCCCCAATCTCAGTTACCTGGGGCCTGTGCAGTGTTGGGTACACTTGGAGAGGGCTGGTCTAGGTTACTGGAGGTCTGTGCAGTGCCTGGTACACTGGGAGGGGGTCCCAATCTGTCAGTGCAGGTCTCTAGGATCTACTGCAGCACAAACCAAGAGGTAGCGCTACCCATACCCACCCCTCCCGTGTTGGGATTTCAGCCGTGGAGCTGTGGAGTGGCATTAAGAAGGGGCCACCTCGCAAGCTGAAGTTCCCTGAGCCAGACAAGGTGGCCGACATGCTGAAGAGCAGTTTGGCCTAAGCCAGAGCTACATGGAGGTGAGTCGTTCCCAGGCAGCCGGGCTGGCTGCTGCGCGTCAGAGGGAGGAGGGAGGAGGGGAGAAGTGACAGTAACAACTCCTCTGCTGGGAACTGGTGTGTCTGCACCAACCCCACCCTTTTAAATGCTGCCACCACACGCCAAGCTGGGCTCTTGCAGCCTCCTTGTCCACTGTAGCTGAGCCCTGGCCTCAGGGCCGTGCGTATGGAGGGAGGGAGCCCCACTTGCACCCTCCAAGCAATGGCTCTGCGGGAAGCTGAAACGCTGATTAGTAAAGTCAGTTGATCCGATTCCCTCCAGTCAGGGTCCTGCTGCAGCCATGTGTATTGGAGCAGCTGCTGAGAGGCAGGTTCCCTTAAGGGGAGGTGTTGAACTGGAGGCTGGCTAGTGCTGGGGGCATGATCATTTGACAGTTGTTGGAGCATCAGTTACGCCTGAGCCCAGACTGCCTGGGGACTAAAACCTGGCCCAGCTGTGAGGCTCTTCCTGCAGTGGACGGGATGTCCCCTTTGCTGGAGCTGGAAGCAGGGCTGGACCCACAAAACTCATCTGGCGGCAGGGAGCGGTGAGCAGGTCCTTCAGCTCAGCAGAAATCCCACCCACCTGCTGCCCCTTCTCTCCCCCAGCTGTGGGTTAGGGGAGGGGTGCATTGCAGTAGCCCTGGGAATGCAAGCGCTGGGCTCAGGATCTGGCCCATCCTTCCTCTCCAGGTGTCATCCCTGTGGTCTCAGGCTGGTCATGGGCAGGAGGGTGACCTCCGGCTGGCTGCCTGTAGCCAGTGAGCCTAATGTAGCTCTGTTTGGGCACTGGCTGCTCGGGGTGGGAAGGGGAAGTGCAGTGGCTGCAGGTCCTCACATCCTTGTTCCCCCAGCTGAATCTAGGACCCATCCCTTCCTGGCGTGGACTGGAGCATTGATGAGGAGGCGCGATGAAGTGGGGGGCCAATGGCTGAACCTCAGTCCTGCCTCTGATGCCACAGCTCTTCCCACAGGAGTGGAGGGCACCAGGTGACGCTGCTTGGATCCCAGACCCCTCCTCTGGCTGCCTTATCTCCGAGCCTGTCTCTGTTCCGTAGCTATGCTTTTCTTGTAATAAAGCTTCTAAAAGAACTAGGTGCAAGTGCCAGGAAGGAGGGGAGGCAGCAGCCTGCTTAACGGTGCAGGCTGGGCAGCCCCACTGCACCTTCTCCTTACCCCCCCGCCACCCCTTTGTACACCATGCAGGGGAGAACCCACTTCAGGACACGCTGGTGCCTTCTGGGAGGCGGCAGTGGCATCCTGCCAGGTATCTGGTGCTCTCAAGGGGAAGTGGCTCCTGGCAGGAAAAACTATTGCACTGGGGGGCGGGGTGGAGCCCTGGAATGCATCACCCAGAGACGTGGTGGAATCTCCACCTCTAGAGGATTTTTAAGTCCCAGCTTGCCAAAGTGCTGGCTGGGATGATTTACTTGGGGTTGATCCTGCTTTAGGCAGGGGGCTGGACTCCACGAGCTGCTGAGGTCCCTTGCAGCTCTGGGATTGAGCTGACTCTGCACTGCCAGGAAAGCAGCAGGCTGGACCCAGAGACCAAAACAAGATCAACCCAATGTTTTATTGCAAACGAACCGCCCCCCCTCCCCAACTGGCCTTCACCTGTCCGCAGGGAAGGGCAGTACAAGGCCCAGGTGGCTTGTATGGGGGTGCAGGGCAGGTGTAGGGGTAAGGGCTACATAGAAAGTATAACTGGTGGCAGGGGAGCTGGGGCACAATAGGAAAATGCCCAGCTCAGGCCTAGGTGCACAACAGCTGCCTTGCCCTGAGGGTCAGAGCAGGGATATGCTCATGGGAATGAGGGACCCCCGTTTGTGCTGAGGCCTGGCCAAGCAGGAGAGCAGAGTTAGCTCCTGAGTGATCCCTTGCCACCACCTTTGAACAGCATGGATAGGGCCCTGGCTGCTGCTGCTCTGGACAATTCCCCTGTCTGAGCCAGGAACTTCTCTGCCCCTCTGCACAGCTCAGCCTCCCAGTGCACAGGGGAGGGGCAGGACACCCCAGCAGCCTGGGCAGGGCTGTTCTCTCCCTTCCAGCCCCTCCCCTCCAAGCACTAGCTGCTCAGCTGACTTGAAGCAGTGTAAGTGTAATTCAATCACGGGGGCAGCTGAGCACCACCGAAGTTGGGAACCCCAGCCCAGGATCTCCTCTGCTGAGTCAGCCCCGTGCTGGGATTAACGGGGGGGGCGCTGCTCCTCCACCCGGCTGGGCCTGGCAGCAGAGCCCATCCTTGGGAATGCTCTTTCCAGGCCTAGGCTCTGCAGAGCTCTCTGCTCCTGCCACCTGATTGATTTTGTTACAAGCAGCTTCCCCAGGTCAGTCTCAGCTCATCTCTGTGGCTGGCCAGCCATGATAACTCCCGTGCCTTAGCCCTGCAGACCAGGGCTGGGGGCTGCTAATTGAGAACATCCACCTCTTCATCAGAGTCCGAGGAGGGGTCTGGCCTAACACAGGTGATGCCAGGCAATAGCAGCCCCTCCTCCGCACCAGCCATGATGTCGATCTCATCCCCCTCTGGGCTGGCCAGGGACTCACCCTGCGAAGGGTTTGGAGGCGGCCCGCGGGGTCCCTGAAACCGGGCCTTTGTCTCCAATCCTGGGGGCAGGGTGGTGCAGGGCCCCAGCCCTGTCCCCCTGCCCTGATCTGCAGGGAGATGGAGTAGCAGGCCTGGATGAGCCTCCCTGCCGCCAGCTGCTGGGGAAGGGAGCTGAGGACTCGGGGAGCTTGCCAGGGGCACAGGGCTGCCTGAGATGGGCAGGGCACCGCCCGAGACAGCCCTTCTGGCTGTGAGATGACCACCCCCAGCCTGCTCTTGGGGATCCCCCTGTACGCTAAAGGCAGAGTGACCATCCCCCACCTCCCATCCAGGCAGAGGGTCCTTCCCTGTCTCGTCCCACTCCGGCCACAGCTGCACTTCTGGGGAACACCACTTGGCCTCACCTGGCCCAGCAGCCCCCGCAGGTGTCGCCTCCGCCCTGTGTGATGTGTCAGCACCAGGGCCACCCCCTGCCCCTGGCCCAGCAGGGCCCAGGCCCTCCACGCCACTGCCCAACAGCATGTCCAGCATCCGCTCCAGTGGGGCCGAGTCCCCGAACTCCTCACTCTCGCTCAAGGGCTCTAATACCACCACGTCCAGTTCATAAGGCTCCCTGCAGCCTCCTCTGCCCTCTGAGGGCCCCTGTCCTGCCACCACCTGCTCAGGGAGCTGCGCCACCTCCCGCCTGCCAGCCGGCAGCTCCATGGAGCCGGCTGCCTGCGGCTCCAGCCTGCATGAGCTGGGTGGGGCAGTCCCACAGGAAGTGCCTGTAAGCCCTGTGGTCACTAGGGCAGCCACAGGCTCTCTGGCTGGTGGGTCTTGTACCACCTCCCAGCAGCTCCCATTGACCACCTTCCTGAGCTTCACCCTCCCCACGGGCCCCTCCTCCAGGGCCGGGTCTGAGCCAGAAGCTGAGGTGCTGGAGCTGCGCTTCCTGCTGCTTGTCTTTGGAGGCCCAGGGGGGCTCCTGGGCTGGTGAGAGGGGTTGGCCGGTTCTGGCCCACAGGCTGCATCCCCCCCTGGGATCTTCTGCCGCCAGAGGCGCCGGCTGGAGGTGGGGATCTTGCTGGACGCTGCACACGGGGCTGGGGTCTTCGGGGCACTGGCCTTGGGCAGAGGTTGCAGTTTCGGGCGGCTGAGCTTGATCTTCCTGGGCAGCGGCGAGCCGTGGGGGGAGCTCCCCTGGCTGGGGGAGGCCTGCTCGGCGCTCCGCACCCCCTGCGCCCCTTCGGCCTTGCCCAGGGCGCTCCGCACGCCCAGGCTCTGGCCTAACCCCTGGGCGTGGCTCGGGGATCTCCGGTTCCCAGTCTCCGCTGGCTGGAGGGAGGCGTCCGCACTCTGCGTCCGTGCCTGGGCTCCCCCGTTCGGAGCTACTGTAGCCACCCCGTGCTTGGCGCTCTCTGCTGGACTGGGGGTGCTGCCGGCTCGCACCCCGCCATCGCCCAGGGGCTGAGCTGCACGCTGCTTGCCTGTCACCAGGGGGCAGAACGTCCGTGGGGCAGTGGGAGCCGGCGGGCAGGCCCGCGGTGCCACCCCAGTGGAGATCAGAGTCGGGGGCGGCTGCAGGCACTGCCGATTCAAGCGCCGACCCAGCACCTGCTTCACCAGCTTCCCCCCCTCCAGCTGCAGCGACTCCAGTTCTGCCACTTGGAACTGCCGGGCAGCCGCCAGGACCTCCAGGGCCTCCTCCCGGGACACTTCCATCTCTGAGGTGTAGAGGAAGTCCACCAGCTTCCGCAGCGTCCCGATCTTCAGCCCCCGCAGCTCCAGCACCGCTTTGCAGCCCTGGGAGGGCACCTGCCGCTCCAGGCGCTCCATGAAAAAGGGGCTGCAGGCAGAGAGGATGCAGCAGTGAGCGGGGACAGCCTCCCCTGCAAACAAAGGAGTGAGCTATCAGCTACCGCATTAGCTAATATTATGCTGTTCCAATGGATGCTTTACTAGGCTGTGGGCTGGCCTGCCCTGGGCAGCTCCTGACCCCACAGATGCATCCTGCCAAGAGCCCGTGGGTGTGGGATGGGGGCTCAACTCCTCTCTATTCAGTGTGAATCAACCTCATGCATGCAACAGGGGTAGGTCACATTGTAAGTTCCCCAAAGCTGCAGGACATCACATTAGCAGGACCACCAACCCCTAAAGTCCAACATCGGGGTGAGACCCCACCCCAAAGCCCTGAGACTGGCTTAAAAACCTACTACAGGTTGAACCGCCCTAATCCAGCATTCTCAGGACCTGACAGGTGCCAGACGAGAGATTTTGCTGGACCAGAAGATGGCAATATTGTCTAGCACATCACCAACACCTCCACGGGCGTGCTGGGCTCTTAGAAGACACTTAATGGTAAATTACAGCTAAATAACAGCACAGAACCTTGAGAGCCAGGACTGGTGGCTGGAAACAAACCACAGGGAAGCTGGCCACACCCATGAAACATGGTCGTCAGGTAAACTAAAATCATGCTGGATTACGGCTGTTGCTGGGTGAGAGGGTTCCAGATTACAGAGGCTCAATCTGAGTATTTGGGAGTTGTTTTATTTGCTGTAATTTCAGAACCTTTTGGTGACTCTGGCTTCAGGCTTTCCTCCACAAGCACGTGGAAGGCTAGAAGCATGATTTTAAAACAACAACAACAAAATAAAGCAGAGATTCTCTTACCATCTTCCACTTCCCGCGGCCAGACTATATGGCTGTTTCTACACAGGCCATATACAGAGAGCGAAATTTGCTCATGAGGCGCGGATGCAAATTCCCTGCACCTCATTAGCATAACATCATGTGATTTGGAGCCTGGAAGACTGTTCTTCCAGACTCCAAAATGCCATGGAGAAGCGCGACCGCTGGGGGAAGAAGGGGCCTCCACAAGGAGGACTTCCTTCTGGAAGCTCCCCCAGGGCAGCACTTCTACAAGGCGTTTTGGAGTCCGGAAGAACCGTCTTCCAGACTCCAAATCACATGATGTTATGCTAATGAGGCGCGGGGAATTTGCATCCGCGCCTCCTTAGCATCTTTCGTGCCCTGTATTAGCATGCCACTTCCAAAGGAAGTGGCCTTTGTAGAAACGGCTTAAGAGAAGATAAAGAACACAAGAATTGCACCCCTGCATTATGGTTCCAGAGGCAGCTCTAATGGGGCCTCCTTCGGCTGCAATTGTCTCATTTTTGTTGGTGAAAACACCCTATCTCCATGACCCTCCTCTCCAGCCTTTCCTCCCC